>NC_041222.1:66627677-66695466 GCF_002837175.3 Physeter macrocephalus
TCCACCTCCTAGAGAAATGTAAATAAAAATAAACAAATGGGACCTAATGAAACTTAAAAGCTTTTGCACAGCAAAGAAAAACTTAAACAAGATGAAAAGACAACCCTCAGAATGGGAGAAAATATTTGCAAACAAAGCAACTGACAAAGCATTAATCTCCAAAATATACAAGCAGCTTATGCAGTTCAATATCAAAAAAACAAGGAACCCAATCAAAAAATGGGCAGAAGACCTAAACAGACATTTCTCCAAAGAAGATATACAGATTGGCAAGAAACACATGAAAGGATGCTCAACATCACTAATCATTAGAGAAATGCAAATCAAAACTACAATGAGGTATAACCTCACACTGGTCAGAATGGCCATCATCAAAAAAATCTACAAAGAATAAATGCTGGAGAGGGTGTGGAGAAAAGGGAACCCTGTTGCACTGTTGGTGGGAATGTAAATTGATATAGCCACTATGGAGAACAGTATAGAGGTTTCTCATAAAGCTAATAATAGAACTACCATATGACCCAGCAATTCCACTACTGGGCATATACCCTGAGAAAACCATTATTCAAAAAGAGTCATGTACCACAATGTTCATTGCAGCTCTATTTACAATAGCCAGGATATGGAATCAGTCTAAGTGTCCATCGACAGATGAATGGATAAAGAATATGTGGCACATATATACAATGGAATACTACTCAGCCATAAAAAGAAATGAAACTGAGTTATTTGTAGTGAGGTGTATGGACCTAGAGACTGTCTTACATAGTGAAGTAAGTCACAAATGGAAAAACAAATACCATATGCTAACACATATATATTGAATCTAAAAAAAAAATGGTTCTGAGGAACCTATGGGCAGGACAGGAGTAAAGATGCAGACATAGAGAATGGACTTGAGGACAAGGGGAGGGGGAAGGGTAAGCTGGGATGAAGTGAGAGAGTGGCATGGACATATATACACTAACAAATGTAAAATAGATAGCTAGTGAGAAGCAGCCACATAGCACAGGGAGATCAGCTTGGTGCTTTGTGTCCACCTAGAGGGGTGGGATAGGGAGGGTGAGGGGGAGACACAAGAGAGAGGAGATATGGGGATATATGTATAGCTGATTCACTTTTTTATACAGCAGAAACTAACACACCATAGTAAAGCAATTATATTCCAATAAAGGTGTTAATTAAAAAATAACCATATGAGAACACTCAAAATTAAATAAATCATATTGGAATGATACTGTTAAGTAACTAAAAAAAAAAACGCAAGATCTAGGCATTAAGTATGATCATTGTTACTGGGGTGTCATTGCCTCTAGGGCCTCTCAGCTGACAAAGGAAAGACATATATGTTTGAATAATATAAATATTCTGTAAATGTCAATGGGTCAAGTTAATGATTCATGCTGTTTAAACCTTCTGTATCCTTCCTAACTTTGTATGGTTTGTTCTGTCCATTATTGCTAAAAGGGTATTGAAATCTCCTATACTGAAACTGACTGTAGTTAATGGATTTGTCTATTTCTTTAGTTTTCATGAATTTTGATATCATATACTTAGAACCTCTTCTATTAGAAAGATAAACATTAAGGATAATTACATCTTATTGATAACATCATGAAGGTCATCCTATTTTTTCCTGATAGAAAACCTATATTCTCTAAAATTAATATAGCCAGTACAAACTTTCTTTTGAACAGAGCTAGCATAAAATTTTCTTTCATCCTTTTAATTTTTAACCTATTTGTGTCTTAATATTTAAAGTAAGCCCCCTATAGTTTGGTCTTACTCTTTTATCCAATCTTAAAATCTTTTCCTTTTGTTTGGGGTGTTTAAAATGATTTATATTTAATGTGATTATTGCTATGATGCATTCAAATCTATCATTTTTCTATTTGGTTTATATTTGTCCTATCCGTTCTTTGTTCCCTTTTTCATCTTTTATTCTGCCTCTTTCTGTATTGAGTACTTTTTAAGGTTTTATTTAATCCCCTTCTCAGGTTTAATGGCTATACTGTATTTTTTTTAGTTTCTTTTATGATTTATAGAATATATAATTAACTTATCTCATTTGACTTTCAAGTAATATCACAGCATTTCACATAGGGAATAAGCACTTTACAACTGTTCACTCACTTCTCTTCTAGCCAGTGTGATTTTGTTGTCGCACATGTTATTGATCCAGTTTTGAAATTATCTATGATAAAAGCTAAGGTTTTATTCTCTTACAAATATATTAAGACAGATATTGAAAGAAAGGGATTTTGAGAAGGAAAAAACTTGAGAGAGGTATGGAATAGAAAATAAATATATATATTAGAAAATTGTTACTATTTTGCCTTTAAATGTCAGTTATCCTTAAAAAGAGATTTTAAACACATGTATTGTCATTCTCTCCCTGTTTATCATTTCTGGCACTCTGTTTCTTTGTTGAGGTCCATATTTCCATCGGGTGTCTTTTTTCTTCTTTAACATATCTTGGCATGCTGCTGCTCTGCTGGTAGTGATTTTTTTAGCTATTTTATTTCTAAAATAATCTATATTTTGCCTTTGTTTTTAAAAGATATTTTCCCTGAAAATACAATTCTAAGTTGACAGATTTTTTTTTTTTAACTTCAGCACTTTATTGATGTTTCTGGTCTGCCTTCCAGCTTTTGTTGTTTCAAACAGAAGTCAGCTGTCATTTTTATCTCTGTTCTTCTGTGTAAAATGTTTCTTTTACTTTGAATTCCTTTAAGATTTTATCTCTGTATTTAAGCAATTTGCTTATGATATTCCTTTTTATAGTCTTCATCATGTTTCTTCTACTTGGGGTTGGTTGAGCTACTTCAATCTGTAAATTTATTATTTCCAACAAATTTGGAAATTGTAGTTACTTTTTCTTTCAATATTTTTTTCTGTGCCTGTCCTTCTCTGGGATTGACAATTACAGCTATATTAGGGTGTGTCAAGATATCTTATTTCCTGATGCTCTGACAATTTTTTAGTCTTTTCTTCTCTCTCATTTTAGATTATATTTATTGTTATGTCCTCAATTTTACTAATCTTGCACAGTGTTTCTTCTGCTGTGTATCATATCCATTGCATTTTTTATCACCATTATAATTTTATTGCTATCTTTTTAATAACTGCCATAGAATACATTTATTATACCTATTTTAGTTGTTATTCATTTATTTTATTTCTTTACAACTATTTTAATATTCTCATCTACTAATTTTATCATCTGTGTCATTTCCTCATTGGTTTTGACTGACTGATATTCCTCCTTTCATCAGTTCTATTTTTGTGCTTCTATACATTCCTGGTATTCTTGGATTAGATGCTAGATATTATGAAATTACTTTGTTGGTATCTGTTTATCTTCTTATTACTGTAACTGTTAATGAGCTTTGCTCTGGGATGCAGTTAATTGTAAACAATGTTATTTTTTAAAGGCTTGTTTTAAATTGTTAGGTGGTACCAGAGCAACCTCTAGTCAAGACAACTTTGACCCTACAACTGAGACTGCGTACTTCCAAGTACTCTTTCCAGTAGCCCATGTATTATGAGGTTTCTTTACTTTGGCAGTTGAAGTGAGCTATAACCAGTCCTGTGTAAGCTGCGTATATTGTTTGTTTTGTTCCATTTCTGTCATTCCTTTTCTAACTTCAAATAGTTGTCTCACATACATGTATTTATCTGTATTTAGGTGATAGCTTAAAATGAATTCTCTGAAGATTTCTGAGGCCATCACTCTAAGCTGCTTACTTTTTCAAGTACACTGCCCTGTGAATTCTAGACACTTTGGTCTTCCCAAATCCTCAACTCTGTCTTCTCAATTTAGGAGGCCCAGCAAGTTCTGAGCTTTTTCTCATTTCACCATTACCTGGAAACTGTCTACAGATTATAAGCTGAGGCAAATGTTGGGCTCCTCAGGTTTGTTTCCCCCCCTCTCAGAGATCACTGCCCTTCCCTACTTGATATTCAGTGTCTGAACAACCATTGTTTATATATTATCTTGTTTTTATTTATCTAAGAGAGTAGTATGAAATCTGATCTCCTTTGCCCCAACTTGTCTAGATGTGAAAGTCCACATTCTTTTGTTTTGTTTTGATAATGTGAGAAATTAGCCTGTTGTGTCAAGCTAGTAAAATTTTGAAATACCTTTATTATATCAGCAAATACTAACTGAACTTAAACATAATACCTAATTTATATGACAGGAAGTTCTTAGAATGTGTCTTGGCATATATGAACCATCATTAGGTCTCAATGAGATCTAATTCAGCAGCCATGCCTTAAATAATTTGTATATTTTTGAAACGTTTGTTTAGAACATTTGCTTAAATATTTGTTCTTTTATTCTCTCTTGAGTGAAATTGAACTAACATCTATTAAAGGAAAAAGTTAGAACTCTCTGATTTCCTATATCCAAACAGACTTAATATCCAATTCCCAGAACTCTGCTCTCTTGGTTATAAATGTTATCAGATCAAGATGATTCCATAATATTACAAAACAAAATTGCAATTGAGAGTCCAAATTAACTGTTTGGTTGACAGAACAAGAATAAAGGCATTTTTAAAGGGATAAGGATTATACAATAATGTATTATTATACTATAATAATATATATAATATAAAAACATAATATGTTATTAATAGATACAGCAGAAAGTTAAAGAGACTTTCTATCATCTTTCCTGGATGGAAAGATTTGAGGAAAATTTTATGTATTTTTTTATGCCTGCTAAATTTTGAACATTATTTTTCGCTATTATAAAGTTTGTTACTTTAAAGCAATTACTTATACAAGTGTATGGACTGGATTTTTACTGTGACCATGTGTTCAGCAGAATTTGTGGATAAAAATAAAATGGAGTCAGTACACTTACTGCATGCATATTTCCCCTACATCCACTTTTGAAAACTCAGCCCATTGGTCATGTAACAGTTCAAGGGGCATCAAAAGCAGTTTCAAGTCCAGAACTGTTGATTTTGAAAAGTAAAAAGGAATGAGGAGAATCAAAGGTACTAAACTAGCCAGAACAACAGATGGTTATAAGGAAACAGATGCAAAAGACTTGCTTCCTCATCTGATTTTCACCCAAGACTTTAGAACAAGAAAACTGGGTTATATTGCAAGATTCATGCTAAAAATAGGTCCTACATGAGAATTTCCATTGCTGGTATATTACTAGATAAACTAGTTTTGGCAGCACTGGGGAAAGAAGAGACTCCATGTTTCCTCAGGGCCTATATAGCAGGATTGCTTTTCTCTATAGTCTGTTGAGCAGCCAACATGACTCCAGTGAATTCTGGACTTACTCCCTGAAAGAATGCCAAGTATGTTAAATAAGCTTCACATTGGGAGCATCTAAGATCGAGTGATCATAACATCATTAGATTTAAAATGCTCATGAGACCAAGTTCCAAAGGAAACAACAGAAAATCATCAGACTTTTAAAAATGCCAACTGTGAGAGAGGACAAAGTGATTTAAAGAATGCTTATAAGAAACATGATGTATGCAGGATTAATCACAAGAGAAAACAAAATAGGAAAAAACTTATCAAGCAACTAACAGGGAAAGAAGAAAGAATACGATTTAATGTATTCTATTAAAATCTATCCGTATTAAAAAAAAGAAAAAAAGGTCCAGTGAGGTTTTAGGGACCACATAAAAATTAGAGAGGTGTTGAAATCTACAAAGAATAACAAGGAAGTTAGGTAAGCAGCTGTCTCATTGAAGTAAAAAAGATTAGCTAATATCCGCCAGTTAAGAACTTAAAAGTGTGGCTTAAACTCTCCCTCTATTACTTCTTTTCTGATTGGGTTTTAGGGAAATCTGTTTTTGTGGATAAAGTCTGATCTGGATCAGCCCAGGTGGTGGCCCATATCCTATAACTTTAGAATGATTGGATTAACCTCATTTCCTACAACCCCAAAAAGGACAAATCTCATGAGACTCAGTTGTAAGCCTCCTTTTTAAAATGTTAACATAACTTTTAGTTCCACCTCTCTTCATTTGTAATTAAGATGAATAGATTCATATTTAGATAGTTTTTCCTCGTTGCTAAAGGAAATCAGTTTTCTAAAGTAAAGCAAAAGGTGTTTTGATGAAGTTGAAGTACAAACTAATCAACTGTTTTTTACGTATACATAAAGACCAAAAAGAATACATCTTTGCTGGGGAAAAGCAGTGGAGGCTATCAGCCAAACAAACCACAAACAAACAAAAAACAAAACTTAAAAAACAAGAACGTGCAGCCAAGGCATATTTGGTCCCTGAGTGATTAAAGGAAGACACATGAAGGTGGTGATTGGGTGCGGGGGTGGGGCGTGCTTATTGGAAGAAAGGAGTTCAGGAAAGAACATACGGAAGAGAATTCTTATTTATCTCACTCTCTCCTAGTAAAATCATTTGCTGTTTCCCTCTGTAGACGCTGAAGAAATGGGGAGGTGGTATGGAGATTTAGAGCTTTGCTATTCAAATGTAGTCTGAGAACTAGCAGCATGGATATCACTTGAGAGGTTGATAGAAACAGAGAATTCGGGTTTCCCTGGTGGTGCAGTGGTTGAGAGTCCTCCTGCCGATGCAGGGGACACGGGTTCGTGTCCCGGTCCGGGAAGATCCCACATGCCGCGGAGCGGCTGGGCCCGTGAGCCATGGCCGCTGAGCCTGCGCGTCCGGAGCCTGTGTTCTGCAACGGGAGAGGCCACAACAGTGAGAGGCCCGCGTACCGCCAAAAAAAAAAAAAAAAAAAAAAAAAAAAAGAAACAGATAATTCATGCCATATTCTAGACCTACCAAGTCATAAAATCAGTAAGATCCCTTAGTAACTTGTGGGCATATTTAAGTTAGAGAAGCGCTAATTTCAAGCAGAGGCTCTGCTGTTCAGAAAAACCTGGGTTTGAATTCCCGTTCTACAGCTTATTATATAACCTTGGACGAGGTATATAACTTTTCTGATAATTTGTTTCTGCAAGAAAAATGGGGATAATAATAGCACCTAACTCATGAATGTGTTAGTTTAAATGAAATATAATGTGAAAATTACCACAATGCCTGGCATATCAAACAAACTCTATACAAGCTGGGTAGCAGGACAACTGACTTGGGTGAAATGATCAGAACAAGGTTAGAAAATATGTAAGAGATAAAATTCACTCTTTCCTTTGCTGTGTTACATTTGCTGATCTTATATCTGGTGTTGACATGAACCCTTCAGTGGTAACTAGTTCATGCTATGTTCAGGCTCTGGCTATAAAGCAAGAGTAATTCATTTAAAACAAAAGTAATATTTGGCCATTCGATCATCCAAGTCAGATCAGCTGCTCAATATAATGAAATAATTGGGCAGATATTGGTCATTAAAATAACAGAAAAAATTAACAATAAAGAGAGCTGATGATGTCAACAGCTGTTATAGCCTTGCTTACATGAAAAAGCTGAGCGAAAAGGTAGAAAGTAATAGCATGGTTGTTAGAGAGCCTGTCTAAAAGCAATAAAGGCTGTTGCTATTCTGAATCTCTGAGGTACCTGTAATATTATATCTCCAGCTACTTCACTCTTTGCATTTGCAAATTCTATAACATAATTTTGGTACTTCCTTTGAAAGTATAGGAGAAAACTCTGTTTCATTGGTCCATAGCTTTAAGATTATTCAATTACTGTAGGTTCCAGCCAAAGTTACAGTTGCTACTGAATCTTGGCCAGTCCTTGCTAGCCATAGAAAGTTTTAGAGGGTAGCATATACCTGCATTTATATATCCATGCCCAAAGAACCATCTTCATCAAAGTAGGTAATCCCCTTTAACTGACTTTGAAGCTTGGAGAGTTGTAATACAGAGAGATAACTGGTGATATTTCTCTGACTTAAAGGAAATGAAACCATGCTGGTGGTCAGCTTGTCAACAGATACTATAGCAAGATATAACTAAATCTCTTGGGTCTCCATTTTCTTCATTTGGAAAATGAAGGTTGATAATTTCACCACATAGAATTTTTATGGGTCTAAAATAAATGAAATGTAAAACTACCTAAGTGTTTATTAAGGTAGGAATCCAATAAGTGTTAGTTTTCCTCCACTCTCAGCAAAGCAGATTGTTTCATATAGATATGTTATATAATATACACTGTATTTTAAACTGGAACTATTGATCAGAATATACAGTGCAAGTTTTATGACATATCCATGTAAGACAGGTAGCACTTTAACACATCTGTTTCTGCTTTAATTTCTAAATACCCATGTTATTCCATCTCATAAATGAACACTGATGACCAAAAACCTTCTGGCACAATTTGTAAACTAAATTAACACATTAATTTACTAATTTTAAACTGAATTTCCAAAAAAAATCCCTTAGGTTTCTCCTATCCATGGATGATGATGTGAGTCATTGACAGAACTACTAACCTCTTTCTGCCTATTCTAACCAGGCAGAGTTTTTGGCTATCTTCAAAAATTAGAGTGCTTAAGAGCAAATAGAAAATTCAGGGAGACTTATTTCACACAAAGATGGTGAACATATGGAATAAAGTGCTAACTTAGACCAGCAGAGCAGATAATATAATGTAGTTTAGCAGTAAAAAATTTATTTCTAAAGGAAGGTGAAGATGGCAGTAAGGAACTAGAGAGAATTGATGCCAGTGGCTTGGAGGATGTCAGATAAACCTAGATGAAAAAGGTTCTTTAATGTTCACATGGCCTCTCCCCCACCTCTGGCTTGGTATTCTTTATGTCCTTAGGATCTTTTAATTTTGTGGAAACGAATAGAACTGTGACTAGCTTAGCAAAAATTGCTGCTGTATACCATAATGCATGCTATAAACCATGAGGGGATCTTAAAGTGCATAATCGGGCTGCATATGGCACTGTTAATTTCTATTACTGACACTAAAACCATGAGGGAGTTAGTGCTTGCCTCACTGCCTCACTGTTCTACAAGAATGATTTTTGATAGTTTCCCTTTGCACAGCTTTTCTGCAAAGTGTTTGTCTTTTAGAAAGGCCAAAAGGAACTTATCGGCTTTTTAAAAAATCTGTGCAAAACTGCCAAGCTGCTCTGGGCCCTGCCCCCTGCAGTCCCCAGTTTGCTAGTCTTCTTTAAGAAGGTACAGGTATCTGTTCACTCAGAAAGAAATAAGCCTTCTTTTGGGATTTGGGAATTTATGAAAACACCAACTATCTCCTTCATACCAAATGTAAAACATAATATGAAATTCTATCCATGAAGATTCTTTTGAGGATGGCAAAGTTAAATAAGAAGGTAAATATTAGAAAAAATATATATATATATATACAGACATATAAAAACAAATTTTGCTGTGTTCTGCCATATGATTCTGTATTCTTTAATGGAACTTTGATTAAAATTATGTCTGTCATCTGGTTTCACCCAATAATTTATAAAATTTTAAATTCTGTTTTTACTTTTGGGTTTCTTTGGGTTTGAAACCTCCAAATGCTTGTCAGATTCAAGAAACCAACCTTCTAGCCAACATCTCAAATGATTCATTGACAGCACATAGGCTTTGGAATCGGTAAACCTGGCTTAGGTTCTTAAAGATATCACATAAGTATATGATATAGAGTCCCCCTAGTCTTTCTACATCTTTGTTCTACTATCTGAAATATCTAATTATGGGTTAAAGGGGATTAAACAAAAGAATGATTGTATAGTGCTTAGCATAAGGCAAAATGTGCAGTAAATCCACAATGATTTTGACTGTGTCTACTTCTGCATTTTTTTTTCACAAGAAAGTGACTGTCACTTCCAAGCAGTTTTAGGCAACCTACAAAAGTTGGTTTGCCCCCAAACCAGTCAATATTTTAAGACTGAATCGCCTTATATTATAGGCTCAGTAGAGCTAAAGTATTTTCAGTAAGGCTTCATTAATTACCAACACAATATCGGTAGTTAAGTACCTCAATCTTTGTGATTTAATCTTTTATGATATATGATTAGATGATACTAGTTAAGATTATTAGCACAACTTTTTAAGTTATTCTGTTTTCCCATAAAATAATGTTGCATAGATTTATAATATGCCTCTTTTCTCTCAGTTTTTTATTCTTAAATTCAAATGGTTATATTAAGAAACCACTGCTCTTGCTTCTTTCTTGATATACCGGTTCATAACAACAATTTCCATTGAACAGCTCACCTTGATGTACAGTAGACAGCGTACATCAATATATTTAACTCAGTATATTTAAAAGTTAGTAACTCCCTATTGAGAACCTAGCCCACCTCCTCACTTATCTATTGGCTAATGGAATTCTTTTTGTTTTTTTAAGAAGCATTCATTCAACAGATTCATCCAACCAAATGAAGCTAATATATGCCAAAACTGTACTGGATGTTGTAGATATAAAAACGAACAGGATAGAAACCGTCTTTACCCTCAAAGACCTTACATTCTAAAGGGAGAGAGAAGTATAAAAAAAAAAAATCACAACTCAGAGTAACAAATAATCCAGCCAAAGCAAGATATTTCTGAAAGATTTATTGAGATATAATTTACATACCATAAAATTCACCTGTCTAAAGTGTGCAGTTAAGTAGTGTTTAATATAGTCACAGAATTGTACAAACATAACTATAATCTAAATTTACAATATTTTTTGTCACTTTCCATTGACCACTCCATCCCCCTTGTCCTAGGCAACCATTAGTCTTCTTTCTGTTTCTATATATGCTCCTATTCAGTACATTTCATATAAGTAGGATAATAAAATATGTAGTTATTTGTGACTGATTTTATCATGCAGCATAATGTTCTCAAGTTTCATTTATGTTGCAGCATTTACCATTACTTCATTCCTTTTATTTTCAGATAATTTTCCATTTAATGGATATACCAAATATTTGACACAGCGATTTTGAATTTCCTGAATCAACTTGGACACTCATGAGCATATGTACTTTTGACAGTGTATGTGCACTGTTTTTCTTTTAATTGCCCAGCGAAGTCTCTTCCTTAAAGTTCATGATGCTCCAATCTTGTCAAGGATTTAAAAGATTGATAATACCCATTGCTGTTGGTAATATAACTTGATACATACTTTTTGGAGGCAACTTGACATTACAAACCACGTTATTAAATGTTCTTGGTCTTTTGGTATACCTTAAAGAAATTATTTGAAATGTATAAAATGTTATGTACAAAAATATGTCTGGTAGTGCCGTTTGGAAGGGTTTAATACTGAAAACCAATTCTCTACAAAATCAGATTGCTTACAAATGTACAAATGTATAGTCATAGCGGCGATATGCCTCAATAATGAAAATGACAATGTAGATCTCTATTTGTCCACCTGGAAAGTTCAGATATTTTAATGTAAAAAATAAGCATACAGATAATGCTCACAGTAAAATCATATTAAGGGCACATAGATATATAGATTGATATCTTTAGCTGGCTAGCTAGTTAACTAGCTGTGTTCTTATGTATAAATGGAAGGTTAATGAGTGTACGTGGGGTTGGTGCGGTTGTTGGGGGAGGGGAGTAGCATTAACCAATAAGCTTAATTTATGATATACATACAGGGGTAAAGATAGGACATTGGATCTGTGGAGGTGGAGTTAGGGCATTGTAACTTAAGCACACACACCCTGCCCTTCCCCTACACATACATAGCGCTGTAAGGCCATCAGAGAGCATGCAGACTTTGATGAAAGGACAGAGGAGGAGAAAAAATAAATACATAAATGACTGCAGTTTCTGAACTTGTAGTTGACTAGTATGATAAAGGCTAGGAAGCAAGCAACAAGGATACCTGGGGCATTATGCATTGCTTGGCTAGAATGTCGACTCCAGACTGCTTACAGACAACTAGCATATCACTGTGAGCCTCCGCATGCTACTAGTGGGAGCAAACATAGAGCAACTCACCTGGTGTATGTGGGAGCGAAGCCCTCTCAAAAGGAGGCTCAGGAAGCAAAAGGGGCAATTCTACCTCTGTCACCCAGGATTCGAGACAAGTGTGAGCTCCTTGGAGGCTGGGAATTTTCAGTAACAAACCTGTCTGTTAAAGGTCCATAGGGGACCGTCGGGTACATCTGGCCACTGGCTCAAGAATGAAAATTGGTTTTGCCCAAAAAGGCAAAGATCACCTCTAACAGGAAGATAATTTGCAGGTCTGAAAATCACATCTACCTCAAGTTTGAGTCTGGCAGTTCTCAACTCAGAAGGCGAGTAAGTAGGGAAGCCGAAGGGAGCATTTAGGAAATGGGCTTCCTGACAGGTGTTCCTGCTCTTGTGGAGCAAAACTTTGTTTCTGGATAAGAGTTTAGGGTATGCAAAACCAAGGGAGCTGAAGAGTGTCAATTGTTAAGATTTTGAACGTGAAAGAGATGTTAGAGGAGTTATATTTTAAGAATTTACTATGTGTTAGGCAAAATTCGAATTCCCTTGTATGTATCTATACATGTAATCCTTATACCACCCTACAAAGTAGTTATTACCATGATTCCCATTTTATAAATAATGGCCAACTATGGTGAGGTAAGGTGATTTGTCCAAGGTCACATAAACAGAGTTAGGAATAAGATTCAAAGTGTAGATCTTCACTGAACTTTATTGAACAACAAAATGAAAAGAAAAGAGAAGACTGGTACTTAGTTAACGTTTTAAATGCATGTGTTCAACTTACCTATAATAAGCAAACCTATCATTTATTTGTCATAGTTTTTCTTTGATTGTCCCACTGTATTTAAGAATATTTAACGTAAATTTAGTGTTAATGTATTTCAGAGGTTAAATCTACACACAATATTTCCACTTACAAAATGGTAAGCAGATTCTTTTAGAAACATATTCTTCAAACAGAGAGGATGTAGTGGATGTGGCTCTATAAATTGACCAATGTTCAAAATATTTTTCTCAGCCTGCTACTTAGATTGTACCCCTACCTTGTCCTTCACGATGTCTAGATTGGGTTTTACCAGAGCCACAGTCCAGCCCTGCCTTCCCCCAAGATTGGGTGTAGAATGAAGAGTCCAGAAGTGTTGTCTCTCACTGTGTGCCTTTAAGCCATTACAGTGCACTCACAGCCCAAGAAAACCCCGAGGTTCCTGTCTCATCTTCTCAAGAAAGTCCTACAAACTTTACCTTTCAACTTATCACTTCACTCAGGAGCATCCCATGATTTGAGGAACATGGCTTTGCATTTTGGCTTTTCCTTTTCAAGGTCTCCTTAGGATTTAGTTAATTAGTTTCATTCTTTCTAAACCCGAACCATAATGCCACCTTGCCAGGAGCTTCTCTTACATTCAGATCAATCCTTCCATCGTAATACCTGCAATATAATCTCTGCACATGGAATTTCCCAGTGTACCCAAATACTCCGTATTTCCCTCCCTCCCTCCCTTCCCTCCTTCCTTCCTTCCTTCTTTCCTTCCTTCCTCTCCCTTTCTCCTCTTCCCTCTCTCTTTCATTAACATATAACATTCTTTGTTACAGTTACCAGTTCTTCTGCTAAGAATTTCTTACCATACTTCTCTGCCTAGAAAACTTACATACATTTTTGTATCTCAGTTGATCTCTGAAGCTGATTTCAATCTCTTCAATATTTTCATTTCCAAATAATAATTACATTACATATTTTTGGTATGTCCTACCTCCATTACATAAATTCCCCTTGCTCTTAATCTATGGAAAGTGAGATTTCATATCTTATGCATTTTCATATTCAACAAACTGTCTAGAAAAGTATGTGATACATAGTAACTATTTAATTTCTTTCTTAATGAATAAATGAATGTCAATCAATCGTGAAGAATTATGATTATTGGCATCACCCAAAATTCTGGCCCAAACATAATACCTTTTTTGTATCCAAATAACATGAATCTCTGTTCTCAATTATATTGACTTAAATATTCACATCACATTAACTCCAGAGAAGGACTCATATTTACAATCCAGAGTATTCAGAGTGCATTGATGTATGCTTAAGGATACACAAAATTGAGAATGTGACTTGAAAAATGAAAACAGAATACTCCCCACCAAGTGTCCATTATGCAAGACAGTATGAATGAGAACTCTAGAGGAGTAACATATTTCCCACATAAATGATAAAGTATTATGGTTGACTCTGATCCCCAAATGAGATATATGGAGTTTACTATTGATAATTATAACTTTTAATTTCACAATTATATGTGTAGCAGTTATGTTATGAAAGTCATATGGTCCCTTTGTACACATAACACTTGAAGAGTAATTTATATTTTTCTGAGTGTTTTTCATAGATGGTTCTTAAATAAGATGGTCTTTCTGAGGAAGATAAACAGAAACCAACTACCATCCTAATCACTATAATAACAAGGACAGAATTCATGCTGGCCAGAGCTTTTAACAGCACCCCAAAGTCCATAGGTTGCTGAAATGTTTGCTTCTGACAGGAACAGAAACATATTTAATCACTATACTCAATAATTTATTAGGGCCATATGATCTTCACCATTATGCATGTGGAAAAAGCAAAAGGCACTGACAAGCTGGAGAACTAGCTTAGCCATCTGGCTCCCTTCCTGGAAGTAGAAACTAGAGAAGCTATAAATGCAAGCATGAAGCATGAATTTGAGAAAGGGACACAAAAAATAAAAAGCCACTGGGAAGATCAATGACTGTTAGGAGCTGATATTGGTGGTGCTCTGGTTGTAAGACAGGTAGAGAATGTCGTAGTCTGCTCACGTTGCCATCGCAAAATACCACAGACTGGGTAGTTTAAATAACAGACATTTATTTCTCCCAGTTCCAAAGGCCAGGAAGTCCAATATCAAGGTGCCAGTCAATTCAGTTTCTGGTGAGAGTCTCTTCGGGTTTCCAGACAGCTGCCTTTGAGGCTGTGTATTCACATGACCTCCTTTGCATGTGCAAAGAGAGAAAGAGATCAAGCTCTCTGGACTCTCTTCTTATAAGGAAACTAATCAAATCAGATCTGGGCCGTACCTTTACGACCTTATTTAACCTTAATTACTTTGGGAAAGGCCCTAATTTTAAATATATTGTCACATCTGTAGGTAGGGCTTCAACATTTAAATTTTGTTCAATTGGGAGATACAAACATTCACTCCATAACAGGGAAAAACTTCTAAATTCTTTTCTTGTATCTCCCCTTATTGGCTTGGAAAAATTGAAGCTGGATTTTGTCGTATTTGAGTCACTTGCAGTTGAGATAAAAATACCTTAACTGATCCATTGAATAATTCTGATTCTTGTAAATTCAAATTATTACAGTTACCCTGAATCCCATCTATTTGATCATTTTACCCTCTTCTGCCCTATGCATTAAACAGTTACATATCCTAAAAAGGTGTAAAAGGTTTTTTATAGAGAATGTATAGCAAATCATATCTACAAAAAGCTACATGAGAATATGACACTCAAAGCCTCACTAGGTGTTTTTTTTTCTCTTTAGCAACATTCATGCTTTAGTTTTAAATTAATCAAATGTTTCTTCTAACATCCCCTGTGAATACAAAAGTATTGAAAAAAGAGAAAGAAAAAGTACACAATAATGTCTTTCTATGAGACATATTTATTAGTTAAATTGCTTAGCCTATGTATACTCTTTCTGGTGTACCACCGAAGAAAAGTAAAATGTCTCTGAGCATCAAAGGTCTAACTTAAGTCCATTTCCTCCTTGAGCCAATCTGCTATTGAAATTCCTTCTGCTTTCTCCATTTTTCTTTCAGAGTATGATATTTTTTCCTGTCATGTTGCTATTTGTTGTTCATAAATTCCAAGGTATAACCAGTGCATGCACATCACAATGTTTTTATGATAAGAGGGGTTTAGTGCTAGTGCAAAGATTTATGACACCATATATTTTTTTTACTTGCTATTAGTCACACAGGCATTTTAATGTAGAGATTAATTTTTAATAACTCTTCTATTTGCATCTCTGGACTTATTGACTTGAAACATGGTGGTGGTGGTGATCGTGAAATCTTTTTATAGTCAAAGGAACTTTAAATAAGCCTTTCTCATAAGACTACACATTTCTTATAGTCATATTCACTGAGCTGAAAAATGCTTTGTTGTTTGAAAATGATCAGAGTGGACATATTATGTGAATGATCAAAACTCTACTTAATTTTGAAGAGGTTGTGTAATATATTCATTTGACAATGGGAAGAAAGAAACTCATTCTGTCTTTTTTTGTACTTAAAAACATATGCAAAAAAATTGCAAAAGACTACAGCTTAGTAAGACCCAATTTATTTAAGAATGTGAAGATACCATGGTGTACCTTCTTTCATTATACTCGCTCAATCAACAACTAACTCCTATTGTTTTTGAAAGTTACAATAATAATATGTGGGTAAATAAAACAATCAAGACCCTACTAGCAATGTATTATTAAATTTACTTCTCAGTGGAATTCAAAAAGGAAAAGTTCTATTTAAATGGAGAAATAAATATGAAGCAATTAGAAACCAGTGTACACACACACACAATTGTCATGAACACTTTTTAAAAAGCTCTGAATGTCTAAATATCTAACAACTGAGATTGATTAATGGTGCATTCATGGAATGACATATTATATAGTTATTCCAATAGAGACCAAAGGATAATATTAATGACACAAAAAAAGTCCTAATATTTTAAGGATAAAAGGATAAAAAGGATCCATGAGTAAAAAAACTGTACTTGAAAGGAAGAATGTATATACATGTGTGCAGAAAATGCTATCATAATCAATTATAGTATGTTAGTAACTCATCACTTGGTGATGTGATTGCAAATGTTTTTATTTCACTTTTACTTATCCATACTTTCCATATGAATATTGGATAAATTACCTTAAAAGATATATACTTATAGACATCTTGACAGATATACAAGTAAGATACAATAAATCCTTACACTTGAGGAGCATGAAAAGAATAATGATCTATATGAACTTGCACAGAATTGGAATAAACTCCTTCGAGAGGTGTCTTCCTTCTGTAGTATTATTAAGTTTGGTTATTTGGACCAACCTTCATGCTCTATAAAGCATGGCAACTAGGAACACTTAACAAAATATAAACAAATCATCCTAAAAGCATAATGTAGTTACTAGGTGCTATGAACTGCATTTTGTCCCCCCAGAATTCATATGTTGAAGCCCTAGCCCTCAGTATGATGGTATTTGGCGATGGGGCCTTTGGGAAGTGATTAGGTTTAGATGAGATCATCAGGGCGGAGCCTTCATAATGAGATTAGTGCCCTTATAAGAAGATACATGACAGCTATCTCTCTGGTTTATGGGAAAAATGTATTTAAATTAATTAATATGTTCCAACCCTTTCTGGACAATTCATGCTTTAAAAGGCTCTCCTAATAATAACAGGCTGTTTAAACCTTTTCAGAATATTCCCCTCAAATTAAGAAAGTAAGTGAACTTAATGATTAACATATTTTTGTGCAATTAAGGGGGTGTCCAATTCATTGCTTTGAAACATTTTAAATTATCTTCTAACCTAGTCATTAAGTGAAAGGTCATTAAAAATAATTTTTATGCCATACCGTGTCATGTAATTCAGTTTTCAAAAACTGAGCAAGTTAGCAATTATAAAAAAAGTCTATCTCCATATGCCTTTTAATATTCCTATCTACTTTTTACAAAAACAAATACACTTACTGCTTTTATTAAAATGGGTAAGAATGGGGGGATAGAATTGATTCAAACCCTGTTTCATTCTACCAGTAATTAATATTCATGAACTGATAAATAATGAAGATATACAAAGTTCAATATATGTCATCAAAAAATAATTTCCCCCAAATTACCTTTTTATATATATTATTTATGTGTCAAAATATGTAATATATTTATATTCTTTGGATTCATTGGCTATGCTTTGTAAATGAAATGGTAATTTAAGTGACAAAAATTTTATTTTAATAGTATCTTACATCATAGAAAATTTTTTTAAATGACTGTCCATATTATTGTTTCAGAGAATTAGGCTCAGATGACAGATACTGTGACAGAGCCTTTAATGGATTTTATCAGTGGAATCAGTGTTTCTAACATACATGTGGGGAAAAAAATTCTGTGTTAAGATTTGAAACTTTGTCTTGCTTTTGTAAACCTTCCCTCAAGAGCAATTCATTCTTTGACAATAAGCAATCCCATCACCAAATTTACAATAAATATAAATTGAGGACCACTAAAAGAGCCTCCCTAAACCAACATATTTTGATGCATGTGTGTTGAGGTGAGGGTGAGGGAATTTTTAAAAGGAAATGCATGGATTCATGATATGTGAGGGGGTTTTGTCTTTTTGAAAAATGGGAAAAAGAATGTTTTGAAAGGAAGAATAGGGACCATTCTTACGCCAGTTATCGGACAAATCAAATTTAGAAAAGAACACTATGAAAGTTGAGGATTTGAAAATTGATTCCCTAAATATTCACATGGCAATATTCACATGGTACAGTACCCCAGTGTGAAGACTTGCTCTAAAGGTTAAGAAACACTCAGGGCTGTTTGTACTTGCAATTTATGTTAAGAGAGACTGATTAGCAGTGATACTTTAGGCCAATGTTTTTCAAATTATGGGTCTTTATTATGTCATTAAATTGGTTTGGTGAGTCTCATGTAAGTATATTTTAATTAATTATGACAATTGAGAATAGAAAATATCAAAATACAGAGCTTATCATAGTAAGAGTAAGCACTGTTTTGGGATGTTACTGATTTTATATATGTGTGGGTGTGTACACAGGCACATACATATAGATGTGTATATTGGATTATGTTGTGAAATGTATTTCTTACTATGTATAATATTAAAAACTATAAATGCTAGTGCCTGGTGCTGTAGGCAATAGAATATAGACTAATGTTCAGTTTTCATCATATGGCTATGGAATTCCTCTCAAAATACATTTCTTCTTTTTATCTCTCTCTCTCTCTCTCTCTTTATATGCCAAATGCCCCAAAACTGAAATTTAAATGACCTGACCTTAGAGCTAATGTACGGAAAGGGTTATCAGAATCCCATTTCTCAAGGACCAGTCTACCTAGTTGATGCTTTTAAGACGATCTTAGTGGCAAGAAAAATGGATTGAGAAAATTAAATGAGGTTCTTGAGACAGGTCAAAATTTTACAAACAGCAGAGTAAGTTGAAGCAAACCTCATAACAAAAGGTCACTTGGTTTTGTGTCGCATGCTATTTAAAAATCTCCTTCATATGTGTATGTTTGCAGGACTTTTCAGTGGTGATGACTGACAATGACTAATTTTCCTGCCTCTGTTTCCCAATTGCAGTACTCATGTAAACCAAAAAGAATTTTTAAAATTTAAATATACTTGATACTGGTGAAAAACTATAGAATCCCAGAAGGAATTCCCACTATCCAAAGGAAGAAAAGTGAGGAGTGAAGGATGAGAAAGACAAGTTAACAGACTGCCCATTACAAGTACGGTCTGTCTATGCCCATTATGCCACATTATTGCCTCCTGTAATCCCAGTGTAACCATCAGATTTGCTTACCCCTACCCATAGCAATATATACATCAAGTCAATATATATCAAAGTATAATTTTCTCAGTAATATCAAGAGCATTTGCTAGTAAAATAAAATTTTTAAAAGGATTATAATGTAGTTATAGGAATATCAAAGGAAGGTAGATATTCTGTTGTTTGATAACCTACAGTCATCAGTGAACAAATCCTCTCTTTTCTCAGCATAGAGCATCAGGACCAAAGAATTATTGAGTATATGAACATAAATATGAAGATGTGCAATGCATGATTCTTCCTGATATAGGTCTTCAGTGCACAAAGACATATCCTTTTAGCAATCCTTATCAATTGTTAATTCTTTGATAATTAGAAATACCTGCACAATGACAAGATCACACCCTAAAATAAATATAGTCTCTCAGAGAAAAATGCTCAATGCTTTCTAACTAATCTTTATTAGAATTACATTGAAAGTAATTTCTCTTGAGCCACCTGTAGGCTTTTTTCTTCTCCATTGTTATAGTCATAGGGCTAATAAGCACATTGCATTGGCATATAGTATCCATTAAAAACAAATTTGTTAGATGTATGGAGAGATGAATGAATGAATGAATGGATGACTAGCCAGTTGGATGCCTGGCAGAGTTTTAAAAAGATACATTCTTAGGTAGGTTCATTTGTTTCATACTTTAGATTCCACATATAAGTGATATCATATGGTATTTGTCTTTCTCTTTCTGACTTACCTCACTTAGTATGATAATCTCTAGTTGCATCCATGTTGCTGCAGATGGCATTATTTTGTTCTTTCTTATGGCTGAGTAGTATTCCATTGTATATATGTTTCACATCTTCTTTATCCATACATCTGTTGATGGACATTTAGGTTGTTTCCATGTCTTGGCTATTGTGAATAGTGCTGTTATGAACATAGGGATGCATGTATCTTTTTTAACTACAGTTTTGTCTGGGTATATGCCCAGGAATGGGATTGCTGGATCATATGGTGATTCTATTTTTAGTTTTTTGAAGAACCTCCATACTGTTTTCCATAGTGGCTATACCAACTTACATTCCACCAACAGTGTAGGAGTGTTCTCTTTTCTCCACATCCTCTCCAGCATTTGTTACCTGTAGACTTTTTAATGATGGCCATTCTGACCAGTGTGAGGTGGTACCTCATTGTAGTTTTGATTTACATTTCTCTAAGATAAGTGATGTTGAGCATTTTCATGTGCCTGTTGGCCATCTGTATGTCTTCTTTGGAGAAATGTGTATTTAGGGATTCTTCCCATTTTTCGATTTGGTTGTTTGTTTTTCTCTTTCTTGAGTTGTATGAGCTGTTTGTATGCTTTGGAAATTAACCCCTTGTCGGTCACATCATTTGCAAAAATTTTCTCCCATTCTGTAGGTTGTCTTTTCGTTTTGTTTATGGTTTCCTTTGCTGTGCAAAAGCTTGTAC
This sequence comes from Physeter macrocephalus, assembly GCF_002837175.3. Taxonomy (NCBI): domain Eukaryota; kingdom Metazoa; phylum Chordata; class Mammalia; order Artiodactyla; family Physeteridae; genus Physeter; species Physeter macrocephalus. The sequence goes on from NC_041222.1 coordinate 66,648,605, forward strand.
GTTTGATTAGGTCCTATCTGTTTATTTTTGTTTTTATTTCTATTGCCTTGGGAGACTGACCTAAGAGAACATTGGTATGATTTATGTCAGAGAATGTTCTGCCTACGATCTCTTCTAGGAGTTTTATGGTGTCATGTCTTATGTTTAAGTCTTTAAGCCATGTTGAGTTTATTTTTGTGTATGGTGTGAGGGTGTGTTCTAGCTTCATTGATTTACATGTGGCTGTCCAGCTTTCCCAACAGCTTACTGAAGAGACTGTCTTTTTCCCATTGTATAATCTTGCCTCCTTTGTCAAAGATTAATTGACCTTAGGTGTGTGGATTTATTTCTGGGCTCTCTATTCTGTTCCATTGATCCATATGTCTGTTTTTATGCCAGTACTATGCTGTTTTTATTACTGTAGCTTTGCAGTACTGTCTGAAGTCTGGGAGGGTTATGCCTCCTGCTTTGTTCTTTTTCCACAGGATTGCTTTGGCAATTCTGGATCTTTTATGGTTCTATATAAATTTTAGGATTATTTGTTCTAGGTCTGTGAAAAATGTCATGGGTAATTTGTTAGGGACCACATTAAATCTGTAGATTGCTTTGGGTAGTATTGCAATTTTAAAAATATTAATTCTTCTAATCCAAGAGCATGGGATATCTTTCCATTCCTTTGAATCATATTTAATTTCCTTTATTAATGTTTCTTTCACATCCTTGGTCAGGTTTATTCCTAAGTACGTTATTTTAGGGGGTGTGATTTTAAAAGGTATTATTTTTACACATTCCCTTTCTTTTATTTCTGAATGTACCTGTGAAAATAGCAACAGTCTCACGGACATAGAGAACAGACCTGTGGTTGCCAAGGGGGAGGGGGTTGGGAGAGGGATGGAGTGGGAAGTTGGGGTTTGCAGATGTAAGCTATTATATATAGAATGGACTAACAACAAGGTCCTACTATATAGCACAGAGGACTATATTCAGTATCCTATGAGAAACCATAATGGAGAAGAATTTAAAAAAAATATATATATATATATATATCTGAATTACTTTGCTGTACAGCAGAAATTAATACAACATTGTAAATCAACTATACTTCAATTTTAAAAAATGAAGTAGAAAATAAAGATACATTCTTAACAGTAGATTATGGAAATAACAATGGTCTTCCAGAAGAGAGACCATGAATGGATATATTAAAAGGGTTGATCAAGAATAGCAATCTTGAGGATGTAAATAGCCTATTTTATTTAGGAAGAAAATAGTCATGATAAAAAAATCATGCATGCTTCTTCCAGTCCAGAATTAGATTGTCAAGAGGGATTCAATGAAAGTGTTTGTAAAGGCCTGGAAGTTTTTACTGTATGTCTTCATATGGCACACAAAAATAGAGAAATAATGTTTTAGATAACGTTCTTATTTGTGAAAAGTCATTATTTTGCCTCCAGATAATCTGAAAAACTAAATGCTTTGGTCTCACATCCATAGACAGTATAAATGCATTTCAATTTTTTAACATTTATTTTTCATGAACATTTGGATTTTCAGCCTTTGCTGAAGAGAAATGTGAACTAGTTATACACAATAATTTGTCTATGAGGCAATGTCAACAGACAATCCTATTTTATATGGTTAAGTGGATCATTGATATATACATAAACAGCAATCATCTTTCAGTGTAAGTGGTCCTATTTTAAGTACAATGATTCTTACTGCATTCTTAATATATATAGACTATACTTTCCAAATTTCTGTAATTTTAAAAAATTTTATAATTTACTTTGCTTTTTTCCCCTATATTTTGGAGGAATCACAATAATTACAGTGCTCCTTGATAATATTAAAATAAAACAGTCAATATCTATGAATATCACATACATTTTTATGCATTGTTTCTGGGCATATTTCCAATATCTTATAGCTTTATTAAAAATCATTAATTTCAGAATGTTCCCATGTATTTATATCCTGGAACCCCTTCTGTCACATGGAATGGTTTATTTTTGCATTAAAAATATTTTGGGGGCTTCCCTGGTGGCACAGTGGTTGGGAGTCCGCCTGCCGATGCAGGGGACGCGGGTTCGTGCCCCGGTCCGGGAGGATCCCACATGCCGCGGAGCGGCTGGGCCCATGGGCCATGGCCGCTGGGCCTGCGCGTCCGGAGGCTGCGCTCCGCAACGGGAGAGGCCACAGCGGTGAGAGCCCCTTGTACTGCCAAAATAAAATTAAAAAAAAAAAAATTTTGAAAAAACAAAGTGTATATATATATGCCGCGGAGCGGCTGGGCCCGTGGGCCATGGCCGCTGGGCCTGCGCGTCCAGAGGCTGTGCTCCGCAACGGGAGAGGCCACAGCGGTGAGAGCCCCTTGTACTGCCAAAATAAAATTTAAAAAAAAAAAAATTTTGAAAAAACAAAGTGTATATATATATATATAATATATTGTTTTAAACAAAGTGTATATATATATTATATATATATTGTTCAGTTATATAAAGTAAGGCAAATAGTTGCAAACAATTAGCTGGCCTTTGCAAAACTTTAGCATTTATACTAGCATCAAAAACAATCAAAATAAAACTGATCTTTGCATTTCATAAGAGAAAATATATGCTACAAGTTCTGATTTTAAATATATATGAAACACCTGAGAAAACATACACATGCATCCTGGAGCACGAACCACAGAGACAGAGGTAGAGATCAGAGGTAAGAAATGAATAAAGTCACAGCAGACATTAGAAGGGTTCAGCTCTGTATGAATGTCAGCACTGTGGATATCTAATGCACTAGATGTACTTGGGATTCAGTCTAAATATATCTTTTTTATGGAATTTAGTATTGACTGTAGCCTTATTTATTTGTGTATCAACAAGATAACATCAAGGATGCTTACTTCACCTCATTCTGCCTTTTAAAGTCACCAAATACAGGAGACTAAGAGTTTCATAGATATGGAAATATCAGTTGGAGAGAATTTTACCCTTTTCAAAAATTGATATGCACACCAATATTCAACACCTTGAATAAAAAAATCCGTCCTATTTTCAGCTCTAATAAACCTCCATTAAATCACAGTAATCATGTGCTAGAGAACAGGTGTTTTAAATCACTAAATTTGGAAGTAGAGTGAAGTTGCAGGAGCATGTTGGAAGCTTTTCATTGGCTGAGTGTGACTGCCGTTTCCATGGCAATTCCACATGCACCCTGGTTCCCAAATCTTCTTCTCACTCTTTCAAAACGCAGTGGAAAATACTATTTAGTATGAGGAGTACAAATTGGGTCAAATTATCATCACTTATTTAGCTAGAAACTGTAAAAGGAATAGAGAGAACCATGTGTGGACTCTCCTTTACAGTTTGCTCACATTTTATTTCATCTACATTCATTTATGCATAATTTCTACGCCCTCTGCTGTTAATCAACATACGTTACAAAAGAAAAATACCCATAGGGCAACAGCTTGTTACAATAATCATCATTTATGGAGAGAAAATGCCAGTCATATAAAACACAATCACACTTGGTGTTTATGCTTAGAGTGTTAAGTATTTGGGTGCATTAAAATCAGTATCAAGTACCATTAATTCAATATCCCATGGTCCTATGATATTTCCAGGTGAGTTGTACATGGACCCTCTTTTGTAGAGTTGGCATTACCTTCAGAGTTAGAGCAGGAGTGAGACATAGACTGAGAGTTGTCACTAAATAGTTCAGTTAAGAAAGGCAAGGGACAATGTAGGACACATACTCGGCATGGGAATCTTCTTAGTCAGACTCTGTTCTTTCACAACAAGAAGCAAGGCCCTTCTAGACTTTGAACTTGGTAGAATACACATGCACAGGGGTCACACTGTGAAAGCTGAGTTTTCCTGAAAAAGGGCTTAGGGCTACAATCTAATAAAATTTTAAAAATCTGATACCATTTTCTATTTATGACATAAATTACAATCTTAGTTGATAATCTAAGAAGAGAAATAGCCATGCTTTGCCTCTGGGATTTTAGTGAATCTTGTGAAGACAGAAAAGAGTAAAGACATTTTAGGTGCAGAAATAGCAAAGGGCTAATGAACAGGATTAAGAGTTTCCATTTGTGATTACTTCACTGAGGAATTTAGCAAAACAGCTGTGATATGGAACATAGGGATTTAAAGTGAGAGTGCCTACTGAATACAAGAAAGGATAGTAATCCCCAAATTTAGACTGTTTGGGCCTAAGCGAGTCATCAAATTGGAAATGAAACTAGGAGGACTTGTAAAAGAAGGTAGTAATGTAAATCAGAATAAGTAAGGTAAGACTCTATATCAGATTACACTTTATAGAGCTTGAAATTTGACCATCTGTCTTTCTAAAATGCTTAAGTATTTTGAGTATCTCAGAGAGTGGTAAAATAAATTCACAACCTTTGAAGTCAGAATCCAGGTTTTGAATTCTGACTGAGTCAGCTAAACTAAGTTACTTATCTCTGAGCTTTTCTGGGAAACACATGTCTAGTAATTAAGCAAGAACCTTGGTTTATAGGTCTATTTAACCCAGATCTATGGTGTAATTATCTGTTCCAAAGTTGTGAAATGAAACAAGAGATATTTCTCAAAATCTTTATCCTTGTCTTTAGACAATGTTTTCACACCATGTAAATAAGTAGCCACAGAGATATCTCCCTTTATTTCCTGTGTAACTAATTGACATGTATTTGAGCAAAGAGTTATACTTATTTTACATCTTAGTAATAAAACAAGAAATTATAAATGCCATTTATTCCATTCCTACTACTATTACTCAGTGATGGCACCATACCAAAAATGTATATCTCCAAAGCTTGATATTTCAGAACTCTGCATTGTCCAGAGATTTAAGACTAAAGATCAATTAAATGTCCATTTTTTTGAAAAGTCAATATTAATGCCATTGATTCATCCTAAATTATGACAGACAGTATGAGGTCTTTCTTTGTTATTTCTGAGCTGGTATATCTTAAGAATAAGAATAATGTTTTCATATATTTATATATATTTGTTTTATAGAACTATTAAAGTGTAAGATTCTTTACAGCTTTCCCTTTTTCATTCATCTTTTTTTCTGTCACTTCCCCCATAATTGCTCCCCTTTATTAATATGCACTATGTTGAAAGCAGCAAGTTAAGTATACAACTTTACCTCCTCACCTTCTACTTGTGTACGATCAGTAAAGTTTCTCTGCCCTTTGCCAAGGTGGCACTAGGATGAGGGAAAAAGAGCACAATCTAAATTTAACTCACCTGAGTCCAAATCTAATTTTGGCATTTTCTGTCTGTAAGACTTTATGCAAATTATTTAAACATATGAGCCTCAGATTTTTTTAATCTTCCAAAGTGAATAATGTCACTATTCTCTAAGTGTTTTGTGAGAAATTTATGAAACTTCCTGACCTACCATCAGAACATGTAGTTGTTAAGTGAATGCTACCTCCCTCCTTTTCCTTAGACCTCACTCCTGAGCCAATGGATCTGCTTTTTAAAGAGCTGATGAATAGGGGCTCATGCCCTCTACTATTTAGAGAAACAAAGGATATTCTGGACCACTAGGGGATTTAGGACTTGTGCTCAGCTTTTACCTAGCCTGAGTTCTTTTAAGTTGAAGTTGACCCTGATCTTGGATGTGAGACAATGTATTTAAAAGCATCAGAGAATTTGGCCCTCAGTATTTGTCAGCTGAATCTAAAATAACCACCACGAGATTCTGTAGAAAGGGGATTCTACTAGCTCTCTGAATTTAGGGAAGAAACATAGTCAATCTATACAGTTTCCTAATTAGTAAAATGAGATATTAGGTGATATCAAGCAGGGCATGATGGAAACCCATGGCACTGATGCTCTCTCCAGAGCCTCCAATAGAAATATCTGATCCACTACAAAGCTCCTTCCTTCTGGGACAGGGCCTCAAAATTCTGTTTAACACAGCTCTTGTGTTGGGGATATAAGTTGATTGTTATTTGTCAGTGCTTGGGTTATATATTTCCTTAGCTGCCTTCCAATTTTTAATTGCACATTCTATGATTATTATGAGACCCATTTGTTATACTGTGTTAGAGTTACATCCTCAAGCGTCAATCAAGTGCATATGTTTCTTTGTCCCAGCCTACTGTGCTTTTTTATTCTTTTGTTTGCTCTATAAATATAAAGATTATTAGCCTAAAGCAGCCAACATTTGGGGAATGGTTGCCAAAAAAATCATGATTAGTTTTGTAATCAATGATCTATAGTCCTTCTTCTGGCAGTAATTAGACATAGCAATACACACTTATGGAAATAATAAAACCATGTCTTATAAAGAGGAAAAAATACTTATTTTTTCCTCTATAGAATGATATCATTCAAATAACTGAAACAGTGGCATCAAATCACTGTGATACAAAATTTAACAAGGATAAGGACTGCTTAGAATTCATCCTTGCTATGTGCCCTCTATAGTTTGTAACCTTCTCATTTAAGCTATCTTTCTATTGAACTTTCTTAAGTTGTAGTTTGGGGATCAGAATCATCAGAAGGGGTCAATATTGGGTTCCCACAATTTAGTCCTGGCTTGTTTCTATCCGGTGTACAGTTCCATGGATTTTGACGACTATCGCATGTGTCCATCATGACAGTATCAGAAAAAATACTCTCACTGCCTTAAAATATTTTCATGCTTCAACTACTCCCCCCACCCCTGCCAACCTTTGGGCAGCACTGATATTTTTCATTGCCTCTATAGTTTTGCCTTTTACAGAATGTCAAATATTTGGAATCATGTAGTGTACAGCCTTTTGAGACTATCTTCTTTAACTTACCAATATGCATTTCAAGTTCTTCTATATCTTTTCATGACTTGATATATCATTGCTTTTGATCAGAAAAATGTTCCATTGCATGGATATACCATAGTGTTGATGCATTCACCTACTGAAGGACATCTTGGTTGTTTCAATTTAAGCAATTATGATTAAGTCTCCTATAAAAATTTGTGATCAGGTTTTTTTGTATATATAACTTTTCAAATAAGTTGGATAAACACCTAAGATTACAATTGCTGGATCATATGATAGGATTACATCTGGTTTTGTAAGAAACTAGCAAATTGTCTTCCAAAGTGGCTGTACCATTTTGTATTTCCACTAGTAATGAATGAGAGTTCTTACTGCTGTACATTCTTGTCACCATTTGGTATTGACAGGTTTTAGATTTTAGCCATCCTAATAGGTATGTAGTGGTATCTCATTTTGTGTCAATTTGCAGCTCCCTAATAACAACTGATGCTAAGCATCTTTTCCTAAGCTTATTTACCATCTGTATATCTTCTTTACTGAAGTGTCTAGTCAGATCTTACACTTTTTTTTTAAGTTGGGTTATTTGTTTCCTTATTATTAAGTTTTAAAAATTCTTTGTATATATTGGATACCAAACTCTTTATCAACTAAATAGTAGCAATTATTTTCTCCCAGTCTGTGCCTTGTCCTTTCATACTTTTAACAGTGCCTTTGCATAGCAGAAGGTTTTAATTTTAACAAAGTCCAACTTATCATTTTTTCTTTCATGAATTTTATGTTTTTATGTTGTACCTGAAAATGAATCACCGAACTGAAGGTTACCTAGATATACTCCTGTGTTACTTTCTAAAAGTTGTATATATTTTTTAATTAAGTTGATGATGTATTTCTAGTTAACTTTTAAGAAAGGTGTGAAATCTTTGCCTTGATTCTTTTATTTTAGTACCATTACTTTTTTTGTTGGCTAGTCTGGATAGAGTATTATTAATTTTATTTATCTTTTCAAAGAACTTGATTTTGATTTTATTGACTTTCTGTACAGAATTCCTATTTTCAATTTTATTTATTTATTCTCCAATTTGTACAATTTCTCTGTTTGCTGCAGGCTTAATTTTCTCTTTTTCTTTCATGTTCTAAGATAGGAGCTTAAGTTGTTGGTTTTAGATATTTCATCTTTTCCAATAAATGTAATGCTATACATTTCCTTCTAATAACTGTTTTTGCTGCATTCTACAACTTTTGATGAGTTCTATTTCCATTTTCATTTAATTCAATTTAAAAAATTCTCTTGGGACTTCTTTGACTCACATGTTATTTAGAAATATGTTGTTTACTCACAAAATGTTGGGGTTTTTTCTCACTATCTGGTTTTGATTTCTAGTTTAATTCCATTGTGGCTTGAAAAAAATACTTTGTATGATTTCTGTTTTTTAATTTGTTAAGATATTTTTCTCTTGACTTAGAATATGGTTTGTCTTGTAGGATATTCCATGTGAGCTTGAGAGGAATGTATATTCTATTGTTTTTGGATTGAGTACTCTATAAATATCTATTATATCAAGTTGATTGATAGCGATTTTTGTGTCAAGTGTGTCCTTTCATATTTTCTACCTGCTGAATCTATCAACTACTGAAATAAGGGTGTGAAAGTATCCAACCATAGTAGCAGATTTGTCTACTTCTCCTTGCAGTTCCATCAGTTTTTGTCTCTTGTATTTCAGGTTTCTGTTATTAGGCACATGCGTGTTAAAGATTGTTATGTTTTCTTGGAGAATTGAGCCCTTTATTATTATGTAATACCCCTCTTTATTTCTGATAATTTTCCTTGTTCTGAAATGTGCCCCGTCTGGAATTAATACAGCTTCCTTCAATTTCTTTTGATTTTTATTGGCATGATATATCTTTCTCCATCCTTTTAATTTTGACCTAAATGTGTCTTTTAATTTTTTTTCAATCTGACAAACTCCATGCTTTAATTGGTATATTTGGACCCTTCACATTTAAAGTGATTATTTATATACCTGGATTAACATCTACTATGTTTGTGACTGTTGTCTAGTCAGTGCAATTGCTCTTGGTTTATTTTTATATTTTCTTGTCTTTTACTGCCTTCTCTGATTTTGGTTGAGCATTGTATATGATTCCATTTTCTCTCCTCTCTTAGCATAGCAATTACACTTCTTAACAAAAATTTTTAGTGGTGTCCTAAGGGTTTGCAATATATTTTAAATGAATCTGAGGACACTTTCAAATAACATTATATTATTTCACAGATATCCAGGTATTTGTAAAAGAGTATTATTCCCAATTCTTCCCTTCTTCCCCTTATAATATTGCTGTCATTTATTTCCCTTGTTCATATACTAAAATCACACAATACATTTTGCTGTTATTACTCTGTAAAAAATAATTACTTTGAAAAATCTCTTAGATCAATTAAGAATAAGAAAAATAAAAGATTTTATTTTTACCTTCATTTATTCCTTCTCTGGTGCACTTCCTTCTTTTATGTAGATATAAATTTCTATATCATTTTCCTTCTTCTTGAAGAATTTAACATGTTTACAGATCATGTGTGTTGATGATGAATTTCCTCAATTTTTGTTTGTCTGAGAAAGTCTGTATTTCTCTTTCACTTTTGAAAGTTGATTTCACTGTAGAATTTGAGTGTAGTGGGTTTTGTTTTTTCTTTCCACACTTTAAGTATTTCACTCCAATTTCTTCTTGCTTGCATGGTTTCTGATGAGAACTCCACTATAACTCTTTTCTTTGTTCCTCTATAGGTAGGGTATTTTATTCTTCTGGCTACATTCAAGATTTTCTCTTTGTCTTTGGTTTTCTGTATTTTGAGTAGGATATGCCTTAGTGCAGGGTTTTTTGTTTTTTGTGTTTTTCTTTGGTATTTATTCTGTTTGGGTTTTATTTATTTAAAAAAAAGCAAGATATAATGCATTGGGTAATAGGAACTGAGATAAATAGACCATCAGTGTTAAGATTTATGTTAATCTGGCTAGGAGTTTGGCTCTGTTTGTTATTTTCTGTCATGTGGACGATAGAGGCTTCCTCTAGTGTCTTTGTTTTTATCTCTCATTATCTTTGGGTTTTCGTAAGAGCAGTCTCTTAAGTAGAGTCTTTCTTGCAGCTCCTTCATCTATAATCCACTGCTATTATACTGGAGCCCTGATGATATGGTGGCAAGGCTGGGGGAGGGGAAGCATAATCTAATTTTGTAATTCAATCTTTATCTTTTAGTGGGCCTACATCCTTCACAAGTGTTTCTTAGCTTTACCCTTCACCACCTTAGATGAGAGAGAAAGGACAGAGGGGGCTGGATTTGGGTAACTGCCCTTCTCTTAGGTTGGGTAAAGTCTTTTATGGTAAAGTCTTTTCTCTTGGAGGGAGTCCTTTGTTTTTGATATCTCTCTGGGCATATTGCAAATGATCACTCTTTTCTTACCCTGTCAGAAATGCAAGTGGAGTTTCCTTGACTCTTCACTGTGAGAACCTGGTAGAATTCTTTGAGTTAAAACTCATAAAAGTGTGGGGTTTCCTCTAAGACTGGGCCTTAGGAGTTTCTCACTTTCAAGCCAGTCTATACTCAGCCCCCAGCAATTAGTGAAAATTACCATATGTTTCTCCCAGTTTATGTCTCCAGAAGCTTCTGCTTCAAGTAAACTTATCTTGGCTCTGTTTCTCTGTATTTGCCTATCTTTCCAGATTTCTGGTTGGGAGTTTGCCCTATGATATCAATTCCCTTAAAGATCCATTGATTTTCAGTTTGTTCAGCTTTTTATTGTTTTAAGGATGGAAGTGATTTTTAAGCTTTTTATATGTCACAGTTGAAACCAGAAATCTGTTGGAATTCATTTTTGATAGAGTATCTAATACTCCAGTAGCTAGTTCTGTACTTTTTGGATTAATGTCCATCATTAGAAATTTGGTTACAGTATGTACATCATGTACATCCACATCATGAACTGTTATGCAGTTTTTTTAAAATTAAGAATTAGGATATTTTTAATTACTGTATAGGAAAAAGAAAAGAGATTTCCAGGGTGTATTGTTTTGTGAAAAATAATGTCCAGAAAATTATGTAATAAGTGACCATTTATGTAAAATCAGTGGGAAATAGTTCATGTTTGCTTGTATAAGAATAAATAATCTTGAAGAGAAATCCAAGAAAATATTACAAATAGTTATTTATAGTAAGCAAAGGTAAGATGATGAGAAAGAATGGACAGAGGAAAAGGTGGGAATTATCAACATATACCATTTTAAGCAATATCTTTATTTTTGGATGCTATGATTGTATTTCTCTCCCCCTCTCTCTCTCTCTCACACATGCACACACACACACACACACACACACACACACACACATTCACATGAGTAACATTCCCTCAGATGTTTCTATTTTAATTTCATTTATAAACTTTAGGAAAGTTAACATTGGTTTATACAGCTAATAATAATATGGAAAATATCCTACTGAATATGAGGCTTTTGATATTCCTTATCATCTTGTACCTATGAAACCTTATGCCCCATAATCTACTATCTACTTGGTCAGGCCTGAATTAGAGATACCTGAATACTTTAGATTTTTTTAAGGATGTGGCTATATTTTAATTTTACTGTAGATGGATTTGGGAGAGCCACTTCCAGTTAGCATTTTGGATGCTACCTCTTATTTCAGAGTTTCTTTCTTTTGTCTTGTTTGCCAAATATCAGAACTTTTTAGGCCAGGATATAGAATTGGAAACCCCATATCTGCCATAACACTTTGAGGTTAGATCCATTTTATAGTAATTGCACCCTCAGTAAACAATGAGAAGAGTCATATCTTCTTCCAGACATGAAAACAAATGAGGTTTAACAAGTTATGAAAATAATTTAAAGAGGCCCTAGTCTATTTTATTTTTTTCCATCCTTAAGGTTCTCAATTCAACCAGGAGTGAATTTGGTTCTGGATCTCTCAGAAAAAAGGAGAAGGAAGTGGTCCACAGGGGTCATTGTGTGAATATTTTTTAAGCAGAAAGTTTCCTAAAACTGTGGAAATAGATTCAGATAAGAAAAAGTTAGAGGCACCATGCAAGTTCTTCCATCATCAAATCCCCTGCAACCCCAGATTGCCACATGGCTCGACAGTATCTACTTACAACTTAAAGTGGGAATGACACGTAATTTTCATCTCATGTGTCAAATTAAATCCATCATTAGTGCTACTACTAGCAGCATTGAGAAAGGTATTGATACAACATCTTGATTTTAAGATACATACTTAAAGTCAAAGTGCTGTGATCCATCAGTGTATCTGGTAATAGATGCAAGGAGGGAGAGTGGTGGAACAAAAGCAAGACATCTGCCAACTCCAGGAGGGTTTGCAACTCACGGAAGCCCAACTTCATCAACTATTTATAAATATTAGCTAAATACAATATAAACAATTAATTAATATAGAGTGTAAAGACTAACCAACATTCGTTGAGCAGCAACTATGTTCCAGGCACTGTGCTAAGGAATTCACAAGCATTAACTCATCTAATGATTACCATAACCCTAGGAAATATTGTCCCCATCTAGTTTATCCACAGTGACCATTATTTTCTCTTTAATATACCAGACCCAGAAATCCTTTGCATTCAAAACCATTTCTTACCGGAAAGAAATAACTATAATAATAAGTGAGCATCCTGCTTAAGGCATAGTTGATCTTGAAATACATATGAAAATAACTAACCTAGGTTTCAATAAGTTTACCAAATCCGTTGTGTAACATTTTCCAAGTATTTGAAATATCCAGCCTACTTTGGCAGGGTTTAGGAAATGTTCACGATTTTTATACATTCTGAAGTAGTTTTACAATATTTTCTAAGTAACTTTTAATAAGAAATTTTAAGATAAATCTTTTCACTACAATATTGGTTTAAATAATATTTGTTGTGATGGAAAAAAATCAACAGATTAAATAACTAAATAGAAGCAAAGAAAGAAAGAGGAGGCAAAAAGCTAAATATGCAGGAAAAGTGTCTCAAAATCTGCAATATAATATGCATATCTACCCTTGGTTGTTTAAAAGAATTCCCACTATAGTCTTTATTCCACTGAAAAGGGTAAGTATTATGACATAGGACAGGTGGCGCGTTAACATCTTTGATCATACTATAAACTTAATTTCCATTGCAGAAGAAACTATTGGAAATGTAATGAAAACATAATGAAGTCAATGTTCTTGCTTACCAAGTGGGATTTTGCAGCACAGTTAATTGGATGTCAGTGTGAAATGTTGACAGACAGAGAACAGAATGGAGAGAGAGACTTAAAGAGAGAATGATTTTATCTAAGCATTTATATTTGCAAAAGTAGCTTTAACCATCTGGATATTTGCAATCACATAGATAAAACATATAGCTGGATGAGCTTTTAGGTTTTCAACTAGATTTCCCTGTGTCCTCTCCAGGGCTTAGACAAAAATGGACACTCAATAGGCACTCAGTAAATATTCAGTGATTAATATTTGCTATTCTGTACCAAAAATCATAGGCTCTCTCTGTGTTGGAGATTGGGATATAAAACGTCAGCCAGCTTTTTTCTTTTCATTTCTTTTACATGTTTGTAAAAGAGTGGGGCTTTCATCAATTTTTTTAGTTTTATTTATATATAATTCACATACATAAAATTCACCACTTAAAGTATACAATTCAGTGTTTTCTTATTCTATTCACAACCGTCACTACTGCAATCTAATTTACAAACATTTTGGTTCCCACAAAAGAAATCCCATACATGCTAGCAGTTAACCTTGATTTTTCCCATGGCCACCTCTGCCAGTCTTAAGCAACCACTAATCTACTTTCTTTCTGTATACATTTGCCTATTTTTGATGTTTCATATGAATGGAATCACAAAATATGTGACCTTTGTGACTGCCTTCTTTCAGTTAGCATAATATTTTCAATGCTCCTCCATGTTTTAACATGTATTATCTATTTGTATTGCCAAATAACATTTCACTGCATGAATATACCACATTTGATTTATACATTCATCAGTTGATAGACATTTTGGTTGTTTCCACTTTGGGACTATTGTAGGTAATGCTGCTCTGAATATTGACATACAAGTTTTGTGTGGATATTTGTTTTCATTTCTCTTGGATATTTACTCGGGAGTACAATTGCTGAGTCATATGATAACTCTCTGTTTAACCTCTTGAGGAACTACTAGACTGTTTTCGAAAGTGGCTACACCATTTTAAAATTCCACCAGGAGTGTATAAGGGTTCCAGTTTCTCCAGTATTACAGGCCTCCTGCACCTGGAGGAGAGCTTTTTCCCTACAAGTGGAGGCTGAGTCAGTCAGGGAAAAGAGACCCAGTACACCAGGCCTGCTCTGCTTGTCTGAAATTAGAGCTTCTATAAAATGGAGCTGGTGGAGGATGAGAAAGGCCAGCAGCCTCCTCCTTCTGGGGTGAAACCATAGGCCCAGGCTGGGAGCTGGCAAGAAAGGGAACCCCTGTCTTCTTGGTGGTACACATTGGGAGTAGAACTCTTGCAGTACAGAGAGATGAAGGGAAAGAGTGGCCCAAATGCCACAGACTCTCCCTAGTCTTACCAAGATTCAGTAAGTTTTCTTGAATAAATGATTCTCCAGTCTCTATATATCTTTAGGACAATTCCGAAGACTTGGAATGATTGTTTTCTGTATATATTATTTTCACCAGTTAAACTGTTCTGATGTGAAGAATGTCTGTGGAGGTCTTTGCTCCTCTGTTCTAGAAGTTTTCCCCCATTTCACTTTTTAAAATCACTTTCTCTTCCTCTGATACTTTTTGACTTGAAGTAGTTTCTCTGAACTTGGTGACCGATATTCAATTAGCTATCAAATATACTGTTTATACATCACTGACATTTCATAAGAAACAATAGAAGCCAGTCAACAGTCAATATAACATCATATAGCGAGTGAAATTATTCTTCAAAATGGAGGTAAATAAAGACATTTTCAGAAACAGATAATTTTTTTGTCAGCATACTGACACTTCAATAAATGATAAGTTTTCAGGCTGAAAGGAAATAGCAGATGGAAATTCCGAACTTTTGTAATGCATGAAGACCATTGGAAATAGGAAATACATAGCAAATGGTAAGACTATATATTCACTGCTTTAAAACACATATGACTATTTTAAGCAAAACTTACAGCATTATCTTGAGAGCTTAGAGAGTGTGTAGATGTGATACATATGACAGCAATTGAGTGAAGTGTGGATTGGAGGTAAATGGACCTACAAAATCGCAAGGCTTTTACATTTTTATGAGAAGTTCTACAATATTAACTCTAAATGGACTATGAGGAGTTAGCAATACATAGTGTAAATCCTAGTGAAAACACAAAAACATTAATGCAAAGAAATGTAACTTAAAAACCAAGTGATAAATAAATAACAAATCTGAAAACATCCAAGTAATCAAAAATAAGATAAGAAAGAGGAAATAGAAACAATAAACAGAGGGGACAAACATAAAATAAATAAAAGTTTATAAACCTAAATCCAATTATATTAATATAACATTATATATTAACAGAATGAACACACAAAAAGAGAGTATCAGAATGGATAAAAATGCAAAATCCAACTACATGCTGTCTATAAGATTGCATTTTCAACATAATGACACATGGAGGTTGAAAATAAATGGGTGGAAAAATATAGCATAGAAATTGTAAGCATAAGATTAGAATAGCTATATTAATATTAACTAAAGTAGACTTCAAGACAAAGTAGATTGTATTATTAAAGCAAAAGAGGGATATTTCTTAACAATTAAAGGGTTAATTTGTCAGAAAGATGAGACAATATACATTGCCTAATAAGAGAATTTCAAAATGCATGAAGAAATGTTTGACAGAAATAAATGAAGAAATAGATAATCCAAGAGTCAGGCTAGGAAAATCTTTTCTTTCCACAATTAATAGAACTCTAGACAGAAAGACCAGTAATGATATAGTAATGATATGTATCAATAGCCATAGAACACTGTACTCAACAACTACACAAAATACACTTTTTGAAGCACACATGGCATATTCGCAAGATAGACACTATATGGTAAGCCACAAAACAAATCTAAATAAACTTAAATACTGACACCACAGTATGTTTTCTAACTATGATACCATTAAATTTAAGTTCAATGACAACATCTTTACAAAACCCCAAGTATTTGTAAATTAAACTATACAGTTCTTTTTTTAAAATTAAAATTATTTTTTAATTTTAAATTAAGAAAATTTTTTTTAATTTTTATTTTATATTGGAGTATCATTGACTAACAATGTGTTAGTTTCAGATGTACAGCAAAGTGATCCAGTTATACATATACAAGTATCTATTCTTTTTCAAATTCTTTTCCCATTTAGGTTATTACAGAATATTGAGCAGAGTTCCTTGTGCTATACAGTAGGTCCTTGTTGGTTATCTATTTTTCCTTTTTTTTTTTTTTGCACGGTACGCGGGCCTCTCACTGTTGTGGCCTCTCCCGTTGCGGAGCACATGCTCCAGACGTGCAGGCTCAGCGGCCATGGCTCACGGGCCCAGCCGCTCCGCGGCATGTGGGATACTCCCGGACCAGGGCACGAACCCATGTCCCCTGCATCGGCAGGCGGACTCTCAACCACTGCTCCACCAGGGAAGCCCGGTTATCTATTTTAAATACAGCAGTGTGTACATGTCAATCCCAAACTCCCAATCTATCCCTCCTCCACCTCCCCACCTCGTAACCATAAGTTCATCCTCTAAGTCTGTGAGTCTGTTTCTGTTTGGTAAATAAGTTCATTTGTATCATTTTTTTTTTTTTAGATTCTGCATATAAGCAATACCATATGATAGTATGATATGTCTGACTTAATTCACTTAGTATGATAATCTTCAGGTCCATCCATGTTGCTGCAAATGGCATTACTGCATTCTTTTTAATGGCTGGATAATATTCCATTGAATTTATGTACCACATCTTATTTATCCATTCATCTGTCAATGGATATGTAGGTTGCTTCCATGTCTTGACTATTGTAAACAGTGCTGCAGTGAACATTGGGGTGCACGTATCCTTTCAAACCATGGTTTTCTCCAAATATATGCCCAGGAGTGGGATTGCTGGATCATACGATAGCTCTACTGTTAGTTTTTTAAGGAACCTCCATTCTGTTCTCCATAGTGCCTACACCAATTTACATTCTCACCAACAGTGTAGGAGGGTTCCCTTTTCTCCACACCCTTTCCAGCATTTATTGTTTGTAGATTTTTTGATGATAGCCATTCTGACTGGTGTGAGGTGATATCTCATTGTAGTTTGATTTGTATTTCTCTAATAATTAGCACTATTGAGCATTTTTTCGTGTGCCTCTTGGCGATATCTATGTCTTCTTTGGAGAAATGTCTATTCAGATCTTCTGCCAATTTATTGACTGGGCTGTTTTTTTTCTTGATATTGAGCCACATGAGCTGTTTGTAAATCTTGGAGACTAATCCATTATTGGTCACATTGTTTGCAAATATTTTCTCCCATTCTATGGGCTGTCTTTTTGTTGTGTTTATGGTTTCCCTTGCTATGCAAAAGCTTTTGAGTTTAATTAGGTCCCATTTGTTTATTTTTGTTTTTATTTCCATTACTCCAGGAGATGGATCGAAAAAGATATTGCTGTGATTTATGTCAGGGAGTGTTCTGGCTATGTTTTCCTTTAAGAGTTTTATAATATCTGGTCTTACATTTAGGTCTTTAATTCATTTTGAGTTTATTTTTGGGTATGGTGTTAAAGAATGTTCTAATTTCATTTTTTTTTATGTGTAGCTGTCCAGTTTTCCCAGCACCATTTATTGAAGAGACTGTCTTTTCTCCATTGTATAGTCTTGCCTCCTTTGTCGTAAATTAATTGACCATAGGTGTGCAGGTTTATTTCTGGGCTCTCTATCCTGTTCCGTTGATCTATATTTCTGTTTCTGTGCCAGTATCTTACTGTTTTGTTTTTGTTTTTTTTTAAATATTTATTTATTTTGGCTGCGTCGGCTCTTAGTTGTGGCGCGCAGGCTCTTTGGTTGCGGCACGCGGGCTCCAGAGCACACAGGCTCAGTAGTTGTGGCACGTGGGCCTATTTGCCAGCAGCATGTGGGACCTTAGTTCCCCGACCAGGGATCGAATCTGAGTCCTCTGCACTGGAAGGCAGATTCCTAACCACTGGACTACCAGGGAAGTCCCCTCTTTTTTTTTTTTTTTTTTAAAGAAGATGTTGGGGGTAGGAGTTTATTTATTTATTTATTTTTGCTGTGTTGGGTCTTCGTTTCTGTGCAAGGGCTTTCTCTAGTTGTGGTAAGTGGGGGCCACTCTTCATCGCGGTGCATGGGCCTCTCACTATCGTGGCCTCTTTTGTTGCCGAGCACAGGCTCCAGACGCGCAGGCTCAATAGTTGTGGCTCACGGGCCTAGTTGCTCCATGGCATGTGGGATCCTCCCAGACCAGGACTCGAACCCATGTCCCCTGCATTAGCAGG
The DNA here is from genome assembly GCF_002837175.3 of Physeter macrocephalus. Classification (NCBI taxonomy): domain Eukaryota; kingdom Metazoa; phylum Chordata; class Mammalia; order Artiodactyla; family Physeteridae; genus Physeter; species Physeter macrocephalus. Next base: position 66,666,920 of record NC_041222.1, read on the forward strand.
CAGATTCTCAACCACTGCACCACCAGGGAAGCTCCTACCTTACTGTTTTGATGACTGTAGCTTTGTAGCATAGTCTGAAGTCAGGGAGCCTGATTCCTCCAGCTCTGTTTTTCTTTCTCAAGATTGCTTTGTCTATTCGGGGTCTTTTGCATCTCCATACAAATTTTAAGATTTTTTTGTTCTAATTCTGTGAAAAATGCCATTGGTAATTTGATAGGGATTGCATTGAATCTGTAGATTGCCTTGCGTAGTATAGTCATTTTGACGATATTGATTCTTCTAATCCAAGAAAACAGTATATCTTTCGATCTGTTTGTCTCATCTTTGATTTCTTTCATCAGCATCTTATAGTTTTCAGAGTACAGGTCTTGCCTCCTTAGGTAGGTTTATTCCTAGGTATTTTATTCCTTTTAATGTGGTGGTAAATGGGATGGTTTCTTACATTTCTCTTTCTGAACTTCCATTGTTAGTGTATAGAAATTCAAGAGATTTCTGCATATTAATTTGGTATACTGCAACTTTACCAAATTCATTGATGAGCTCTAGTAGTTTCCTGGTAGCTTTGGGATTTTCTATGTGTAGTGTCATATCATCTGCAAACAGTGACAGTTTAACTTCTTTTCCAACTTGGATTTCTTTTATTTCTTTTTCTTCTCTGATTGCCATGGCTAGGACTTCCAAAACTATGTTGAATAAAAGTGGTGAGAGTGGACATCCTTGTCTTGTTCCTAATCTTAGAGGAAATGCTTTCAATTTTTTACCATTGAGAATGATGTTTGCTGTGGGTTTGTCGTATACGGCCTTCATTATGTTGAGGTATGTTCCCTCTATGCCCACTTTCTGGAGAGTTTTTATCATAAATGGGTGTCAAATTTTGTCAAAAGCTTTTCCTGCATCTATTGAGATGATCATATGGTTTTCATTCTTCAATTTGTTGATGTGGTTGATTTGCAGATATTTAAAAATTCATGCATCCCTGGGATAAATCCCACTTGATCATGGTGTATCATCCTTTTAATGTATTGTTGAATTTGGTTTGCTAGTATTTTGTTGAGGATTTCTGTGTCTATGTTCATCTGTGATATTGGCCTGTAATTTTCTTTTTGTGTTATCTTTTTCTGGTTGTGATATCAGGGTGATGGTAGGCTCATAGAATGAATTTGGAGGTGTTCCTTCTACTAACTTTGGGTTTTGTTTGTTCTTCTTTCTCTAGGTGCTTTAGGTGTACAGTTAGGTTGTTTGAGATTTTTCTTGTTTCCTGAGGTAAGATTGTATTTCTATACACTTCCCTCTTAGAACTGCTTTTGCTGCACCCCATAGGTTTTGGATTGTTGTGCTCTCATTTTCATTTGTCTCTAGGTATTTTTTAATTTACTCTTTGATTTCTTAAATTTTTTCAGATCCATTGGTTGTTTAGTAGCATATTGTTTAGCCTCCATGTGCTTGTGGGGTTTTTATTTACAGTTTTTTCCTTGTAGTTGTTTTCTAATATCATAGTATTTTGGTCAGAAAGGATGCTTGATATAATTTCAATTTTCTTAAATTTACTGAGGCTCACTTTGTGGCCAGCATATGATCAACCCTGGAGAACATTGATATGTATGTTCTTTTTTTTTTTTTTTTTCACGGTACGCGGGCCTCTCACTGTTGTGGCCTCTCCCGTTGCAGAGCACAGGCTCTGGACGCGCAGGCTCAGCGGCCATGGCTCACGGGCCCAGCCGCTCCGCGGCATGTGGGATCTTCCCAGACCGGGGCACGAGCCCGTGTCCCCTGTATCGGCAGGCGGATTCTCCACCACTGCGCCACCAGGGAAGCCCAATATGTGTGTTCTTATTGCCTTTCTGCTAATTGTTTTGGGTATGTGTTTGTAGGTCTTTTTTCTTCCCCTTCCTCTTTTGTTCTTTTCTCTCGTGATTTGATAGCTAACTTTAGTGTTGTGTTTGGATTCCTTTTTCTTTTTTTTGTGTGTGTATCTATTGCAGATTTTAGGTTTGTGGTTACCATGAGGCTTTGATATAGCAGTCTATATATAAACAAGAATGTTTTAAGTTGCTGGTCTTTTAATTTCAAATGCACTTCCAATATCCTGCATTTGTGCTCTCCTCTTCTCACAATTGCTGGTTTTTATATCATATTTGTGTGCAGATGATTTCCTACCTTTACTGTATGTTTGCCTTTACTGGTGAGCTTTTCCATTCATAAATTTCTTGTCTCTAGTTGTGGCCTTTTCTTTTCTGCCTAGAGAAGTTGCTTTAGTATTTGTTGCAAAGCTGAACTGGTGGTGCTGAACTCTCTTAGCTTTTCCTTTTCTGTAAAGCTTTCGATTTCTCTGTTGAATCTGAATAAGAGCCTTGGTGGGTAGAGTATTTTTGGTTGTAGGTTCTTCTCTTTCATCACTTTAAATATTTTGTGCCACTCCCTTCTGGCCTGCCGAGTTTCTGCTGAGAAATCAGCTGATAATCTTATGGGAGTTCCCTTGTACATTATTTGTTGCTTTATCCTTGTTGGTTTTAACATTTTTCCTTTATCTTTAATTTTTGTCAATTTGGTTACTCTGTGTCTCAGCATGTTCCTCCCTGGGTTTATCCCTCCTGGGACTCTCTGCACTTCCTGGACTTGGGTGACTGTTTCCTTTCCCATGTTAGGGAAGTTTTCAGCTATTATCTCTTCCAGTATTTACTCAGGTCCTTTCTCTCTCTCTTCTCCTTCTGGGACCCCTATAATGTGAATGTTGGTGCATTTAATGTTGTCCCAGAGGTCTCTTATACTGTCCTCATTTCTTTTAATTCTTTTTTCTTTGTTCTGTTCCACAGCAGTGATTTCCATCATTCTGTCTTCCAGCTCCCTTATCCATACTTCTGCCTCAGTTATTCTGCTGTCGACTCCTTCTAGTGTATTTTTCATTTCAGCTATTGTATTGTTCATCTCTGTTTGTTCTTTAGTTCTTCTAGGTCTTTGTTAAACATTTCTTATATCTTCTCAATCTGTGCCTCCATGCTTTTTCTGAGATCTTGGATCTTCTTTGCTACCATTACTCTGAATTCTTTCTCAGGTAGATTGCCTATCTCCACTTCACTTAGTTGTTCTTCTGGGGTTTTATCTTATTTCTTCATCTGGGACATATTCCTTTGCCATCTCATTTTTTCTACATTTCTGTGATTGTGGTTTCCTTTCTGCAGGCTGCAGGGTTATAGTTCTTCTTGCTTCTGCTGTCTGGCCCCTAGTGGATGAGGCTGTCTAAGAGCCTTGTGCAGGCTTCCTAGTGGGAAGACTGGTACCTGCCCATTGGTGGGTGGAGCTGTGTCTTATCCCTCTGGTGGGCAGGGCTGGGTCAGGGGGTCTTTTTATCATCGGGCAGCTGTTTATTCAGGAAGACTTTAAGCAGCCTGTATGCTGATGGGTGGGGCTGTGTTCCCACCCTGTTGGTTGTTTGGCCTGAGGTGTCCCAGCACTGGAGCCTACAGTCTGTTGGGTGGGGCCAGGTCTTGGGGAGAAAATGGTGGCCTCCAGGAAGGCCTATGCCAATGAGTACTCCCCAGAACTACCACTGCCAGTGTCTTTGTCCCACCATGAGCCACAACTGACCCCTGCCTCTGCAGGAGACCTCCAATATTAGCAGGTAGGTCTGGCCGAGTGTCTTATGAGGTCACAGCTACTTTCTGTGGCTCCTGGTGCGCACGAGACCTTGTGTGCGCTCTCCAAGGGTGGAGTTTCTGTTTCCCCGAGTCCTGTGGAATTCCTGCAATCAATCAAACCCCACTGGCCTTCAAACACTCCAGGGGCTCCTCCTCCTGTTGCCAGAACCCCAGGCTGGGGAGTCTGACATGGGGCTTAGAACTTTCACTCCTGTGGGAGAACTTCTGTGGTATAATTAGTTTCTAGTTTGTGGGTTGCCCACCCGGCAGGTATTGCGCCCCTCCTGCTGTATTTATCTTTGTGGCTTCTTCTTTGTCTTTGAATGCAGGGTATATTTATTGGTAGGTTCCAGCACTTTTTTGTCAATGGTTGTTCAGCAGTTAGTTGTGATTTTGGTATTTTTGTAAGAAGAGATGAGTTCACATCCTCTACTCCACAAACTATACACTTCTAAATAAACCATGGGTCAAATAAGAATTCACACAAGAAATTTTAAAATATTTTTAAGTGATGATTGAGAATAAAAATACAACATGAACTCATGTTGTCTTACACTGTGGATGAAAAAGTACTAAAACACATGGTCTTTATTCTCATAGCAGCTCGTTATACCATTGCAGAGCCCTAATTTTAATATTCTCCTTTTATTCTGCTTTCCTAAAATATTGATACTTTGTCAGATGTTTCTCAAACAATGTATCAACACTCCTAGAAGCACATGTAGAGTAGCAGGAGGTATCCTATACCACAGATAAAAATGGCACACAATCTTAAAACTGCACTTTATGTGAAGATTTGGTGGGGAGAGAGTTAAATAACTTAACTTGTAAATAAAACTTGTAAATATAACGTTATCTGACTTCAGGTAAGCAAGGCTGGACCCACTACAAGGAAATCTAGCAGAATTTTTATTTAATTATGACCTTACAACAAACCCTATCACAATTTCCCTGATTCTCCTCTAGGCTTTCCTCTAGAACCTCAAAATTTCTAGTTTCCAATTTCCCACATTAAATGCCTCCCATTAAGAATATATCCAATATTTCATTTTTCACAATCACTATCTTAATAGCTTGTGGAAACACATCAACCTTTCTACCATAGATACTCCCCACCAGCCTAGGATCCATTAGAAAAGAGGACAATAGAGTTACTTTAAGTCAGATATTCAAGAAACTAAATTTGAAGCTTTCTTATGGACAGGATATATGTTTTAACCTAAGCACACAGACTAGCATGAAGTAATCATTTAAATAAATACATAGTAAACAGAAGAACATCACTGATATTTGCTTGAATTTCTCCCACATTGTGACTTTCAGGAACCTGAGCGTATGGAAGAATATAACATAAAGTGGATATTTCGAAGTACAGATCTTCATCAACTTAGGATGGGGTTACAATGAACCCATCCTAAGTTAAAAATATCAGAAGTCAAAAATGCAGTTAATACACCTAGCCCAGCAAACATCGCAGCTTAGCTTAGCCTATCTTAAACATGCTCAGAACACTTACATTAGCCTACATGGGGTAAAATCACCTAACACACACAGCCTATTTCATCCTAGTGTTAAATAGATCATGGAATTTATTGAATACTATACTGAAAGTTAAAAACAGAATGTTTGTGCTGGTACAGAATGGTTGTAAGTGTGTTAGTAGTTCACCCTCGTAATCTTATGGCTGCTACTGCCCAGCATCACAAAGAGTATCATACCGGATATCATTAGTCTGGGAAAAGATCAAAATTCCAAATTTGAAGTACAGTTTCTGCTGAATGAGTATCACTTTTGCACTAAGGTAGAAAAAATCATAAGTCAAACCATCATCAGTCAGGGGTTGTCTCTACTGGTGAAATTTATCTGAAAAGAAGAAGAGAGTAAATTAATACCTATAGGGAGTTTGGAATTGTACATTAAGTCCACATTTCTTTAAAATTTCAGGTTTTAAGAGAATTTCCTATCAGTATATAAAGAGTAATGTTTTGATTTTATTTACAAGTTAAGTTATTTAACTCTCCCCCTGCCAAATCTTCACATAAAGTGCAGTTTTAAGAAGATTGTGTGCCATTTTTATCTGTGGTGTAGGATACCTCCTGCTACTCTACCATGTGCTTCTAGGAGTGTTGATACACTGTTTGAGAAACATCTGACAAAGTGTCAATATTTTAGGAAAGCAGAATAAAAGGAGAATATTAAAATTAGGGCTCTGCAATGGTATAACGAGCTGCTATGAGAATAAAGACCATGTGTTTTAGTACTTTTTCATCCACAGTGTAAGACACATGAGTTCTCAGTACGTACACCTAATTGGAAGATGACTAACTGGTTTCTGCTTTTTTTTTTTTTTTTTACCAGTTCTTCTCCTAACCCTTGTCCCAGTAGCTCACTGACATTTTGTGTAAAGTTCACTTTAAGGTTAAACCTTTCCTTCAACACAGCATTTTAATTTAAATGTTTTCTAAACTCACTAAACAAAAACGTTTAAACAGCAGGTACGTATTTGGAAATGAAGGTGCTATTTACAGCATGTACATATGACATGAAATATACCTACTTTAAGGAAGAGAACACTGAAACAATGTTTTACTGTACTTTTTATTTTTTATTATAGTAAAATATATAGTTCTTCGAGTAAATTATTGTGAGAATACAGATATTTCCATAAAACTCCACTGTAGTTTATTCATATTTACAATTATAATAAATCTTTTCCAACTCAGCTATAATAACCTGATTGAGGCAAAAACTGAATTGCAGAAGAATGGCATCTGCAGTGTTGCCCCAATTTTACTGCAATGTGTATAAGCAAAGTGTAATTATGCAGTAAAAATAAACCTAAAGAATTATGAGCCAGGTTTACAGATTAAGACATTAATTCTTTTGATATCTGAGCAGTCAGTGGTAGTGTTAGTTATCTATGGCAATTCCTTACCATGGATTTACTAAAGCCTAAAACGTTTAGATTGCATTAAAGCGTATCCAGTGTACAGGAATGCTGGACTAATTATTTAATACCCAACAGCAGGGCCTTTTTACGTTGTTAACAGGGTGTATTTGCAGTGCCCAGAAGGCTTGGGGTTATCACTCCAGAAAAGCTTGTTTCAACCTCCTGATTTCATTTGGTTCTCCTAAGGCCTCACTGGACCCCTGCGATTACCTTTTTAACAGCGTTTATCCTACTTTGTTGTAATTTCCTTGTTAGAAGCCTGACTCCTCCACCAGCCTGAGTTCAAGTCTGCTGTGTTCTTTTTGGTGTCACTACCACAGTGCCAGCACATTAGGAAATGTGATCCATAAGGACAGAGCAAGCATTACATCCATGGAACAAGTATATATTTGTTCTCCTAGATACATCACCAGGGAGATTTTGGTGTTTGTGTGCAATGTTTTTAGACAGCTTTGGTCAGTTTACGTAGCCTAGGACCATATCTCCTCCAAGTGCTGCTTTCTGTCCTCCAGTCCCATTCCCCACCCCAAGCCCCGCTGAAGGAATAAACCCCTGGTAGAAAGAAATCAATAGGAGAGAGAGATTATTTGCCCAGATCTTTAAGACTGATTTTTTTAATCCCTGTATTAGCCAGAGTTCTCCAGAGAAACAGAACCAGTTTCTCATCTCTCTCTCTCTCTATCTCTCTATTGAGAGAGGTTTATTATAAAAAATTGGCTCACGTGATTATGAAGACTGAGAAGTCCTGTGATCTGCCATCTGCAAGCTGGAGACTCAGGAGAGCTGATGGTGTAATTCCTGTCCAAGTTTGAAGGCCTGAGAAGCAGGAGAGATGATAGTGTCAATTTTAGTCCAAGGGCAAGAGAAGATAAAATGAGATGTCCCATCTCAAGCAGGCAGGCAGGAATGGGACACATCCTCCCTTATTCACTTTGCTGTCCACTTTACTGTGTTCACCAGTTCAAATGCTGATCTCATCCAAAAATGGCCTCTCAGACACACCTATACATAATGTTTAATCTGGGCACTCTTTGACCCAGTATGTTGACATATTAAATAAACCAGCATAGTCCCACCTTGAGATCATACGTATTCCTGCCCCTGGGTTCAATGAAACATTTCCTCTTTTTAATGATTTGCCTGTTTGGCTTAATCAAAACTGGTTTTATTACAAGTAATGAAATATTTTAACATACCATAACTTACGACTTTCAGTTTGAAGTGTCAGCAATGAATAAGCTGTATTTTTCAATCAAATGGTTTTTCCTCATTCATCTGTGTTGCTACTAGGTCATATAGTAAGTGGGTTTATCATGGGCACTATTATAGCACAGTTAAATCCCAATCTGCAAAAAAAGGGAGGTTGGGTGGGAGTCTCTGTTTAGTATCTTTCTTAATCTTTTTGTTATTTAAATTAAAATCACCTGTTTAAATAGCCAAACTTAACTTCAAGCCATAAAACAGGCACTCCTCAGAGTAGGAGCTTTAAAAAAATTACCTTCCTGTAGAGACAAGTTGGTATCTTAGCACTGAGCTTGTTTCAACAATTACGGTGATTTCCCAAACCACATCTTAGGGAGCCCATTTTACTGCTGACCTCTGTGATTTGGGGGAGTACCCAGCAAAAAAAGCAAATGGTGATATCCGATGTTTCGGAAATAAACTTAGGCGTTCACACATAAATTCTACCCCTCACTAACTCCTAGGCTTGCTTTGATACCCTCACTCAGGATATTTCTTTATAAGTAGTTTACTGCTCATTCTGGTGTTTATGCTTTGTGATGACCTTTGCAGTGTGGCAAGAGGAAGGTTTTATGTCCATGCTCTCTTGTGATCATTTTGTCATAAACAGCCTGGCATAATCAAAGAAAACTTAATGAATTGACAGTAGAGAGAAGGAATATGGGATTTGTGGTTTTTCATGATTTCACAGTTTATTTACGTAGACTCTCTTAAAGTTTTAGCCACCTTAGATGCATAGAGTACACGCAACTCATGTTATAAGTGAGGAAACTGAGGCCCAGAGCTCAACCCAAGATTAAAACTTGGTTAAAATCTATCACTGAACAGGGTGTGGAGGTCCTGATTTCCTGTCTAGTAATCTTTCTGCCTCACTGTGCTTTTTTTGGTATACCAATTAGGCAAAAAAACAATTTATTTGTTAATAGGGAAAAACACTTGTGGTAGTATCCTTCCTAAAACAACCTATAAGTGACCCTAGTCGTTTAAAACAGCAAGCAGAACCTGAGCCCTGACCCAGGACATCTAATTTCAGGCAAAACTAGCACACTGCCCTCACTCTGACACTAACCAACCTGACTCCATTGGACATTTATGCACCTATTCAAAACAATAACAACAATAATAATAAACCCTAAATACCCTTATCAGTACAAATAACCTGCCGTCAAGTGACATAAGATTCTTTTCTTTTCTAGCAGTTCTCATCAAATTAATTCCTATCTACTGTAAATTAAAAAAGTCAAAGCAGCAGTCTGACTAAAAACATGAAATATTCCAAAGTATTTCCAAACCCAGTCTACTTCTTATAATATTTAGTGCGTATCTTGTTTTGGGACTATTTTTGCCCTGAGTGTCAAAGAAAGATTTCTATCTGAATAGACAAGACAAGAAGAAAATGTAAATTGTCCATATATGAGGATGTTGTTGTTGTTATTATTTGGAGTGACTTAACAAAGTAGACTAAAAGAGTTTGGGTATGGGTATGGCTGAAGCTTCCTAGGCTTTCTGTTTTGGCCACTATTCTCCCATTCTTTTCAATCCATAGCTATGTGGCTATGGAATATCATTATTTACAACATACGCACATATAAGTCTTCTGGAGCTAGACCCATTTAGAAATGGGAAGCTTATGCACAGAGAGTCCAGGGTCTAAGAGGCAGATGGTCCAGATCAAGTTCTAGCTCTGCCACCTTAAGACTTTAAAGCTTGACTAGGCACTATGTAAAATTCACAGTTGTGAAAATCAAATGAAATTGTCATGAAGGCACTTTATAAAAAGTAAAAATCACTAAACAAATGTCAGGTATAGGCCCCAAGAAACTTAACTGAGATCAACATGAGTAAATCTTTCTTTACTTACTTTCACAGCAAAAAAGATCATTAAGATACTTCTTTTAGGTTCTATTTAATAAGACAAAATGCCAAGAGGGGAAAAAAAAATTTGGAGAGTCTGCTTAATAACAGACCATGATTAATCACTTTAATAAATGGGTTGATGTTGGCTATGCTACTGATCATCAAACCAATTTCAGTAATTCCATCAATGCAATAAAGATATTTCATCCAAATTTTCTGAGCCAGTGGTTGGCTTAGATTCAGATATGGAAATTTCTGCTTGTGTTTTTAAAATAAATTGTGTCTTGTGGCAGTAAAAGAAAAAAGATATCCTCAATTTTAATTTTACAGTGGTTTTCTAATGGTTCTCAGATGCAGAATTTTTGTCCAAAGGAAACCTTAGTAGGAAGTGTCCAATATGTAGCAGTACATTTGTTTCAGTTGATGATGTTGGAAGGCTCCCCACAAACCCCACCCAAGCTCCAATCTGCCCTCTTTGCTCTAGAAACACCTGAGGAATAGCCACATGACGCTCTTAGGAGCACAATTTGAAAACCATTCGTTTATTGAAAACAAAGCACTTTGAAGTAATTTGAAATAAAGTTTAATCATGATGCAGTCTCACAACAATGCCAAATGTTACCTTTGGCACAATGAGATCTTGGATATATCTGTTGATTGACTAGCTCTATGGGTTCATATAAGCAAGCAATACAAATTATATTTTCTTTTCTCGAAGTTCTCATTGATTAGCATTAGCTTCTAAAAATTCTGACCTCAGTGATACTGGATATTTTTTAGTGGTACTGGCTACTTCTCACAATACACTTAGGGATTGACCAGATATCATGCTTATTAGTTTTCTGGTACAGCTTCCATTTACAATCAGTTTTCAATCACTTTGATAATTGGCCTAATGAAAATGCTGTACATTTTATAAAGATATATTCTCCCCACTTTATACACACAAAAAACTCTTGGTTTGAAATATTCCTTGGATGGAATTATAGAACAAAAATTTATATTTGAGCATATGTTTCAGAAACATTTTGACCCTATAGCTATTTAAAACTGGGAAATATTCCTAGCACTCTGATTTGATCCAACAAAATTGAAATCATGAGAATAAAGGGTAAACTCCTATTTCCATAGACTTTCATGCTTACAAGAAACAAAAAAAAAGAGAGTGAGAACTTTAAGTGAATTAAAACCACTGAGAATTATGAAGTTGCCCATAAAACGGATAGAGCCTAATCTAGGCAGAATATGAAAGGAACCGTCTTTCTTCAGATGGTAGGACGTCCTTCTGAATCCAGGTTTTTCAGTAAAGCCTTTGTGATCCTTATTCCAAGGAATTCAGCAAACCAAGAAAGAATAGAGAAAATCATCAAGTGTTATCATGCAAGTTTCCTTATTTTTCCATATCCATCTGAGCTTATTGGAACCTCTTAATTAATTGATGAATGAGGACTTTATCAAGCCTGGCAGGAGTCGTTATGTTTCTGATTTTCCTTGAAATGTATCTGTCATGCAGCTCAAAATTGAATAGCCAGTTTGGGGCCTAACCAGAGACATGGCACTGACTTAAGACACTCTGAAGGGGATGCATGATTAATGCAGTTTATAGACAGGACAGCGCTGCTTCTGTCTCACATGCTTTTTGTATGTAATCGCCAGTGGTTCAAGTTCAGATGGATCTAATGAAAAAGGACTAGATGTTTTCCACCTTCCCTTCAGAGCATGCTGTACGATTTATCCACTGACAAAATGTGCTAATGAAATGTCACCTTGGACAGCTTGCTAAAGGATTGATGGGCTGAAAGTTTTGCACTTTAACTTTTGCAGGAAAAATGAATAAGTCCTCCAAACTCTGTATGATATAGAGATCCATTATGGTTTTCTAACTCAGGAAGTAGCTATGCCACTGATGGAATAGTGGATAGAGAAAAACACTGATGGAACAAAGTTTATAAATAAGGAAATTGAGGATGTGTGGCTTCATTATACCTCCATTCTAAATTATTGTCAAGTTACATGATTTTATGAAGGCATTTCCTTCTATATACCTTATACAATTGTTTTCAATCTATTAGTCTATCATCAATGAGAAATAAAACCATCAGCCTCTGTAGACAGTTATCCTATTTCTTTATTTGTTCTTTGTCCCTTCATTACCAGAATCCCAACTATAAAACCTGTCCTGAGAATGGTTTTAGACCTTTTAATTCCTTCCACTCATAAAAACTTCATAATCTGTGAGCAATGGCCACTGGAGACCGTTAAAAAGAATTGAAAATGGCAGACAAAAAGATCAGGATGTGGAAGAAAATAAAACTGTACATAATCAGAGAGACTGTTGATAGCAGTAAGAGAGTAAAATATACAAACTGGACCAGCACTGAAATAATAAAAATCAAAGACGCAAGTGAAAATTAAGCAAAAATAATGGGATGCAGAAAATAACTGAGTTATAAGCTATGTACATCTACACTGACCAAAAGAAATAAAAATAACCACACAGTGACTCAATACACACACACACACACACACACACAAACATACACACACAGAAGCTTAAAGTGTATAGGCCTACAGAAAGTAAGTTAATGCCTCATTTTATCTAGAATGGTGAATGGAAGAGAAAAGAAGGATATTTTCTTACTCCTTAGTCCAAGGAGAAAATCTAGTAGAATCTACCAAGGTATGAAAATTATCTGTGATCGTTCCATAATTGTTAAAATGAGAATGAGAGTATTATTAGGGTAACGCTAGCTGCTATAATAATTCAGTCAGGTCCCCAAATTTCAGAGGCTTAATAGAATAGAAATTAGTTTTCCACATAGTATCAAACTTAAAACAGTGGGGAGTTAACATTATCCTCTGCTAAGATTGAGAGATCTTGATTCTTTCCATCTTGGGGCTTCACTATTTTTAATATATAGTTCTCTCAAGGTTGTTTAATTTATAAAACGTCCAAGAAAAAGTAACATGAGAGTCAGCGTATGAGGTGTTTATAAGGCAAACCTAGTAGAGAGCCACTACTCAGTATACTATATGACTAATCCTAACTACAAGAGATTGGAAAATGTGGACTATGTGAATGTCTGGAAAAAGGAGGAAACAAGACAAATAAATAACCTGATAGCAGTTCCTTTCACTTTTGTTGGAAAAATCAAAGAATATAGTGCCTATATAATAAGCTCATTATCTCATAAGCGTTTCTTTTTAATTTTACCTGTCCCTCTAATATTAAATGCTTCATAAGTATAATAAATACTTCGTTATTATTATTTGGTTCTAATTAGGATAGCTATTTTTGTAACCATTGTTGGGAGCGGGGGAAGACACAGCAAAAGGACAATTTACTTAATAAAATTGAAAACAGATTATGCCCTTTTGATTATAAAATCACTGAAAAGGGAGGAGTTCTGAACTTACTGACCTTCACGGTCCTTTTGGAACTGAAAATATGTTTGTCCTTGATTTGTTAATATTCTGCTATATTTAATTCTCTCAACACATATTCTGTGTATTGCATCTCAGCATGATTTCTAATTTTTTATTATGTACATACTTGGATGGTAACGATGACATAAAAGCCACTCAAAGGTATATTGAATATTTACACTTGTTTCATTTTTTATTCCAAAAAGATAATCTGTTTTAAATGCATCCATGTCACATTGTAGTTGCCAAGTTTTCTGAAGCATGCTAAACTAAAATTTGGTAAAAGACGTTACCAAATTGGTGATTAGAATTCAAAGAAAGACAGGATTAATTTTGTTTAATAACATGTTTTATGCACTAGATAGTTTCAACTTTTGAAACTCATATGTTTTTATAATCTAAAAAAATGAGGGCTGTCACTGTGGCCTATACAACGTTACCTTTCCCTATAATAGAAGTGTGATTAGTACACAGATACTCAATTACTGATGTTTATATGTTTTTGTGATTTTATATACTTTTAAAAATTATGATTGGTATTACTCTTAATTAAATATAAGTGGATGTAAAGATTATTGAAAACAGAGCAAGATTTGGAGTTAGCAAGCAAGACAAGTTTGAATCTTGTTTCTACTTTAGGTTGCATGCATTTGAGTGTTTCTTAGACTCCCAGGATTATTACTTTACTTTCAGACTTTGGTTGCTGGATTATGAGCCTCTTATAGATGAAGTTACGTGACCAAAGTATAGTTCCTACTGATAATAAAATACCCTTATTGAACACCTAATATGTACCAGAACAATTTTGCCTGGTGCTTTATCTAATCAGCTCATTTAAATTTATAATTATCTTATGAAGAAGGTAATGGTTCACTTAAGATAAGCAGTTAATATATAGCAGGGGATTCTAAAAAAGCTGAGAGGGCCAGAGTGAGACAAAAGAGAGGTATTAAATACAGAATAATAAACACCTAGCAGATTAAAGGCATCTCAGGAATTCCCAGCTAGAGTTTCCATCCACGCTATGTGGTTAGGAAAAGAAGCAGAAGTGCTGGTAAGATGCTAAGTGTAGGATAAAAGCAGGATTTGCTTTGAACCCTCCTGGACCATGATCATGGAAATGCTGAATTTGGCAAATAGAGAGTGGTATATACTAGTAAAACAATTATTCTTGACGAAGTGTGTTTGTGGGAGGTTGCTGGAAAGGGGAGTGTATAGGTGTATAGGGTTTTACTAAACTATCCATATAAACCTACTTAGTTTTCGTTGTAGAGTGTTGGTAAAGGAAACTAGTGTCCATTCTACCTATTTCTTAGGTCAGGTTCCCTGGGAAGAGTCAAAATCAGACAAAGGGATTAGCTGAACTATGATGCAGTTGCAACAAATTCCTCAGGCGATCTAGTTAGGATGGCCCCCAAATTGAGGCAAGGTGACAGGGCCTTTGTCCCTCAGTGGAGACCAGTCACTGACTGCAGCCATCCCCCAGGGTGGGAGTGGCAGCAGTACAGCATAATATTTTCTACAGCAGGTAGATTTCCTACTGTAAAAAAGTCAAAAAAATCCTTAATCCAAATGAAAATTTCAGACATTTACCACAAAATAATCAAAAAGCAAGAGGAAAATTAAGTTATAGAAAGGACCTGAGAAAATGGTAGGAAATAACTAAAGTCAATATTATTTAAGAAGACCCAGATGAAATAATATATTCAGATGATGGAAATAAAGTAGATAGCATTGTTGTCAGATATTTGTAATACTATGTGAATTCGGGGATTGTTGAGTTTCTTACAATGAAGTAAAAATATGTGGATTTGTAATTTCATGCATTTGGTGCATGAAGTATCCCAAGTTTGAGATAATCATTTCCCCAAGCTCTTTTCAGTTTCAACAAAAATACAACCACCCATGTCACTTTGGATACAAAATTTCTGAGAAGACAAAGATTTGCTGTGCTCCAGCCCCAGAAAGGAAGTCAACTGAGCTGGAAAAGAGGGACTCAAAGACTTGAGATTATCATAGAGAGTGAAGTAGCAACCAGGTTATGAAGGACTTTGTTAGGCAGAGAAAAGGTCTTGGATTTTGTTCAGTGGGGTGATTGATAGAGCTGCTCAAACGGGTTTCTGAGAGCTGATCACTAAATTTTCATGAGTATTGTGAGCCTGTTTTTAAATGTCATCCACATTCAAGGTTAAATTAGTTAAATTATTTAAATTTACAATTAAATGAATCATTTTGGGAACAAAGGCAATCAAAGCTCACCACTTCCTAAATTACTTTGCTATAGTTTTCTATTATCACAATAGACATTTTACAACTATTGTATCTATATGGTGGACACGCAATGCAATGGAGTGCTACTGCACACCTCTTTCCAGCTCCACATTCAGTGACATCACATGACGATGCTAGCTTGAAATTGGTGGGAGTTTTGAAACAAAGGAAATCAATCATTAAGCTAATCAATCACTACAAAATAGAGATTTTTTTTTTCATCCCCAGAGAGCTGGTTGCTTAACATTTATCAACAATTAATCTAATTCTAACTGAAATAAGAAGAAAATAAAGATTTTTAAAATATCTAACTGAAATAAGAAAATTAATTTTAGCAAGACAGTGGCATAATTAAACTTTGTTTTGTTTGTTTGTTTTTTTTTTGGTTTTATGTTTAAGATAACTCTGGCTATTGTGTAGCGAAAAGACAAGAGAAGCAAGGGAGAAAGTTAGGAGGTTAGTGGGATTTTATTATAGTCACGTATGCTGGTCTCAATGAAGCAAAGAGAATGAATTAGAAATAGGACAAATATTGTTGTCAGACTTGAGGAAGAGAGAAGGATCCAGGATGACTGACTGTAATATTCTGGCTTGAACAGTGTGTTCCTGATGGTGCAATTTACTATGACCATAAAAACTAGAGGAAGAAGGAGTAACATAGAGCTGGTGACAGGAGTGAAGGAAGAAACAGTGCAGTTTTGAACATGCTAAATTTGAGGTGCATTTTAAATATCCAACTTACATAGCCTGGGTTATCATGCCAGGGAGTTAAAGGAACATCAAAAGCATTGAGAGCCTTGGGACTGCATGAGATCACCAAGGAAAGAGGGTGACAAAAGAGTAAACATTCTACATCAATGTCTTTATGACTATGACACCTCACATTTCTGCTTTTCACTTGATGTTGACAGAATGTCTTAAAGCATTCCTACTTTTTTAATCCTCCATGGACAAAATAAAGCAAGGCCTAAATGCTATGGTCTCTGTCTTACTTTGGTGAGTTTTAGCCATATCCTAGCTAACTCTCTTCCTTTCAATCCTGGCTTATTTCAAAAGTCCTCAGTATTACAAGAATTTTCCCTAATGGGTGTGTAGCTGCAAAGAGAGGTAACTCAGTGATCCAAAGACAAAATCCACTGACAAATTATGTATAGACAAGAAAGAGAGATAACAAACCACCTTGATGACAATCATGCTGATTATTCTTTTAAGTTTCTCCTTTATAGAATAACCTCATTAGGATTCCAGAATCATTGTCACCTGTAACTGATTGATTCCCTTGATTCCATTTGTTCTCTCAGCAAGTATCCTAGCCTGTGCCAGTTCCTTGGAAGATACATGTATAAAAGCCCAAGCATTAGGCACACTTCCCTTGCATTAAGACCTAACCATCCCTGCCAGAAGTCACTAATAATCTGACATATACTACAGACTTCAGTTGTACAGAGAACATATTGTAAAATATATATTTCCATATTCTAATATTTGCAAATCTTGAGATATACATCTTTAAATTTTATGACTATCACAGACACAAATGTCCAGATGTTAATTTTAAAACAGATCGAAAGCATCATACCTATACCAGGTCCTCAATCTGTGACCAAGTCATGGAAGCAGCTTGAACGTCAGCTAATGAAATTTGCTATTTGAAGCAAATATAGAACTTATTGTTTGCAAAGGTGAACATCTGGAAAGATCTATGTATCCTACATATAACCAACCTGTTTGTTTGGTTTTGAATGCTAAGTTCTTACTAAAATTCTAAGTCTGTACAATACTACAAAGCTTCAGTAATCAAAACAGTGTTGTGCTGGCACAAACACAGACATATGGATCAATGGAACAGAATAAAGAGCCCAGAAATAAACCCACACACCTACGGTCAATTACTCTTCGACAAAGTAGACAAGAATATACATGGAGAAAAAGACAGTATCTTCAGCAAGTGGTGCCTGGGAAGTTGGACAGCCACATGTAAATCAATGAAATTAGAACACACCCTCACACCATGCACAAAAATAAACTCAACATGGCTTAAAGACTTAAACATAAGACATGACACCCTAAAACTCCTAGAAGAGATCATATGCAAAACATTCTCTGACATAAATCATACCAATGTTTTCTTAGGTCAGTCTCCCAAGGCAATAGAAATAAAAACAAAAATAAACAAATGGGACCTAATCAAACTTACAAGCTTTTGCACAGCAAAGGAAACCATAAACAAAACAAAACAAAAAAAACCTACGGAATGGGAGAAAATATTTGCAAACGATGCAAACGACAAGGGCTTAATTTCCAAAACATACAAACAAACAGCTCATACAACTCAACAACAAAAAATCAACCCAATTGAAAAATGGGTAGAAGACCTAGACATTTCTCCAAAGAAGAAATACAGATGACCGATAGGCACATGAAAAGAGCTCAACATCACTAATTATTAGAGAAATGCAAATCAAAACTACAATGAGGTACCACCTAAAACCAGTCAGAATGGCCATCATTAAAAAGTCTACAAATAACAAACACTGGAGAGGATATGGAGAAAAGGGAACCCTCCACTGTCAGTGGGAATGTAAGTTGGTGCAGCTACTATGGAAAATAGTATGGTGGTTCCTCAAAAAACTAAAAATAGAATTACTATATGATCCAGCAATCCCACTCCTGAGCATATATCTGGACAAAACCATAATTCAAAAAGATACATGCACCCCTATGTTCATAGCAGCACTATTCACAATAGCCAAGACATGGAAACAACCTAAATGTCCATCAACAAATGAATGGATAAATAAGATGTGTACATATATACAATGGAATATTACTCGGCCATAAAAAAACAAAATAATGCCATTTGCAGCAACATGGATGCAATTAGAGGTTATCATACTAAGTGGGTAAGTCAGAAAGAGGAAGACAAATACCATATGCTATCACTTGTATGTGAAATCTAAAATATTTCACAAATGAATCTAGCTGTGAAACAGAAACAGACTCACTGACATAGAGAACAGAGTTGTAGTTTCCAAGGGGGAGGGGAAGTGGGGGAGACATGGACTGGGAGTTTGGGGTTAGTAGATGCAAACTTTTACATATAGAATGGATAAAAAAAACAAGGTCTTGCTGTATAGCACATGGAACTATATATTCAATATCCTGAGATAAACCATAATGGAAAAGAATATTCAATAAAATGTGTATACATATCTGAATCACTTTGCTGTACAGCAGAAATCAACAAAACATTGTAAATCAACTGTATTTCAATTAAAAAAATAAAATTCTAAGTCTGTAAAATAAAGTCCTTATAAACTAAGAGGTTAAACCTTAAATCAGTTTTCCAAGCCATATATGCCTATATGGAAATGTGCTATCTACCAACTAATTTTTTTAATTATTATTTTAGCCAAGAAACAGAGCTAAGCCCAATACTCCCAAATGCATCTACTATATACCATATATTAGGTATCTCCCAACACTTCATTTTAACAAATGCTGATTTATATGCTAGCATTCCTTTCACTATGCTTTGAATTGTGACAATCTTCTGCATTTTACTAAGATTGTATGTACCCGCTTCGATAGCTATTCTTTTCCTTTGAAAATTATAATTCATCAGAAAATTTCCTATATTATTAATTTTTATTTCTTGTCTTTTCTTTAACTTTTTGGATGTTCATATATCCAAAAATAGATAGCACAACTTAATAAGGTCTATCTTTGTAAATCACCACTTAAATCTCAAAAATAATCATAATTGATTAACTGGGAAAAAGAAAAGACATTCCAAATACTCAAAGCTTTCAATGACATGCCTTGAGTTTTCAAAGAATTTTGATATAAAAACTGAAAAGAGCTGAATTTTTTCTACGTAATGAAATGAATTTTTTTTCTAAGCTTCTGAACTTCCCATCCCTGAAAATAAAGCCTTGGTTAGCATCTCCCAAAGGAACTTTGGAGGACATTTCTTCACTGGTTGGAGAGAGTCTACTTTTTCATCTCTATTTATCAGTGTACAGATAAGGAAAAACTTAACCAGTTCACTTCTGTATTTCCTTTAATATTTTCTTTGGAAGGGAAAGAGGCAAGAAACCTCATCCTATGAGATCCAGTGTACTTAATGGAGATGAACTTCAAATTTTGCTCTGAGCTTCTGGCAGCAAACATGAAAAACCAGCATAACACAAAGTCTAACATGATTTATAAGTTCCATAATTCCATGGACCAACCCATTAGATAAAAATAAATTATATGTATATAACTTATTTATATATAATATAAATTTAAAAATATATTATAAATATATATTTAAATATATTTGTAAATATATTAAAATATATATATTTAAATGTATATTGTAAATCTATATTTAAATATATATTATAAATCTATATTTTATATATATGTATATGCATTCCTGCTTCAAGACACTGAAATTTTTCCCAAGTGTCTTTAATTAGAGACAGAAGTATTAGCTAAAAAATATTGTATTCAAAATGTCTTTATAGTAAACATCAAAAAAATTCCAAGGGTTGCTCCTAAAGCAATATTAAGTCTAGAAAGGTAAAGCACTAAGACATTTTCATAATTTGTTAAGGAAAGCTTTGAGTATCATTTGTTCAAATTTCCAGATTTTATGAAATATTTTATTTATTTATTTATTTTTTTTTTTTGCGGTACGCGGGCCTCTCACTGTTGTGGCCTCTCCCATTGTGGAGCACAGGCTCCGGACGCGCAGGCTCAGCGGCCATGGCTCACGGGCCCAGCCGCTCCGCGGCATGTGGAATCTTCCCGGACCGGGACACGAACCCGTGTCCCCTGCATCGGCAGGCGGATTCCCAACCACTGTGCCACCAGGGAAGCCCTACGAAATATTTTAGACAAAAGAAGACCATAAATGTTTAACTGTACTCAGTCTGATTTTTATTCTGTATATTTTAGTGTAATTATAAAGAATCTTTTAATTTGGAGATAATGAAAACTTTCTGTATAATTTGTTCAATTCCCTTAACTTTTCTCTACCCTTGCTTTACCTCCAGTCTATAAAATCAAACGAAACATTTTTCATTATATTTGTGCTTTATTTTACCTGTGCTTTGAGTCCTTGAATATGCAAGAGAATGCAGCAATGAGATTGCTGCATGGAGAATCCAATTCAGTCTTTAAAATATTTGAAACAATTTAAAGAGTAAACAGGAAGAGTCTGTGGCAGTAATATCACATTTCAGTGTTGCTCAGAATGAAGAAAAGCTGGGAGTTCTGCCGAGTCAACAGTCACAACAGAGAAGGAAGCACTGAACCTGAGTTAGTACTAGCTTTAGAATTCTATTATTTAATATTCACTAAGGGTATTCCAAAAATGTCAGGTCCTGCTCTTTAAACTTTTATTGTGCATCTGTGCATTTTCTGCCCTTTGAAAGCCCTGATTCACTAACTTTTTAAGCCAATGGTGAAAATATTTCTAGTTTCCACTGAGACGTATTGGGAAAAAATGGCATTTAATAATAATTAGATGAAGAATATTTCACAGTTAGAATCAAAAGGAAATTCTGGGAACTTTTCTAAAGGAGTAGACACACAATGAGCTGGAGAGCCAGGAAAGCTGGTGGTGAATTCAGTCTAAGTCTGAAGAGCTGAGAGGCAGGAGCTCCTATGTTTGGAGGCAGGAGAAGATGGATGACATCCCAGCTCAAGGAAAAAGCGAGGGGATTCGCCCTTCCTTCTTTCATTTTTTCTTTTTTTTTTTTTTTTTTCCATTCAGGCCCTCAACAGACTGATGCTACCACCCACATTGGTGAGGGCAGATCTTCTTTATTCAGTCTACTAAATCAAATGGTACTCTCTTCTGGAAATACCCTCACAAACACACACAGAAATAAAGTATTATCTGGGCATCCCTTTAGCCCAGTCAAGCTGACATAAAATTAACCATCACAGGAAGGGTGCATGTAAATTGAAGATGGTTAACTGATGCTTTGACTTTCCTGTGATCCATGGTAAAACTTGGGAAGTTGTGCTATCTTAGATAGTAGGTTGCCTATCAGATTATTAACTACTCTATTCAACTAAAATAAAAATCACTGTTGAGTTTTGCAGACCTGAGTAAGCCTCTCAAACAATGGTTATGCCATAATATAAAAAGTGATGAAATTAAACATTTTAGAGCAGTTTTTACAGTGATTTATTTGATTTCTTAGGCCTTTTGTTTTGTGCTCTACTTATTTCTACTTATTTAAATCTCTCCCTTCAGTGATAATAGTTATCTTATTTACTCAAAAACAAAACAAACAAAAAACCCAAGGTAGTAGAAATATTGAAAACCAGAAACTGTATTAGAAATAATAGGAAGGTTTATCAAGTACAAGCATGAGCACATATATAATTGTTAAAGATCTATTTTTATCCAACTAATAATTGCTTTCCATGTCAAACTAATATTAAAAAAAATAATTTGGGGGAAAAGAGCACAGATAGGTAATATCCATTTAGTAAATAGAATCAATATGGCCTTTCTGTGAGAAATTCTTTAGTTATATGATTTAAAACAAAACTAAACTAAACTAAAACTTAAACAAATCAAAAATTAAGTAAATTTTAAAAAACTGTAAGAGGGAGAAGAGGAATGTCAACACTGGTACAGTGTCTTAATTCAGTAGTAGGTAAGCTATAGCACATGGGCCAAGGTTAACCCACCACCTCTTTTTGTACAGCTATGGAGCCGCAAATGGCTTTTATATTTTTAAATGGTTGCAAAAATATAAAAAAACCTAAATATTTCATGATGTGAAAAATAGATAAAATTTAAATTTCAGTGTTCATAAAGCTTTTTTGGAACACAGCCACAGCTCATTCATTTACGTATGGTCCATGGTTTCTAGGCTGCTACAACAGTAGAATTGAGAAGCTGTGATAAGAGTGTATATGTCCCACAAAGCAGCACATATATACTGACTGGGCCTTTGCAGGAGAAATTTCTCTATTCCTATTTTAATTCATAGACTTGCTAATTATTACCTGTTTGAAGAATATTAATGGATATGTGTTTATATCACATTAGTAAAGTTATGGTAAAATATTTAATACCTATTACATATATATAATATGCATGGCATATAGTATAAACATGAGTATATATATATTTTTAGTCCTTACTAATTGTCATGTACTGTGCACATTACATGCCTATCTCATTTAGTTCTCCCAGGCAATATATGCAATATTTGAGTTATTTCACTTAACCCCTGAAATAGTCATGCAAGGATGTGCTAGAGTTAAACCCATTTAACAAATGCAAATACTGAAATTCACTTTCTGGTTTCCAGAGTCAAACATCTGGAACTCAAGCCCCATTTAATCCAACTCCAAATTTCATACTTTTATTCACTGCTACAACTTTATGTTTAGTTACATATTTATATAAATTAAAATTTATACACAAACGCTAAGACATCAAAGTCTAAAGCAATTATGCAGCATATTTATTTTAATTTCAATTTAAATATATCTTTTGCTGTTTAAAGAAAATCTTAAGGACAGTAATAAATAATGTACTTAATGTTGCCAGATAGAGCCTACTAATGCAGACAAAGGCAGTTTCATAGAGGGCCAATATATTTTTATCTTTTTCTCCTGGAATATTTTCTATCTAAGCAGAGTGAGTAGCCACAGAGAATATCACTCATTCTATGAACCTCCAGGGAATAGTCCTAAAAACACTTGTGAGATAGTAGATGAAAATTGAAGGAGGAAGGGAACCGAGGGAATAGTAAGCAGAGGAAAACTGGCCATCTGCTTACCAGTCTGAAATTAGTCCAGTTTTTCTCCAGCTAAATTCATACAAATTAAGTTCAAATGATTAAATTGTACCAAGTGGAGATTCATAACCTTCCTAATTCTGTGAATCAGGAATTAATTATTGGTGGGAATATTCATCAAGACTGTCCTGACCCACAAAAGGCTCTTCTCCAGCCATTCTTTTACATATGTTCCTAGGGGGAAAAATGTCTCATTCTGGATCTTGGGTTGTAACTGACTCAGAATAGAATTAGAATATCTGAAGAAATTCTAATAAAAATTTAACTTGTAAAACCATACATTATTTGAGACTAAAACACTTTGTGACAAATTTACTAAAGTGAATTATATTTTTAAAGGGAAAAGGGAGACATCAGTTAAAGAAAACAATAATGTTCTATGTATAAATATAAGATGTAAAGTGTCCATATTTTTCCCTGATGGATGATATTTAACTTAGTACAAAGAAACTAAAATTTAAGAAATTTCTACATATGCCAGTAACCTTATTAGATGTTTCACTTATGCTATTTTGTATAATTCCTACAGCAGCCCTGTGAAACATACATTTTTCTCTCACTTAAAAATTTATCTAAGAAAAGACAAAACAAAAGTAGCTGTTGTAGAGTAAGTCCTTGCTCGTGTTCATTGTTCAGTTCCTTTTCCCCTTATCCATACTGGATAGAGTATTCCTCCTTTCCCCTTGACTTTAGGCGTGGCCATGTAAATTGCTTTGGCAACTGGAATACTGTATTAGTGAACTGAGGACACAGGAGGCTTCAAATATGCTTCAGTTTTGGGCTTTCTCTTTTGTGCTTCTGCCCTTGTCATGAGAAGTTTTCCCTGGCATCTTAATACCCTTCAGCTGAGCCCACAAGCTGACCCAAAGACCATGGGCAAGAAAAACACTTAATGCTGTATGCCACAGATTTTTATGTAGGAAAATATGACTATGAAAACTTGGTGATGGGATGATACCATAAAACAAAACAAAACACACAAATGGGAAAAACTAAAATATGTGCTGTTTTATTTGGAATTAGGTGGGAGGCAGCAAAGAGACTCCTACGGGAAGCTGGAAGAATGAGCCCTGTAATAGTGACAAGACTTTCGGTAAAATTTTAGTTACAGTTATTTAAAAGACAGAAAGTAAAATTTTGAGGCAAATGTTGAACGTATGAGTTACTTGCTTAAGATACTACAAGAAAGTGATGAGCTCATTAAAGAACAAAATAAAACAAAAACTAGCCAGGTGGCAAGCAAAACTTAGAATAGAGAGCTCAAAGATTGCATGGCTGGAGAAAGGAACTGTCGGTCTTCACATCAAAGGTGTATCCTAACCAAGATGGCCTTAATCTTCTCCTCAGCTTCACTACACTTTAGGGAGCTTTCTTCTGATGGTAGGTCCCCTGCCTCTCTTATTTTAGGGCATTTACTTCAGAAAACTTTCTATTGTAAACTCCTTCTCTGCCCTTTTGAGAGGTAAAAATTCTCCCAGCCTCTTGCCAGTTTTACAATACAAAAAGGTTTTTCTTATGTAAAGCAATTATACTCCAATAAAGATGTTAAAATAAATAATGAATGAAGTAATTAATTTTTAAAAATATAATTTTCTTTACCTAAATTATGGTGAACCATGGAAGAAACTTAAATAAGTCCATTGCATTTTTTAAAAAAGTTATTATGAAGATAATATATATTTGATTTTATTCAGTAAATGTATACCTAAAGACACCATTAAATTGAACTTTTGTAAGCCTAATAAAAATGTAAATGCATTAGAAAAAAAAAAAGAAAGACCTGGGAGCCACCCCTTTGAAATACAGTCATCAAGGACGAGAGTGCTCCTACCTCCCAGTCCCTGTGGAAAGGTAGGATAGTGTCTTCAAGGGGCATCAGTTAGCAAACACAGATGGCCTAATCATAGAGAAAAACATCTGCAAACTCAGGAACAACTCAATGTGATGGCACATTCCACTGACCAATCTCCTTCCTTAATGTCCTCTAGTCCTTTTCCACTAGATCACTCACCTCAGCACTTAAAAATACATTCAGTCTCTTTCAGAGTTCAGTCTCTTTCCTCTGCTGCAATAATCTTAACTAAGGCTTCCTGGTTTTTAAACTTTGTCCAGTGTAATCTTTCTTTGACAGTCCACTGAAGAACAGCCTCAGATAAAGGACAATTACTCACTCTGAGCATTACAGTAAGACATGATCTCAGAGCAAAGACTAAATCAAGCTGTGGCTGTGACATTCTTTGTTAAAACCTCTGAAAGGAGTAAGATACATCTAGTAGATCTTCTAAGCCAACAAGACTCCTAGGAAATGTAGGGTCATAAGCCCATAGAATCCTGATGTATACAAACCTCTAATAACTAAGGAGAGAGAGAGAGGTATTTTGTAAAACTATTTTAGAGGTGACATTTGGCACATGGATTTGACCGGAATCAAATACATAGAAATTCAGAATGTTTCAAGAGAGTTGTACTAGCAAAGGCACCTCCTGCCTGCACTAAAAGAATACGAGATTTTTGAGATATTAAAAGACATTCAACAGGAAGCTGACCAAGAAATCTGCTTGATGCCCATTTCAAAAATGGCCAAGGAGAATGATGCAAAGGAGAAAATCCCAGAGAGTGGAGTCAAGAGCTAGAGAGAACAATCGACTGAACTGAACTGAAGCTTAGTCAAGGTACATTTCCTATCCCCAGGGTACAGGATTCTGGCAATATTTGATTGTTAGGATCTCAGAATTGCTGTAGACTCATAACTGCTATTTGCCTCCTCTTCTTTCCATTTCGAGTTAGGGGTGTTTATTGGGTTATCTTGCCCTTTTCTACCATCATATGTTGGGTGCATGGGATGGGAGGGGTGCAGACAATTTATCTAGCTCACCAGATCCATAGGCACTGCATCTGGACCTGGTTGAGCCTGATGCCATGTAAAAATGGGACTATGGGGATGTTTTGAAGAAGAATTTAGTGTTTTTCACATGGGGAAATGGAGTGAATGGATATTTGTGACCAAAAGGAAGCTGGAGTTGTAGCAGCAATAAAGACATCCCACTCCAATCTCCTGATTATGGGGAGGGTGAATGTGATGCTGGATTATATGCAGATGACTATGAAATGACAAGTCTGTTTGGTCTGTTTGAAATGGGTTGATGACCTTGGGGTGACATCTGTCCCAGTCAGAGGAGCTCAGGGGTATTGAGGACGTTCCAGTTTTACACATGTATCTCTTAATAGCATCTAAACTTTAAAAATTTTAACTTTTACTCACTAGGTAACAGAATCCTCAAGAGAGATAAAGTAAATATTTAAATATTAATTATTAATAAATGATTAAAAATGTTATTCTACTTGCATGACAACATGTTTTAATTAGGTTGAAATTGCATACTAATTGGTAAATCTAAGTTGAGTAGAGTCTCCTTGGAAGTGTACATTTACTTTTACACAGCGTTTTAGATAGTTTTATCTGTTTGCATGTTTGAAGGAACTTGTGTTAAAATCTGATCTTAATATTGTACATATGATCACCACAACTGGTTAATACCTGTAAGGGAAAGAGTACCGAATTTGGAATGAGATGTGCTACCTACCACATTTATGGCCTGGAACATGCATTTAACTTCCCTGAACATCAGTATCATTTTCTATAAAATGGGGCTAATATTAAATGTACTGTAGAGTTAGTGTGAAATTAATTGATGCTATAGTATATGCATAGTTTCTATTGAACAGTAAGCTCTCAGAGATTTAATTTCATACCTGTCCCCCTGTGAACACCCACACACAGTTTTTCCTCAATGCACAAGAAATTGTTAATCTGACATGAAATACAAAGTTGGAATTTTTAAATGAATCTGTGGGCTTAGGACACAAAATGCTCAACTCCATTCACTCTTAATTTTCAGCCTGTTCTTTTCATAGTGCTGGTCAATCACATCAGAACTAGTTGTTCTATTCTATGGCTACTTCTCTTCTTTATCATGGTGCCTTAGAAGACCAAAATATTAGAAAATCAAATTAATTCAAAAAGCAAGTTATTTGAAAATAAAGAGGCTTTAAATTCAGAAGAATGTAAGTCATAGAGGATAGAGGTGGGAGCTGATCTGAACTTGTTAAAACCTTATCTACTGGTATGTCTCCAGATCGCTCCCCTTGTGTTTTGTGTAGCCAGTTGTCACATTGGAGATGGTGCGAGGAGGGTAGATGTAAGGCTTAGCTCATACAGTGATGCCTATAAAATGACCAGTGGTCTGTCTGAAAAGGGTTGATAATCTTGAGGTGCTATCTCTTCTATTGGAGGGGCTTGGGGAACGCAACTACTTTCTGCTTTTACGTCCTCTATCCTGTGCAGGGCCTGCTCTGCTGCCCTGCCCTCTCAATCTGTTGCTCACTACATCTGAGCCTATCTCATTGGAGTATGAGGTTAGATAGGTTTAGGTTCAAATCCCAGCACCACTATCCAAATAATCATATAATCTTGTATAAATTTCCTAAAATCTTAGAACCTCCCTTCCTTAACTATTAAAGGAAAAAAAAAAATCCAGCTCATAAAATCCACACTTCTTCTCAGATGAAATGAAACAACATGTGTCTGTGATGTAGCATGACAACCTTTAGTTGCCATTCAATAGAAAATAGCTAATATCAGCTTTTATAGCCTCACCTCTTTAAAAAAAAGTCACAGATAAACCTGAGGCAAACAATATGTTGAAGGTCCATGTGAAAATTTAATCAGATATCCTTTGGAATTAAGAAACAGAAGGAAATCAGAAATTGACACAATTCACATCTGGTTCTACCATGAAAATAGAACAGATTAATTTCTGAGTTACGGGTACACACAAGGGGATCACTTCTACTGAAAGTGTGGTCCTCAGTATTGATTATTTGGATAACAAAGTGAGTTTCATCAGTCTGTTTTAAAATCCTAATATAATTTGTTTGAAAGTGTTTTAAAAGCATTTGTTTCTGGTGACATTCTAGCTAGAAAGAGATAAGATGTCTTTATAAAAACGTATTCTGTATTAGAGAGCAAATATATCAGCACTAATCTCTTGAGTTAGAACTGAAAAAGAGTACACAGATAGTTACCTTAACCATTGCATTTTAAATGGTCCAGAAATGTCTGGTAAGTAGAAGCTTGTAGTAAATATGTATGAGAGAAGAAATGTAAAGACTTGAATTTTGGGGCTTCCCTGGTGGCGCAGTGGTTGAGTCCGCCTGCCGATGCAGGCAACACGGGTTCGTGCCCCGGTCCGGGAGGAGCCCGCATGCCGCGGAGCGGGTGGGCCCGTGGGCCATGGCCGCTGAGCCTGTGCGTCCGGAGCCTGTGCTCCACGACGGGAGAGGCCG
>NC_041222.1:66695531-66700595 GCF_002837175.3 Physeter macrocephalus
AGGCCGCAGCGGTGAGAGGCCCGCGTACCACAAAAAAAAGAAAAAAAAAAAAAAAAAAGACTTGAATTTTGCCCAGAGCACTTACTGAGAATATTTGGGAAAACAGAGGAAGACCTTCTCTGAGCTTACCAAACAGTTGTCAAAATCCACATTTTTGTACACATACACTCACATACACACAAAATACACATTTTGGTTCCAAGGAATTGAAGTATGGTGGTATGTTATAACAAGAAAAAAATTTAAACTAAGATTTTTTTTTAATCTCTAATTATTTCCGAGAAAACATTTGAGTCTAGCTTATTAATTAATGTAAATTTATATTAGAGATTGAAGTTTGTCATCTGACGTGGAAAGCTGAAAGGGAGAACAACAGATCATTAGTTTTCTAACAATCAGTGTTCTGCATTTAATATAGACTGCTAAAGAAAATAAACAGCAGCTTTGTGGATTATTCAAAGGCCCAAACTTCGGAAGGATAGTTTTAAAATGTTGTACACTGGAAGCAGAAACAAGGAAATGGACACGCTTAAATCCCCAAGGTCGGCAAGAGATCAGTTATAGGCACCTTTCAACCTAACCAAGACAGGTTATTCACAGGAATACTCTTTACACTGTGTCAATGATATAAGAGAAAAATATGGATAGAGAAATGTGATGAACAGATTTTACAACTCCAGCCACTGTGTTCGTGCCCTTGTATTATCCTCCACCCCTTTGATTGTGAAAGAGACCTGTGACTTGCTTCTATCAACAGAATATGACAAAAGTGATAAGATGTCACTCCTCTAATTAACTCATGCTATATAAGACTTTATCTTGCCCCCAACTGCTTTCCTTACTGACTTTGAAGGAGGATCAAGCTTATATGAGCTGTATGGTCACAAGGAAATGAATTCTGCCAGCAACCTGAGTGATCTTAGAAGTTCATCTTTCCCCATCGATCCTCCAAATGAGAACCCAGTCCTGGCTGATATCTTGATTGCAGCCTTGCAGAGGACCCAACTAAGCTGTGCCCAGATACTTCACCCAGAGAATCTTTGAGATAATAAATGCATATTGTTCTAAGTCACCAAGTCTGTGACGATTTGTTACATAGCATAGAAAACTAATATAAGGAAATCCATCAATCTTCACAGAACAGCTTGGTGAAGGTAGAGCTTTCTTTGGAATATTGTTTGGTTTAAAGATAACTAATCTCTTTTCAGGTGCCTTAGTAGTACTGGACTACACATTATGTGGAGAGGGCTCATTTAATGCCAAGTAACTATATGAAATTAATCTCAAACTCCAAATTCAAAAAAATGAAGGCTAAAAGGGGAAAACCTATCAGACTGATTATCCAAAGAACTTATTGTTTCCCCAACTTATTTTCTGTTGTTTCATTTTTGGTTTTTAATTGTGGTAACATTGGGGTAAAATACAATTTGCCATCTTAACCATTTTTAAGTATACAATGCAGTAGCATTAAGTACAGTACATTCATATTGCTGTGCAGTGTCCAGAACTCTGCATCTTGCAAAACTGAAACACTATAACTATTAAACAACTCCCCATTCTTCCCTCTGCCAAGCCCCTGGCAACCACCATTCTACTTTCTGTGTTGGATTTTGACTACTCTAGGCACCTCATGTAAGTAGAATCACACAGTATTTGTCTTTTGTGATTAACTTATTTCACTAAGCATATTGTCCTCAAAGTTCATCTATGTCATAGCATGTGATAGGATTTCTTTCTTTTTTAAGCCTGAATAATACAGTAAGTCCCGTACATATGAACCTTCAAGTCACGAAATTTCAAAGGTGCAAACGTGCCTTTGCATGTCCAATCACATAAAGTAGTTCACGTGTCTGGCATACATTGTCATGTGCATGCATCCTTTACAAGTGGTTGTGCTTTTCTGTACTTTACTCTACAGTACTGTATAGAGTACAGTAGTACAGTATCTTTATTTCCAGCTAGATCTGCAAGAGGACGACTTCATTGAACTCCTTGTTGTGCAACACGAGGAGCTTACTAATGAAGACCTGATGGAAGTGGAGCCCCAGAGAAAGGATGAAGAGAGACAAGAGGAAGAAGTAACTGAAGAGCTGAAGAGATTCACGATGCAGGAAATGGCAAGGGGATTTTCTTTATTTGAGGATGCATAGGATCTGAATGTAAAACGGTACATGAAGGTTGCAGTAGCCGTTCAGAATGCAATCCAGTGCTATTGCATCATCTATGATGAGAAAAAAAAGAGCAACTACCCAGACATCACTGGATCATTTTTCCAAGAGTGTAGAGAGAACTGAACCCAGCAAGGAACCAGAACTTGTGCCATCAACATTAGGTGTGAATGAAACTAGAGCTTGCCCTCTATCTCCTACTGCTGGTGATCCTTGAGCTCTACCATCTCCCACCTCCTCTCCCTCCTCCAGTTAGTAACTCTTCTTGTCTGTTCACTCGATGCCAGCCCCTGTATGCCAGCTGTTGTACTGTACACTGTACTTTTCAAGGTACAGTACTGTAAGATTAAAAATGTTTCCTTTATTTTTTGTGTTTTTTATGTATGATTTGTGTGAAAAGTATTATAAACTTATTACAGTCCAGTACTCTATAGCCAATTGTGTTAGCTGGGTACCTAGGCTAACTTTGTTGGACTTAAAGACAAGTTAGACTTACGAACTCACTCTCGGAAGGAACTCGTTCATATGTAGGGGACTTACTGTATTCCATTATTTGTATTTACCATATTTTGTTTATCCATTCATCCATTGCTGGACGATTAGGTGGTTTCAAACTTTTGGCTATTGTGACTAACTCTGCAATGACTATATAAGTGTACAAATATTTCTTCTAGACTCTTCTTTCAATTATTTTGTGTACATACCCAGAAGTGGGATTGCTGGATCATATGATAATTCTATTTTTAATTTTTGAGAAACTGCTGTATTGTTTTCCATAGTAGATGTACCATTTAACATTCCCACCAACAGTGTACAAGGGTTCAAATTTCTTCATATCCTCACCATTTTTTATTTTCTGTTTTTTGACGGTAGCCATCCTTACGGATATGAGGTAGTATCTAATTGCGGTGCTGATTTCTATTTCCCTAATGGTTAGTGATATTGAGCATCTTTCCCTATGTTTTTTTGGCCATTTGTATATCTTCTTTGCAGAAATGTCTATTAAAGTCTTTTGCTTCTTTTTTAAAATATATTCCAAATATGATCAGTTTATTTTATTTTATTCTGATGCAAAACCAAAGTTTCCATGACCACACAGAGACCAATATAATACAAGGTCATGAAAAAGTGGCATGGGATATGCAGGACATGATGAACAACTGGAGGGTCAGGTCATCTCCTTTGTAACCTGACACTACACCATTGCTGAGCAACACATGGAAAATAACACTGCGGAACTGAACTGAAATGTGGCATGAATGTGACAACTTCCGGGCATGCCTTCAAGCACACCTCCCTTAGGATGGACTCAATATCTAGATTCAGTGTGGGAAGGATTACATTCTTTGGAAGAATAAAAAGTTCACACTTTTGCAATTTCACAGAAGCATTTTAAGGCCAAAACATAGTGGATTCATTTCTCTTCACCTCCAGGGACAAAGCTGATGCTTTACTCAAAACCACATTCAGAAGAACTACAATCCTGCAGCCTGTGGAACAAAAACCACATTCACAGAAACATAGACAAGATGAAAAGGCAGAGGGCTATGTACCAGATGAAGGAACAAGATAAAACCCCAGAAAAACAACTAAATGAAATGGAGATAGGCAATCTTCCAGAAAAAGAATTCAGAATAATGATTGTGAAGATGATCCAAGACTTCAGAAAAAGAATGGAGGCAAAGATCAAGAAGATGCAAGAAATGTTTAACATGTTTAACAAAGACCTAGAAGAATTAAAGAACAAACAAACAGAGATGAACAATACAATAACTGAAATGAAAAATACACTAGAAGGAATCAATTGCAGAATAAATGAGGCAGAAGAACGGATAAGTGACCTGGAAGACAGAATGGTGGAATTCACTGCTGTGGAACAGAATAAAGAAAAAAGAATGAAAAGAAATGAAGACAGCCTAAGAGATGTCTGGGACAACATTTAAACGCAACAACATTCGCATTATAAGGGTCTGAGAAAGAGAAGAGAGACAGAAAGGACCCAAGAAAATATTTGAAGAGATTATAGTCAGAAACTTCCCTAAATGGAAATCAAAAGAAAGTTGGAGTAGCAATACTCATATCAGATAAAATAGACTTTAAAACAAAGAATGTTGCAAGAGACAAGGAAGGACACTACATAATGATCAATGGGATCAATCCAAGAAGAAGATATAGCAATTATAAATATATATGCACCCAACATAAGAGCACCTCAATACATAAGACAACTGCTAACACCTGTAAAAGAGGAAATCGACAGTAACACAATAATAGTGGGGGACTTTAACACCTCACTTACACCAATGGACAGATCATCCAAACAGAAAATTAATAAGGAAACACAAGCTTTAAATGACACAATAGACCAGATAGATTTAATTGATAGTTATAGGACATTCCATCCAAAAACAGCAGATTACACTTTCTTCTCAAGTGCACATGGAACATTCTCCAGGATAGATCACATCTTGGGTCTCAAATCAAGCCTCAGTAAATTTAAGAAAATTGAAATCATATCAAGCATGATTTCCGACCACAACACTATGAGATTAGAAATCAATTACAGGGGAAAAAAATGTAAAAACACAAACTCATGGAGGCTAAACAATACTTTACTAAATAACCAAGAGATCACTGACGAAATCAAAGAAGAAATCAAAACATACCTAGAGACAAATGACAATGAAAACACAGTGATCCAAAACCTATGGGATGCAGCAAAAGCAGTTCTAAGAGGGAAGTTTATAGCTATACAAGCCTACCTCAAGAAACAAGAAAAACCTCAAATAAACAATATAACATTACAACAAAAGGAACTAGAGAAAGTAGAACAAACAAAACCCAAAGTTAGTACAAGGAAAGAAATCATAAATATCAGAGCAGAAATAAATGAAAT
>NC_041222.1:66700898-66701928 GCF_002837175.3 Physeter macrocephalus
ATGGACAACCTGGAAGAAATGGACAAATTCTTAGAAAGGCGTAACCTTCCAAGACTGAACCAGGAAGAAATAGAAAATATGAACAGACCAATCACAAGTAATGAAATTGAAACTGTCTTTAAAAATCTTCCAACAAACAAAAGTCCAGGACCCGATGGCTTCACAGGTGAATTCTATCAAACATTTAGAGAAGAGCTAACACCTATCCTTCTCAAACTCTTCGAAAAAATTGCAGAGGGAGGGAAACTCCCAAACTCACTTCATTAGGCCACCTTCACTCTGATACCAAAAGAGACAAACATACTACAAAGAAAGAAAATTACAGACCAATATCAGTGATGAATATAGATGCAAAAACCCTCAACAAAATACAAGCAAACAGAATCCAACAACACATTAAAAGAATCATACACCATGATCAAGTGGGATTTATGCCAGAGATGCAAGGATTCTGCAATATACACAAATCAATCAATGTGATACACCATATTAACAGAATGAAAAATAAATCCTTGTGATCATCTTAATAGATGCAGAAAAAGCTTTTGACAAAATTCAACTCCCATTTATGATAAAAAACTCTCCAGAAAGTGGGCATAGTGGGAACCTACTTCAACATAATAAAGGCCATATATGACAAACCCACAGCAAACATCATTCTCAATGGTGAAAAACTGAAAGCATTTCCTCTAAGATCAGGAACAAGACAATGTTGCCCAGTCTCGCCACTATTATTCAACATAGTTTTGGAAGTCCTAGCCATGGCAATCAGAGAAGAAAAAGAAATAATAAAAGGAATACAAATTGGAAAAGAAGAAGTACAACCATCACTGTTTGCAGATGACAGGATACTATACACAGAGAATCCTAAAGATGCCACCAGAAAACTACTAGAGCTAATCAATGAATTTGGTAAAGTTGCAGGGTACAAAATTAATGCACAGAAATATATTGCATTCCTATACACTAATGATGAAAAATCTGAAAGAGAAATTAAGGAAACACTCCCATTTACCACTGCAACAAAAAG
>NC_041222.1:66702442-66703157 GCF_002837175.3 Physeter macrocephalus
AGTAATCAAGACAGTATGGTACTGGCACAAAAACAGAAATATAGATCAATGGAACAGGATAGAAAGCCCAGAGATAAACCCACGCACCTATGGTCAACTAATCTATGACAAAGGAGGCAAGGATATACAATGGAAAAAAGACAGTCTCTTCAATAAGTGGTGCTGGGAAAACTGGACAGCTACATGTAAAAGAATGAAATTAGAACACTCCCTAACACCATACACAAAAATAAACTTAAAATGGATTAGAGACCTAAATGTAAGACCAGGCAGTATAAAACTCTTAGAGGAAAACATAGGAAGAATTCTCTTTGACATAAATCACAGCAAGATCTTTTTTGATTCACCTCCTAGAGTAATGGAAATAAAAACAAAAATAAACAAATGGGACCTAATGAAACTTAAAAGCTTTTGCAAAGCAAAGGAAACCATAAACAAGAAGAAAAGACAACCCTCAGAATGGGAGAAAATATTTGCAAATGAATCATCGTACAAAGGATTAATCTCCAAAATATATAAACAGCTCATGCAGCTCAATATTAAAAAACAAACAACCTGGGGCTTCCCTGGTGGCGCAGTGGTTGAGAGTCCGCCTGCCGATGCGGGGGACATGGGTTCGGGCCCCGGTCCGGGAAGATCCCACATGCTGCGGAGCAGCTGGGCCTGTGAGCCATGGCTGCTGAGCCTGCGTGTCCGGAGCCTGTGCCCCGCAGCG
>NC_041222.1:66703753-66733393 GCF_002837175.3 Physeter macrocephalus
AAATGCTGGAGATGGTGTGGAGAAAAGGGAACCCTCTTGCACTGTTGGTGGGAATGTAAATTGATACAGCCACTATGGAGAACAATATGGAGGTTCCTTAAAGAACTAAAAATAGAATTACCTTATGACCTAGCAATCCCACTCCTGGGCATATACCCAGAGAAAACCATAAGTCAAAAAGACACATTCACCCCAATGTTCATTGCAGCACTACTTACAATAGCAAGGTCATGGAAGCAACCTAAATGCCCATCAACAGATGAATGGATAAAGAAGATGTGGTACATATATACAATGGAATATTACTCAGCCATATAAAGGAACGTAATTGGGTCATTTGTAGAGATGTGAATTCATCTAGAGAATGTCATACAGAGTGAAGTAAGTCAGAAAGAGAAAAACAAATATCATATATTAATGCATATATGTGGAACCTAGAAAATGGTACAGATGAACCGGTTTGCAGGGCAGAAATTGAGACACAGATGTAGAGAACAAACGTATGGACACCAAGAGGGGAAAGTGGCAGGGGGTGGGGGTTGTGGTGTGATGAATTGGGAGATTGGGATTGACATGTATACCCTGATGTGTAAAAACTGGATGACTACTAAGAAAAAATAAATAAATAAAAAATAAACATACACAGGCTATTTGTGAGTAAAAAAAAAAAAAAAAAACAATTATGGGGTCTCTTTGGACTCCAGAATTCACGGACACCTCTTATAGCAATGGATCATGACTGTTTACTAATAAAGTTCACTTGATATGGATATGCAGAAAAAAAAAATTACTCTGAGGGTGTAAAAAAAAAAAAACAAAACCACATTAAGCTTCTAGTTCAAATCCCAGCCCGACCTTGTGCCCTCCTGCATTGAAGGTCTTTCCATGGATTAGAGCTGACAGGGTCAGTTTCACTCCTGATCGAAGGGGCTGAGTATAACGCAGCCAATCAGGCTGGCATTATTCACTTTAGCAGATAGAGAAGTTCTATAATCCAGCTTGTACTTAGCGGCGATGCCGAAACGTGTGTTTACTGCCGGCGGTCCACGAGAGGTTTATCGATGTTTCAGTCTTCTCATTCACCTTCTGGTAGATCTACCTTCCAAATTCAGTGCAAATGTTCACATGAGTGTGCAGCTGGAAGTCTGTGGCCTTGTAACCCAGGGTGAAATTATTCTGTGACAGTTTGGATTTGGCTGTGTCAAAACTCATCTGATAGCCAGCAAGCCAACCTTCAAAGGCCAACACAGCCCAGCCATAGATGGTTGGTCCAGAAAAATTGATACCAACGTTACTGCCAAGACTGAAACAATCCTGTTTATGGGAGGCCTTCAATTTCCCACTCTTCTTTCCTGTGTTCCCTACAAATATGGTATCAAGAGTCAGTTTCGACCCTTCAGCCAACTTATTCTATTCTCCAAAGACATTTCTGTCCCAAAAGTACTGTCTGTGTTGCACTTTTGGGTGAAGGTCAGTCCATAGTTACAAATCTTGTATTTGGTCTCTAGGTTGCCTGATGCTTTCCCTCTTTATCATTGTAGGCATGACCAGAAGTAGAAAATTCCACTCCACTACATGACTTGGTTCTCAGATCTATTTTGACCATGCCAAATCCATATCCTTTGTTGAAGACATCCTTGGCAGCCTTTCCTAGGTCATAGTAAGTTGGTGTGTTACACGTATCTCCGACAGCAGGGCCTGTCCGCTCAGCCAGGAGGACCCATCCACTCTGCTAGAGCACCACTGAAGGTCTTCTTCAGGCCAACGCCATCCGTACCTGCACAGCCCCTACCCGTGGTGCCTGCATGCTGCGAGCCCCACGCTGCGGCTACGCCAGTGTCGTGCCGGGGTCGCGCACCACAGGAGAGAGGCAGACTAACACCCCCAACTGTCTGAGTGCGCACATGCGCGGCAGGGCCTGGCCTTTGGCTTCTTTCTTAATTATTTTTGTTGTTGTTGAGTTGTAGGAGTTTTTAAAATATATATTCTGGACATTAACCCCTTATCAGATATATGACTTATAAATATCGTTTCCCATTCCATAAGTTGCTTTTTCACTCTGTTGACTGTGTCCTTTGATGAACAATTTAACTATTTTTCTTTTGTTTCCTGTGCTCTCTTTTTTTTAAGTCACACAAGTATTCCCCAGTGCTCTAATCCAAGATTCAAAGAGAATGATCATCATCACACAATGGGATGGAATGGAATAGATTCATCAGATGCAGTCACAAGTCCCAGTCTTTCTACCTTTTAGGGATACTTGTCTAACTTTTTTAGTAAAAGCACTGCTTAAACCCTGTCAAATCTCCATGAAGGAGATGGGCTTGAATGTATAGTTCTCTACATCCTGCTTATTGGGCTTACCTATAGCTAGAGTTGGGCTATGGGAGCATCTGAGCTCTCTCTTTGGGTGCACCAGACAAAATGAAAAACAAAACAAAGAAAACCAAAACAAACAAACAGAAATACTTCCGAAGTATGAAAGACCATGTGTCCAATTTTAAGGATATTGACTATAGCATGTAGAGGCAGTATACAATGTGGTGGATAATTTCACTGGTGAGGACTGTATCCAAAATAACTGAGTGTTCAGGAAAAAATTTACTAAATAGTTCATCTCAAAATTGCTATGATAATTTGGCATATAACTGTAACTACCTCTGAACAAGTTGCCCTGTCAGGAATATGGAGGAGGTGAAAGTTTCTCAAAAAATATTTTAAATTAAAACCAATATACTGGAGTACTAAAATAACAAAACCTCTCTGTGACCTCAAATAATTCTCTCTCTGGACCTGTTCCCTTACCTGTAAAAAATGATGCTACATAAATGAGTTGAGTTAATCTTTTAATTTGTTTCAAAATCAATGAAGTATATGGGAAAAGCAGGTCAGTGGTGCCTACATGATTACATGGCTTCATATACCTCAAAATGGGTTTTGTTTTACATATAATTAAAAGCAAATTATAAGCAAAGAAGATAGTTACAACATCTTACTGAGTTCATGTGGGTGTGGTCATGTGGTTAAACGTGGATGTGAGGGTACTGCACAAGGTAAGCTCCTTATAGTGAATTTACTAAGTTTACATTTCCTATACGGCAAGTTTCTTAAGGGTATTTAAGGTTTTCATGCAAGAAGCTTGCGTGACATTACTCTGTTAATATTACAGGAAGTCTTTACTTTTGTATAGCTTATTTTGGCTGTAATAAAATCTGCAACTCACATTTTATATGCAATAAATGTATAGGATCTATTTCTCTCAGGGTCTTTAACAACTATCTTTACTACTGCAGCAAAATATTTTAGTGAAAATGTGTGATTTGTGGGTGCTAAACATGGAGATGAGGTTGGAGGGACACAGTGGGACAAAGTGGCATAATGGGCTGTGAGGATAATAGATGCATTCTCTGGTTTACTGGGTGACCATTTCACACCAAGAATGAAATTAAATTCATGCAGTAATAATTTTTAAGAGCCAGAAATACAGAACTACAGAGAAATGAACCCATGTGAGCTCACTCTTTTAGTCATATTGGCCCACACAAGACTCCTAAACAGCGTGTGTACCAAGCACAGTAAAAGATGATATGGAAATTATTCCTTTTCCTTTTTCCTTTCCTTTTCCTCTAGCTTTTCTTTTCCATTATGAGGTATGCTTAGCTATTCAGCAAACAATTATAGATGACAAACTATTGTACTAGTTATGTCATGAAGAGCTAAAGAATATGTTGGCAGAGACATGAATAATGCTCAGAATTTTCACTCAATCTTTAAGTGCAGTATTACTATTAATTCATTCTAGAATTATACAGACATTAGCAAGGTACATAATTATGGTAGTAATTTTCTTTAATATTATAATGTCTTATAAATGTTAGGATTGCTTTTCCAGAAGAGGGAAGATAAAAGTTTCCCTTATTCTGAACTTAATCTTCTGTGAATGAGTTACCCCAATTGCCCTCCCCAAAGTCTACCTATGGAATTGAGCTAGAAAACGCCATGTCTTACACAGCAGCAAAAGTTGCTACATAGTTATTTGGCTTTAAAATACCCTTCTTGTAAACAAGAGGAGTTATTCAAGAGGTTTGCAGCATATCCTTGGTGAAGACAGGAGAGGAGAAAAATCTAGAGGTATATGTATTGTGCTTTGCTTTATATCATAAACATGTAAATGAAAGGTCAAGGATTTATTATTTTAAACAAATTCAAGTGAAGAGGGATGTTTTATTTTGTAAATAATTATGGCCTTATTTGTTTTAAGTTCAGATTTCCATACGTCAAATTTTATTAAATGGAGCACATCTGTATGAGATCTAAATGGAAAACCCGAGAAGAGTTCATGTTTAATGTAGTGATGATTTAATGAATTAATCATTCATTCATTCATTTGTATATTAAATATTAACCAGATATTTACCTAGACTCTGTTTTGTTCTGAATAGACTAGATCTTACTGCAGGAACAAATAACCACTATTACTGACTCCAAACAGACCAAATAAAGGTTTATTTCCTACACTAGTTACATGTTGGTGACAGGATAACTAGGACCTCTGTTCATTATCATGTCACCTCCCCTCTGAGACTCAGGCTGATGAAGCCTTCACTAGCTACACCATGCCAGACACTGTGGTAGAACGGGAAAAGAATATGTTCAGGCCTGCACTGTCTCTTAAAACTTCTATCCAGAAATGACACATGTCACCATGACTCATGTTTCATTGGCCAACACAAGGCCCATAACGCAAGTCTGAAGTGCAGTATGAGAAATGCAATAAACTGAATTTCCTATTCACATGTTAGGCTTGATTTCCTGTCCCTAACTAAATACAGAAAACAAGCAAAAATCAGTGTTACTTGTTTCAGAAAACACTTGACCCTGAGAGATACGCGTGCTAATCAAGTAACTTATTGATCAAAACTAACATCCCACTATCAAGAATGGCTTCAAGACCTTCACTTTGTTATGTCCACCATGCAAAGCCATCATGTCATAAATATTTCCTGATCTCAACTAATTCCCATTTTGCAAGATACAACTTAAAATCACCTAGCTCAGGCCCCAAAACCCTGTAAAAATTCTCCATTGATTTCCCCCTTCTGACACAATGTTAAAACAGTGTTTTCTCTAACTGCAGCTGGTCAAAGAAACTTTGCCTTGCTTAATCACTAAGTTTTTCTGCTGGCCTTCTGGAGGACTAATTATTTGACATATGCCTACTCCACACCTGAAAGGAGACAGGAAACCAAATATCACTGAACAGCACGAATGGTAATCATAGTATTTATATGTCAAGTGTTGTGATAGGCTTTTGAAATACAGATTTGAATTAGGCTGAAGCCTTGGCATATGATAGTTGCTTCATGTTTGTTAAATGAATGACTGAAATATAGAAAAAAAGGCAAGTCTGTATGAATCTTATAATACTTCATGAAGACAATGATAATAATAGAGTTAGCAAGATAAATAATTAAGGTCTATACAACCTCACTGCTATGCAACCTCTTGTTTTATCTGGGGTTAATTTTTTCAGATTCACCTGTTTCCCTGGCCTGAGAGTGAGAGTACCCCACAGAGAGGCTGACAGTTTCTTCTCAATATGGTTTGCAACAAATCACGTCATAAGAATTGAAGAACTTCAGAAAGAAAACCTAGTCTAGAAGAGAATAACATATTTGACTGTTTCTCAAATTTCATTCTCTTCCATATCTATAAATCCATGAAGACACAATGTTTTCACCTCCTAATACCTAATACAGTATAGATGAACAATAAAGATTTTTAATGAGTGAATGATTATTAACCCCATTCATTCTTGTGGCATTTATTGTGCTCACACTATAAACAAAACTATGTGTTGGTGTTTTTCATCCAAAGATGAATACCATATAGTCATCTGAGGCATCTTTGTAGAAGGAGCATAGTCTGAATTAGGGGAGAAACCACCATGCTTCTAAAAGGTGAAGAATATCTGGGCCTTTTCTTAACCCTAAAAGGCTAGGCACGTTTCCTAAAGATATAATTGTATGACAAGCAACATGATACAGTGGAAAGAGTTCTGAACTTAGAATATGTTTTCGATGCCAGCTCTAGCATTTGATTCTCTATGTGAACTCTGGCAAGTCTCTATGTGCCCCTATCTTGGTTTCCTAGCCTACAAAATGAGAGGTGATATATTTACATTTTAAATGTGTTATGAGCAAGCAAATATGTAATACTTGGAAAATAACTTAGCACCATCTGCATTTAAGCCTAGCAAATTGTTTCTATGTTTCCCTCTCTTATCTCTTCATCTCTTCATCTTTTGTCTGTGATCCTTTAGCATCCTGTGGCATTTTATACCCTGCAGTGAATTGTAATTCTCTATTGATTTGTCTGTATACTTCCCTTTGCAATTTCCTTGAGGACAAGACTATTTTATTCATTTTTACATCCCACACATTTACTACAGAGCCTGATGTATAGGAGATGGTCAGTAAATGTTTGAAAAATGAAAGAATGTATATAAATGTATAGATGAACTAATAAGTGAATGAATGAAATGAGCTGTGGAATTAATAACTTTCAACAAAGTTTTTGATGAATCATTATAGTAAGAGAGTCGCTGGCTCTTCTCATCTGTGTACCATTTTTAAAGACAAAGATGTAACTGATGTGCAGCAAAGGATGAACATCAACCCCATAGAGCAATTTTCCCAAGCTTCCTCGATGATATGAATTACTTGGGTATTTATTAAATATACAGCTTCCTAGACCTTTGTCTTAAAGATTATAATTTTCCAGTCTGGAATATCACTAAGTAATTTGTATTTCTAACATCTACTCCTAGGTAATACATAACATTATGGAAATTTGGCAAATACTGATCTAGAATATAAAATGTAATAACAGTTACAACAAAGCATACAGTGCCTGCTAGGTTAAATTATTTTACTGCACTAATTTACTTCATTAATTTATAGATATTGACTCATTTAATCTTCACAACAACCCTAACAAGCAGTCGTCATTATTACCTCTATTTTACAGATGAGTAAAACTGGGGTATGGAAAAGTTAAATAACTTACCCAGGTTATGGAACTATATATGGAATAGGTGGGATTTGAAAACTGGCAACCTGACTTTTGAGTATGTACTCTTAATTTTTCTTCATTACTTCCTCCCCAACAATGAAAACAGTGCATAGTGCTACGCAATTTAAAATATATTATTTTTACTATTTCTGAGAGCAAGTGCTGCTCACAAAGATCCATTAAGAGAATTTCCAAGGTATGCACCACTTGAGGATTTGGATTTGCAGTGCATGGGAGAGCACCACCTAGTTACTGACCAAACTCTTTGGAAAGCTACTGTATTAGTTTCCTACTGCTGCCGTAACAGATTACTACAAACTTCGTGGCTAAAAAGCACACAAATTTATTATATTACACTTCTAGAGATCATAATTCCAGAAAGAGTCTTATGAAGATACAATCAAGGTGTTGAAAGGGCTGATTCTTTCTGGAGACTCCA
The DNA here is from genome assembly GCF_002837175.3 of Physeter macrocephalus. NCBI lineage: Eukaryota > Metazoa > Chordata > Mammalia > Artiodactyla > Physeteridae > Physeter > Physeter macrocephalus. The sequence goes on from NC_041222.1 coordinate 66,711,267, forward strand.
GAGGAGAATCCATTCCTCGCCTCTTCCAGCTTCTAGAGGCTGCTAGTAAACCTTAGCTTGTGGCTGCAGCACTTTAATCTCTGCTTCCCTTGTCAAAATGCTCTGTCCTATTCTGTTCCTCCTTCTTCCCTCTTATAAGAGCCGTTATGATAACATTGAGTCAACCTGGACAATTCAGGATAATCTCACCAGTTCAAGTTCCTTAACTTAAATCACCTCTGCAAAGTCCCTTTCATCATGTAAATTCACATATTCATAGGTTTGGGGACTTGGTTACCTTTGGTGGCCATTTGTTACCCTAGAACACCAAGAGCAACACAAGGGGTTACCACATAGGACAGTTTCTTAATCTAGATGTCATGGAGCCTCTTGCTGTACTGTATGTGTCCACCAAAGGATGGGGATTGGGTGAAACATTTTTCAAAATCTTGGCTAGAATACTTGGGGGAATAAAAATACAGGTTCTGATTTGATCAAGAAATCATCCTTTAAATACCCATGAAGAACATTCATTATACCCAACTAATCTCAGTCAGCAGCCCCTTCTCTTTCTTACATGGGAACTGTTCTGTTATCCCAAGGTAAAAATTATCCATGGGGAGCTGGGTACTCGATGCTTTCCCGGAAGCCTAAATCCAACTAATTTTCATATTCCACAACAGTCTGCTGTGGCTTTACCTACAAACTAATAACAAACCGCCCCAAATTTGAAGTCATAAAAAATCCTTAGCAAGGTTTTACAGAGGCAAATCATGCCCAGTTGAAAGATTCTACCTTTCTGAGACAGAAGAGTGTTCGTATAACACAGAGGAAATTCTGTAAAGGGCTGTCTGTATCTTAATGATGAATATTCCTCTCCTGTTGAAAATTCTGCAGCAAGCTTTAAAAAAATCGAATCATAGACAGCATGAGGAGCTGCTGGAGGTCACAAAGGACTAAAATCTGTAATAATTTGCATGTCTCTGTCAGATAATAGGAAGCAAGATGTTGACTGAAACAGTTTCATTTCAAATGATCTCTGTGATATTGATCAAATTGGGAGCATGCCAAATAAAAACATGTTTTCTTATTAATTCTTAAATTGCTTCTCTCATTTTGCAAATTTAAGTTAATGCATTGACAAGAGGAAAAATGTTACTTGAAGTAGAAACAAATATGAATTGGCTAACAGATGCAGGAAGCTAAATAGCAGTCATCTTTGGATAATTTTTCTAGGCTTTGTTAGTTCATATTTTATGGAGCTAAGAAGAAAGTGTTGAGTTTTCCTATCACAATGTTCCATTAAGAGTATTTCCAGAATAAGCACCACATTATGTTTTGGATCTTGCTGTACACGATAGGACAGCACTGAACATCCTCTGGATGACTTATGAGCAGTGAAATTAAGTTGTTTGCAAAGTTGTCTTTGGGGGCAAGGCAAATGAATTGATCTGAAACTAATGGAAGTTTGTCTTAGGTCCTGGAACATTACCCTGAATGGCTTGAAGGTGTCACTTTAAGCAAATCACTTAAATATTTTGTACTAGAATCTCTCCTTTTGTATAAGACAGATATTATATACCTGCTATGTCTTTACCAAAAGTCCAAGAGTACTTTAGAGATTTGCAAGATTTTTTAATTTTTAAGGCATTCCAAAGAAAAATTGAACATGTAGGAAATAAGTATTATCTTTTCATGTCATATTCAATATAGATTAAAAATATTCCTACCCTTATGTTGACAAATATCATTCTGAGGGATTTATCTTAAGGAATTATCCAAAAGACAAAACATGCTATGGTCAAAGAACAAAGATGTTCTTTTGTGTATTAAATGTGATAAGAAATATATGAAAGAAATCAAATTGTCCCAACTATTGATATTTGATTATATAAATAATAGAAATGTGTTTAGTGGATGAACACTTTCATTAAAATAAATGATAATGAGATTTATGTGGCAGCATTGAAAATTACATAGTGTTATATCGAATTAAAATTGAACCCTTTTTCCAGGAATAAAGACGCAGACATAGAGAATGGACTTGAGGACACAGGGAGGGGGAAGGATAAGCTGGGATGAAGTGAGAGAGTGCCATGGACTTATATATACTACCAAATATAAAATAGATAGCTAGTGGGAAGCAGCTGCATAGCACAGGGAGGTCAGCTCGGTGCTTTGTGACCACCTACACAGGTGGGATAGGGAGGGTGGGAGGGAGACGCGAGAGGGAGGAGATATGGGGATATATGTATATGTATAGCTGATTCACTTTGTTATAAAGCAGAAACTAACACACCATTGTAAAGCAATTATACTCCAATAAAGATGTTTTAAAAAAATTTTTAAATAGCAAAGAAAAAAAGTGAACCCTTTTTACTAATATGCAAATATGTTTTCCATATGGATGAAAAGTGGATGAGATGTGCACAATTTAAAATGAATGATATGTTTGGGTAAAGATCTGAGTGATATGTATTTACCTATTCTTACATTTATTAAACATCCTGTAATGTTATACAGTCTTTAAAATTTTTAGAAATAGTTAAATTAGGATTTTAAAAGGAAAGAAATAAAGACTTATGGGGGAACACTTGACTTTTTTGCTCTTACCATCCTGTTTTTCCTCTTTTCCATTCCCTAGACTCAGCCAACATCACTATCTTCACTGGAAGCTTTCTCTATAATTCACACAACTGTTTAAAGGTTTATCATTCACAGTGTTCTGCTAGTGAAAGAACTCTATAGCGGCCTGCAGGCTCTGTCTAGCTGTCTCCTCTCCTGGCTACCCTTGGGTCATCCACACCACCGGTGGTAAAATGCCAAAAAGAAAATTAATGGAGCATCCGCCTATACCCTGATTCCTTCCTAAGGGAGCCTGTCTCTGGGGAGCAACTAAAAGGGCAGGAAAAATGTGCAAAAATCTCATGGGGATGGAAAGACGTGAAGACAGCTGGTAGATTTGGCAAACCCACATCCTTGCAGAAACCTGTCGCTCAGAAATAATGCGACCCAATTCTCTATGAATATGCATTTTACTAGACTGAAAGTGGAGGGAGCATCTCTGTGAATACAGCTATTTTAAAAAGAGTGAACCAGACGTTGTGCTCAGAACTATGCATGCATGATCTCATTTAATTCTCACAACAACCCAAGAGAGAGAAAAACATAATCTCCATTTTATCAATGAGGATAATGGGTTAATGAAAAAGAGTTAATGACTTTCCCTGTGACACCCAGGCTTACCAGAGAGTGTTGCAACCTTCTACGTTTTCGTTTAGTCTCTGAAGACAGCGTAACCAGGATTATGTAGAAAATACAGCAAAACAAACACCTTTTCCTCCATACCAGGAGATCACAATCATGCCATTGGATCAATGGTCCAGGGTGTTCATATTAGCTGCTTCAATTTGCTAATTAGATAGCCTTTAAGAATACAAACTTTCCTAATCAAACTAGCAAATGTTGGCATTGCATTTTGCTTCTTCAAACACCTGAAGTAACACCTCTGAGGTGAAGAAAAGAATATCATGTTTATGACCTCATCTTTGGATATTCTACTGTATGATACCATGTCTTAGAACATGTGTGACTGGTAAATGTTTATAATGATAAGTTTAGCTTGTGACCCAATGACCCATATGTATGCTTGTTTTCCACTTGCCTTCTTAAAAACACACGCAGTTAATTTCAATTTATAGATACTCATTTTGTTTTAACATCTTTTACTATCTAGGCTAGACCACTCTGGTGATGTGGGAGAGCTTAGGTAGATTACATACATGATGAAACGGTAAGTACAAAAAGAACTCTAGTGGCTAACATATGCCAGGCATGGTTCTGGACACATTACATATTTATTTTAGTCTTTACAACTGGCCTTCAAGATAGATACTGTTATTTCCATTTGTGCTTTTGAGAAGATAAAGGTTTAGGAATTTTCCCAACAATATCACACTACTGGTGAATTGTTAGAGCCAAGATTCTGAAATAGACTTTCTAAAGTCTTTTCCAAATACACCAATATTCCTTATATTCCCCAGAATAGCTCAAGCACAATAAGACTGCCAGGATCTTACTTCCCTTGCTGGCCTTGAAATGGTGCATGGGTTCTTAGTTGTAATCAACAGAAACTGACTCTGATCAATTAAATTTGTTTTAAAGATTATTAGATAACTCGAGGAATCACTAGAAGGGCTACAGATTGAGACATGGAAAAACAATAGGAACAAGAACAGCTCCTAAAACCATAGCCACAATCGTCCCACAGAACTAGTCCTATAAAGATACCATTGCTGCCACCATTAACCCCTTGATGCCACAGCTTGAACCTCCACCATCACCCCTGGCACTAGCTTCTCAACACCGGACACTGCCTTGGTCCGTGGCCACTGCTGCCCTGGAAACTCGAGGAGTTGCCTCTTCCACTGCAGCCTTCCACCCACATGGGTTCTTCAATGCCTCTGTTCTTTGCCTCAATTCCCTAACTTGAAGTTAAAGTGAGGTCGAGCATGTCTGATCAGTTGAGCCCGTGTCACATGCCTACACTTTAGTCACAAGGGGTACTGCAGAACCAAGTACCTGATATTCTCAAATTCTTTCATTATAGGTAGACTGTCACTGCCTCTCCCCAAAACTCAAAAATGCTATTGTCACATTAGCAAAGGAGAGGGCAGCTCTCCCCCATTCCCACCATCCCTGATAAATGTCAACAATACATCTGAGTTTGTTTCTCATTCTTTTGGCTTCAGAATTTAAGTTTCCTTTTAAAATATAAAGAGGATCACCTAAAGAGGACAAACATTGCTATCAACAAGCCAGCCCTTTAGATCCTTCTGGTTTATGTGATTATTTCACATAAAAATCAAAGTTCTAAAAAGATGGGCTATAAAAAAAATCACGTTGATTTAGGTTCAAGGGTAGGAAAAGAAGAATTAATAGAGAAAGGCAAAACTGGTTTGTTTTTGTTGTTGTTCAATTGTTTGTTCTGCAGACCTGGGAGGTAATTCTAGGAAAAGTGACTGAGAGGGAAAAAGAGACAATATGACCAGAAAATTACTTAAATAACAAATGGATATTCATTCATTCATTCTTTGCTCCAACAAATATTTTTGAGCGTCTATGCTGCCAGGCACAGCACTAAGTATTGAAGATACAAAAAAATGTGTAAAATCTACTCATTTTTTAATATTATTTGCTTTCTTCATGTCTAGGGTGCTCACTAGCTCACAGATATTTCCCCATAAGGGGCTAATTCTCAGGAAACCAAACATGATCATTTTCTTCTAAAACATCTACCTGGCATGAAATGAAACTAGATTGCACTGGTTCAGTCTGTGTCTAATATTCTGAAATCATAATTTAAGCCATAAATTCTGTTCCTTTCAAGTGATTGCTGTCTGGGGATTCTCACAGCAGCCTTGAGTTTGGGAGTACTCAGATCCTTTCCTGGCTGTCACTGGCTTGTTTAAGTGACCCTGAGCAAATGAGTTAAGCATCTCTGGGACTTGGTTTCTTCATCTCTAAAAGACGGATAAAAATACCAGCCACCTGTTGTGAAGATCAGGGAGCTAATATGTCTCAGAAGCTTTCAAATCTCTGGCTCTAAGCCTTTTGCTATCTATGCCTAAGAACAAAGACAACTCCTCATTGCTTTCACCCAAATGCTGCATTCAAAGGAATAAAAAATATATATATACAATATTTGAGTTCTACAAGACTTGAAGCTTATTTTGTATTAGTTTGAATTTCAAACTGTTTTTCTCTGTTGTACTCTTGGCACTGCCATTTTTTAAATACAGCTCTTCATTTGCATAGTAATTACAAAGTTTAACAAATAGCATTAATGTCTGAAAGAAAGAGGTACACTCCATTTAAATTACTGACAGTATTGCATTACACATTTTTAACCTCACTTAAAAAAAAAAGAAAGCTATTCCATTCTAATGTGCTGTACAGATTCCCAGAGCTCAGCAATATTTGTGCTTTCAGAAGGTAAAATCTCTTCCTGTGCTCTTTAGTGACTTCTAAAACCCTATTCATAAATACTGATTAGGCACTATTTCACCATAGGACACAGTGCTGTTGGCACAACTCCCCACTCAGCCAAACTGGAAATGTTAGTATAGTAAATTAGGCCAAATATCCTAGCTGTATTGCACATGAAGGATCATCTTTAATAAACAGACGCTAATGTAGCACTTGGATCACTTATGGCTGTAAATGTCAATCCTTGGTCTTGATTCCAGGAAGTTTAAAAATAAAAAAAAGAAAAGAAAAGGCATTCAAGGAACGTGTGCTATTTTAAATACAAAATGAATAATAAAGAGCAAATGTGAAAATATAATTTGTTTTTTGGAATAATGGTAAATTTGAACAAAAATACACTACTTAATAGTAGTATGAGGAAAGGGAAAAAAGAAGAAAGGAAGAGATCTCTCATTCTTCCCACTTATGTCGCTTTAGTGTTTGTTTTCCTTTGTTTTTGTCTAGCTCTGTTCCTTTGTGCATTCTATACTATGTATTTTTAACTAGTCTCCCTTTCTCCTCAATTGTTTGTCCACACTTCCTTTGAAGAAACTCAGTTCCTCTAGAAATGAAGCATCCTTGATGAATGATTCCTGACTTACCATCCTAACCACTCCACTCATATGCCTTTGTATCAAATCAGTACACTCACACACACCCCACACACAAAACTCATAAGCAAACTGGACATGATGAAATTTAGTTTAGAAAACTTAGTCAGGTGGGGAAATGATCATGGCTTTATCTTTCCACTGGCCAGAGGTAAAACAGCTTACTTCCTACCATAAAACTTATCTTTGAAGGAGATGTAGGTAGGCATTTCAAATAAAAATAGAGATTATATGAGATAAATAATATAAAGAAATTTGATCTGGCTTGGTAGACTATGCAAACATTTTAACCCACCTATTCATTGTCCTGGAGGTTTAGCTTGTTTGGTTTTCTGACTTGAGACAGCAGATGCAATACCTAAGAGTAATCACAAATCCCTGATTTCCAGCCAAAAGTCGGCAACTTATTAGACCTCCACAAGTCAAACTTCCCAAGTCTCAGTTTCCTCCTCTGTAAATTAGTGGTAAGAGTACCTATCTCATAGATTCATTGACTCACAGAGTCAAAGGACTCAGTACAGTGTTTGGCATATAAAGGGAGCCCAATAAACAGGTGATATGAACATCACTATTTCTAAATGAATGGAGTCATTTTGAGTCTTAGTCCTTAAGGATTTGATATTTTATTCACAGCTTTAGCCTGAAACAGCTTGTTTTTCATGTGTGATATCTGCCTTAGAAAAAAAATATGTCTTCTCTTTGGTATATCCTTAGTCTTAAAATTCTATGCATACAATAGTTTTTTGTTTTTGTGCTCTGTCACTGACCTACACTCTGAAACCTTCAGCAAAGTACCATATTTTTCACAAATTTTATTTTCTAAAACTTCCTAAATACTATAGTAGTAGTTTACATTGTGAAAGTCATGGTATTTTCAACTTAAAATGAAATTATTTGTGTTATAATTTTATCCTTAGAGTCAACATTATATGGTTTATCATGGGGAGACATCTATAATAGAGACTTAAAGCATTATGCTGAAGAAGTGCCTCTGCTATATCCATCCAATAATAGCCTTATCTTGGGTAAACTCCGAGAGGAACCTGATACAAACCCGTGTCCCCTGCATTGGCAGGCGGACTCTCAACCACTGCGCCACCAGGGAAGCCCTACAGTCTTCATTATAATAACTATATTAATAGTTTAGTGATTGTTTGATCCGCTGCTCTATGCCGGGTACTATTCTATGTGTCTTCCAAAAGACTTAGTTGTAACCTTTACCACAGCCATTCAATAAAATAATTATATTATCATTTTAATATTAGAAAATGGGAACTCCCTAAGGTTAACTCATGAGGTCACATAGATAACAGGAGTAATCACCTGGATTCAAACATAGGCCTTTGTTTGGCCTCAAACACCTATGTCTATTTTACTGTACCATTCTGTGTTCTAAAATTAAATCATAGGGATACTTTGCTTAGCAATACTGATTGTTCAGGTCTAACATTTCCTTTAGTATGAAAGAAATGTGGTTCCTTTTGGTAGGTAATTCAGAGATTATTTCTAACGCATAAATTTTTTTCATTTTAATCTCCTATATAGGCAATACAAATCTGAAAAGAATGGATCAACCATTTCATGATTTAATTCCAAGAAATAAGAATACCCGATAGATTCTCTAGGTGAATTGAGTTGAGGGATCCTGAAGAAGTTCACAGGGCATGGAGTTAAGTGGTATTACCGTGAGATGTGGATTCTGAACAGGTGAGGCAGTAAAAGCCATGTAAACACTGGACTAGAAGAATGTGAAACCTATTCTAGGTCCTGGTTAGAAGTCATAAAATGGTATATGCCTGAATTTATATAAGAATAGCTCAAAAACAAGCAAGTTAGCCATGGCCAGTGGTGGGATCTTTAAGTCTGTGAGTCATTGCCAAGGACAAAGTAGATCCTTGGTGAGAGGATCAAGGACTTGACACTAAAAGAGTTCAACAGTGGTATTGGGCTTTATGGTGGCTCAGATGTATGTAAAGAATCATTGGAAGTTGAGGTACTATTTGGGATCCATGCAAGCGTTTAGGGAGGTGAGGACTTTCAATTAAACAGTATTAGTTAGGTTTCCAAAAAGGGATGAGATAAAATTATAATGTAAATTTTATAGATTAAACATTAATTTAGAAATAGGTTGTGGTGTGTTCTAAGAAAAAACTCATGAGAAATAGATAATACAATATTAAGATAACCTATGTAAGTTTCAAAAGAATATTATAATAAATAGAAATATCATTTATGAGGGGATTGGAGATTATTTTGAAAGGTGCTGTTATATAATATCATTTGTTTGACAAATTTCTGTCAACAAATAATATTGTACTGCCCATAAATTGAGTATTTACAAGTCTCTAAGAGTAAGCAGTATTCTATGAGCATTCATCCAACAAACAGAACTGAATACCCCTAAGTGCTTAATGAGCACTGTTGACTGCTTAATTAATGTTGATTGTTCAAACATTCATCATTCCTTTCTTTCAAGAACACCAATTTTTTCAGGTTTTTATCTCATCTGCATCTCTAGGGAATATGCTAACCTAACAAATTATGGCATCCCCTTTGGTCCAGTGATAGGCTTGTGAAGGAATGGGTTTATTTCCTATTCTAAGGGAGGACAGTAGTATGTTTTTTTTCTCCTTCCATGAGTGTTTCTGTCTCTATTTCCTAAAGGACAGGGACATTGAATCACATTAATCTGAACGTTATTGGAAGCTGTGCTGCAACTACAAGGTGAGTCAGCCTCAGTATAAAGCCATTCCTGATGTAAGCAAAGTATATAAATGGAAAGAACCTGGGTCTTGGATGACATCACTTAGCTGCTGTACATGATACATCTGGAGTCAACTTTACCTTTTATTGGTTAAGCCAGTTTGCATCTATATTTTCTGTCACTTATAGTCCAAAAAATCCTAAATGATACTCATGCTTTCTTCTATGTGTTGTTGATTTTTCAGGAAGAAAAGATGTTGAGTTTCTACTCCCAAGAAGCTTATAAGGGAGCAAACAAATATATACATTATTATGTTTGGATAAAACAGTTATTAAAGGATCTATATGTAAATATATTATATGTACACATATAAAATAGGCACATAAAATATAAACATAATTACAAAACAATGGGACAAATGTTAATGTTTATCATGTTCAGAGGGCAAACACTCTCCTGTCCAATTGCTCCCACAGCAGGCAGAGTACAAGAGACCACCAGGCTACATGAATGCAGACCATGGCTTGCCCAATTTCAGACATGAAATGCACATTCACTGTCTTCAATAATCAGCATCAGCAGTGAATATGGAAACATGACCGACCCCCATGAACGAGACCTCCCTCACACTCAGAGTCTGAATAGATCATTGAACAGGAAGATAAATTATTCCTCACTGAGCTCTATTGTAGAATATAATAACAAGTACCTCTTTATAAATTTTACATTTAATTTGAAGTATTACCTTGAACACCAAATGATAACTCTGAAAATTTCCATGACTGTGTCCTCCCCCAATGCAAATTCATAACCACGGTGCTCTCATAATACTTGATATATATATATATATATATATATCAAGTATTATGAGAGCACCGTGGTTATGAATTTGCATTGGGGGAGGACACAGTCATGGAAATTTTCAGAGTTATCATTTGGTGTTCAAGGTAATACTCCACCATAAATTTAGGAAAGTTAGTCAATAAATATTTATTGAGCACTTACTATGTGGCAGGCAGGCACTGTTCTAGACTCTGGAGAAGTACTACAGAAGAAAAGAGAAAAAAATCTTTTTCATATGTGGCTTATATTTAGTAGGGTTGAAAAAGTCAGATAATAAAAGAAATAAGTTAAATTGTATGGTATGTTAAAGCAATGAGTGCTATGGAGAAAAAATAAAGCAGAGAAGTGAGATAAGGAGTGTTTGAATTGGTGTGGGCAAGGGAGACTGCAATTTTAGGTAGGATGATCAAGGAAAACCTCACTGAAAAGGTGATTTGAGAGCAAAGATCTCTAAGAAAGAGGATTCTAGGCAGAAGAGCTGGCAGTACAAAGGTTCCTAAATCTGGACCATATCTTGCATGTCCAATGAACAGCAAGATGGCAGAGCATCTGGAGTAGAGTAAGCAAGAGATCTGGAGACGATATACTGGATCCCCAAATCTGGTAAGATTTCAAAGGCCTTTGTAAGTTCTTTGACTTTTACTCTGAGTAAAATGGAAGGCCACCGGAGGTTTTGAGCTAAAGGGTGACAAGACCTAATTTAGGTTTCAATAGGATCATTTTGCTGTGGAGTTAAGAATAGATGGTAGTAGGGCTTCCTTGGTGGCGCAGTGGTTGAGCGTCCACCTGCCGACGCAGGGGACACAGGTTCGTGCCCTGGTCCAGGAAGCTCCCACGTGCCGCGGAGCGGCTGGGCCCGTGAGCCATGGCCGCTGAGCCTGCGCGTCTGGAGCCTGCGCTCCGCAACAGGAGAGGCCACAACAGTGAGAGGCCCACGTACGGCAAAAAAAAAAAGAATAGATGGTAGTAAAGAAAAAACATGGTATGTTTAGGAAGCAAGTAGTTGGGAGACTGGCTAAAGGTTATTCTATGCTGCAGTGGATCCTAGATGGCAAGGTATGTAGAAACTGGGTATGATGGACCTTGGTCTCTTTGGTAACAATTTTGGACTTTTCTGTAGGTGGCAGATGCTAAACACAGGAACAGCATGCTAACATTTATATTTCAGAGAGCTCAATCATATGGCAATGTTTCCCTCTCTAGGAGAGAAATAACAGTGAGGCAAAGGAAGGAGTTAAGAGGCACTGATTGTCGTGATTCGGTTTAACTGCCAATGAAGATCTAATACAACAGCAATTTAAATGAAAGGAAGTTTAAACATTGTCTGTCTAAGGTTATCAAAATGGTTCGTCAGTTGACAAGGATCTAGACTTTTTCCATATTGTTGCTTTACCATCTTGAACACTCGCCATTTATGGTATGGTCCAAGATGATTATTCCATTTCCATCTATCACACATGTATTCCAGCCAGCAGAAAGAAAAAAAAAGAGAAAAGCATGTCAACCCCCTTTTAAGGACATAGTAAAAAAATTGCTCATACCATTGCTAATTACATCATATAGGTCAGAATTTAGCCTCAAGATGGTCATATCTAGCTGTAAAAAATGCTAAGAAATTTAATTATTATTCTGGGAAGACATGCAGTCCAATAAAATTCAGGATTTCTCTTGCTGAGGGAAAGGAAAAGAGGATATTGGGGCAATTCTCTGACTCTGCAGCAGAGGCTACTGCAGTACTCCAGGTGACAGGTGCACAATGTCTGATCTCAGCCGGTGTCTCTGCAGATAGAAGATAGCAGTAGTTTTAAGAGATGTTCAAAAGGGAAATCAAACAGACTTGGTGAACAATTGAATCTATGAATGATAAAGAGCCACATCTAATCTAAGATCTCTGGCTTGGAAACTGATTTTATGACAGGGTCATTAAGTGAAATAGGGGGATTCCTGAGGAAGGAACAGGTGTGTACAAAATAGAAGTTCGGTTTTGTACAGGTTGTATTTGAAATTCTTTATGAAAGTCAATATCTAGAAGAAATCCTTATTTTTATATTATATTGCTTTTTTTAAAAAAGAATGTAAACCACAGGACACACATTCTTTGAAGTATAATCGTACTATTTGAGTGTCTGAACTCATTTGTCCTTCAGCCCTGGAAATTGCTCTAGGAAATAATTTCTATTTACTTAAGGGCTACCTGTTATTTTATTCTTGACCCTTCTGCCATTTGCTAGCATACGAGCATAGGTTACCAACTCACTCTAACCAGTTTTATTTTATTTTATTTTAGAGAGGAACAATGTTAATTAAATGCCTTAAATTCTGACCTCTCTACTTTCACATTTTCTGTGGTAATTATCCATTCAGGAAGACTCACCTTGAGAAATAAGCATCTTTCTGAAATCAATACAAAAGGAAAAGCAAACAGTTGTGTAATAGCATTTCTGCCAGTCCTCTCTGTCAACAGAGATGTTTAAATCACAAATGTCAATTAGTTTTAGAGGGATTAGGGTATCACCCTTAAAAGTAGAAGCCAGAAGCATATAAATAGCTGTCTGCACTTTCCTCTTGGCCTTCCCAGTTTCCATCTTTCCAGAGACCTCATCCTGAAAACATAAAATATCCCAAGAAAGAAACTTTGAAAAATACAAAAATGTGGTCCAAATCAAAGTGATTATAAACTAGAGAGGCATTAACAAGTTTGAGACAAACAAGGAGACCAATTGTTGATCTCATTAGATCACCTCACTAGAGAATGCTATACCGCCACTATTACTACAACTACTGCAAATTATTATTGTTGTTGTTATTGTTTTTATCAGGTTTCAGAGCAAATGCCTTTTGACTTAAAAAAAATTCAGGGTTGGAAGACAGTCATTGGGGAAACACATGAGAAATTACTTTGCATTAATCACTTTATATACATTCAACTCATTTAATTCATATACTTAGCTTGAGGTAGAAATTACTCTCATTGCACAGATGAGGAACCTAGATTTTAAATGATATGCCACATTCACAGAAGTAGAATATGAAGAAGTAAGGATTTGAACCCAGGCATATCTGACTTCAAAGCTTCCCAGTGTTTCCCACCACACCATAATGCTTCTCATGTGAATCTCAGATTCGCTAAATCAAGTTTACTTTATTTGCTACATTGCTTCAATTCTCAATGTCTTGTTTAATGTGCAGTGACAATTTTTATTAAACATTTACACTAATTATTATACTATACTGTCAGATCAGGGTACACAGGTCACAGGTCCCTTTCCTATGACACAAGTCTACTGTGTACTGCATTAAATTTTGATTGATAAAGCTATCAATTTATTCATTTATTCAATTATATTCAAATAGTCATTGGGTAAGTACTATGATATTGTCATGTAGTGAGGGTATGTAAGGATGAATGAACCACAATACCGCCCCTCAAGGAGTCCACAGTACAATGGGAAAAACAGACAAAACGGACAATGGAAATATCTGGACATAGAAATGGTGTGGGTAAAGAGATGGAGGAGAACAGAGAATGAAAAAAGCCAAGTATGGCTTTAAGGAAGATTTCACAAAGGGGATGACATTTGGGCTGGAACTTAAAGAATGGACTTTTAAAGTGGAGAGCAGAGGAAACAGATGTGCACAAGCATAACGGTTGGAAACACCAGTTATGAAGTTGTATTGTCTGGGTTCAAGGGTGTTTCTGCCTCTCTGTAGCTGAAAGACCTTAAGAAATCTGCTCAACTTCCATCAGCCTCAGTTTCATTATCTCTAAAATGAAAAATATAATGGTTCCTACCACATAGGGCTACTGTACAAAGTAAATTAAATAATTTATGTAAAAGTATTTTTCAGACTATGTAACCCAGAAAGAACACTCATTAAATATTAGCTAATATTACTTTGTAATATACTGTAGCTATGCTTTCATTATTTAATAAGCACACTGTCTAGTATGGTAAATGGAAATTTTGGTTAAATATTCTAGTTAATAGTTATATTTCATTTGTGAATATACAATTTTCTAAAAATTAAAATATTGAAGATGACTTCTGTTTCAGGGAAGATTGAGTAGATCTTTCCCCTGTCCCTAACCCCAAGTGCAACTAAAAACCTTGGATTATATAAAACAAACATAAGAATACTGAAAGACAGGGAAAAGAAAGCAGACCAGCTAGGACTCTGGGAACCAAGAAACTACACAGGAGTGAGTTTCCCTTTAGTTTGCTTTTTGCTTTATATATCCCAGACTTGGAGTTGGAGAAGCCAGAAAACTGGAAACACCAGTTGGTAGAAGAAAAAAAGCCCCAGCAGAAGGTGACTCTCTCTGGTCATGAGACTTGGAAGGGGGCAGGATAGCAAGATGGAAAACATTTAAGACAATAACTGCTTTTATCCAGCGAAATATCACCAAAAAAATGATGCCCCCTCCACCTATGTCAGCAAAGGCTGAGTGAGGATCCTGGACTTTCACTTTCAGAAAGCCCTAATCACTATCCTCCTCAAGTGCTCCCACCTCCCACATCCCTCACCCCCGATCCCTGACGTTGGTGTGAGAGAAGGATGAGTAAGAGCCTGGAACATTCAGCCCCACTAGGCAGTAATGAGGCCTCCAACCAACCCTGCAATGTCAGTTGAGGCCCACAGTGAGATTGGACTTACATCCCCACCAAGCAGTAATGAGATGCTCCTCTTCCTCCCCATTGGGGTGGTATTAGATGAAGTCTAGTGAAATGTCAGGATTTTGATTACTGCCCAGTGATAATGAAGCCGCCTTCCTCCCATATCCCATTCCTCCCCCAGACAGCGGAGGCCAAGTAGAGACAGTAATGAGGCACTCCTACCCTTCCTAGGCAGGGAGATGTTAGTGGACTCTAGGCAAGAGGGGACTGGAACTTCTGCCCTTACCCAGCAGTAACACAAATCCCCCACCTCAGGTGTCAGGAGAGACCAGATGGGGAGCCTGTACTACAACCCCTACCTCCTTCTCTTGCTGGAGCAGTGTCTGAGGAAGCCAGCTAAAATGGAAGGTTTAAATAAGATCCAGAGTCTTATAACATAAAACCCAGAATATCCAGTTTCAATTTTAAAAATTACTCATCAGGAAGATCACAAAATGAATGAAAAAAAAATAGATGTCAACACCAAGATGACAGAGGTACTAGAATTATCTGACAATAATTTTTAAATAAGCATTATAAAAATGCATTAAGAAACAATTAATTCACTTGAAGCAAATAAAAAAATAGAAAGCATCAGTAAAGAATTAGAAAATCACAGTAAAGAAGTAGAATATATAAAGAAGAACCAAATGGAAATTTTAGAAGTTAAAAATACAATAATCAAAACTTATAAGCTCAATGGATGGGCTTGACAGCAGATTATAGAGGAGAGAGGGAAGAATCAGTGAACTTGAACATAGAACAATAGAAAGTACCCAAAGTAAACAGCAGGCAGAAAAATGAACAAAATATCCAGGACAAAATATCCTTAAAATATCCTTTAAAAAAGGTATGACATTCAAATTGTTGGAATCTCAGAAGGAGAGGAGAATGAGTCCAGTGCTGAAAAAGCACTGAAAGAAGTTATGGATTCAGCAGATTTGGTAAAGTTATAAACCTAAAGCTGAGCAAATACCAAGCAGGCTAAACCCAAAGAAATCTACACCAAAAACACATGATAGTTAAACTTCCGAAAACAAAAGAGAGGAAAAAAAACCCTGAAAGCAGTGAGAAACAAAACCTTACCTATATGGGAAATCAATTCTAATAACAGCAAATTTCTCATCAGCAAGTATGAAGGCCAAAAGAAATGGCACAATATTTTCGAGCGCTAAAAGAAATGAATGGTCAACTCAGAATCCTGTATCTAGTGAAAGTATCCTTCAGGAATGAAGGGGAAATCATGGCATTCCTAGATGAAGGAAAATAAGAAAATTTGTTGTCAACATACCTAAAAAATAGCTAAAGGAATTTCTCTAGACAGAAAGGAAATGATAAATGGATTCATAAAACATCAAAAAGGACCAAAGAATAAAGAAAGAGTAAAAATATGGTAAAGTCAATACATTTTCCTTCCACTCTTGAGTTTTATAAATTGTTTGGTGGTTGAAGCAATAACCATAAGCAAAAATGGTTACTCTGCCTAATGTGGATTTAAATGTATGTAAAGGAAATATTTAAGATAATTATATTATAAATGAGGAGAGTAAAGGGAAGCAAATGGAAGTAAGGTTTATATACTTTACTCAGGCTAGTTAAATAATTGACAATAGACAAGTTGGAAGTAAAAGGATTGGAAAAGATGTATCATACAAACAGTAACCAAAAAACCCCAGCAGTATCTATATTAATACCACATAAAATTGACTTCATATCAAAGAAAATTACCATGGACACAGAGAAACATTATATATTGATATATATTGATATATATATTTATAGAACTAGACAGAAATCAGCAAGGATATAGAAGCACCCAACAGTACCATCAACCACTAATATCCAATCAACTATATTACTTCACCCAACAGCAGCAGAATACGTATTCTTTTCAAGTGCCTATGGAACATATACCAAGATAGATCATATCCTGAGCCATAAAATAAACGTAGACAAGTTTTTAAAAAGCTGAAATCATACAAAATTTATTCTTTGATTACAATGGAATCAAACTAAAAAGCATTAACAGAAAGATAACAGGAAAATTTCCAAACCCTTGGAAACTAATAACACGTTTCTAAACAATTTTGGGGTCAAAAAGAAAATCTCATGGGAAACAAAAAAATACATTGAACTGAATGAAAATAAAAGTATGCTATATCAAAATTTGTGGGATAGTATGAAGGCAGTGCTGAGAGATACATTTATAGCACTAAGCATACATTAGAAAAGAGGAGAAGTTTCTAATCAGTAACCAAAGTTTTCACCTCAAGAATCTAGAAAATTAAGGGTAAAATAAACCCAAATAAACTATAAGGGAATAGTAAAGATAAGAAACATTTGAAGACGAAAACAGAAAAAACAGAGAAAATCAAGGAAACAAAGAGTTGGTTCTTTGAAAAGATCCATAAAATTGACAAATCTCCAAGACTGACAACAAAAAAGAGAAAACACAAATTTGTAGAATCAGGAAGGAAATAAGGGATATTACTACAGACCCTGCAGATATCTAAAGGATAAATATATAATATTATGGAGAACTCTATATAAATTTGAAAAGTCAGATAAAATGAGCCCATTCCTTGAAGAACACATTACCACAAACTATCCAATATGAAACAAATCATTTTAATAGCTCTGTAATTATTAATTAAATTCATAACTTAAATACTCCCAAAAAGGAAATCTACAGGCTCAAATGGTTACATTGGAGAATTCTACTAAATATTTTGAAAAGAATTAACATCAATTCTACAGTCTCTTCCAGAAAATAGAAGGGACCACTTCCCATTTCATTTTATGAAGCTAGTAATATCCTGATATCAAAAGCAAAAAAAAAAAAAAAATTAAAAAAAAACTACAGATCAATATCTTTCTTAAATATAGATGCAAATATTCTTAACAAAATATCAGCAAATAGAATTCAGCAACATGTAAAAAGAATTATACACCATGACCAAGTGGGATTTATTCTAAATGTGAAAGTCTAGTTCAATATTTGAAAATCAATCAATAAAATCCCACCAGTCTTAGTTCAGGCTGCTATAACAAATATACCATAGACTGGGTGGCATAAACAACAAACATTTATTTCTCACAGTTTTGGAGGCTGGAAGTCTGAGATCAGGGTGCCAGTATGGTCAGGTTCTATTGAGATCCCTCTTCTAAGTTGCAGACTGCCATCTCTCCTTATATCCTCACATGGCAGAAAGAGAGGGCAAGAGAGCTTTCTGGGGTCCCTTTTATAAGGGCACTAATCTCATTCAGGAGGGCTCCACCCATATGACCTAATATTTTCTCAAAGCCTCCACCTCTTATCACAATGGAGGTTAAGGTTTCTACATATGAATTTAGAAAAGACACAAGTATTCAAGTCATTGCACCACCATATTAACAAACTAAAGAGGAAAAAATCATATGATAATATCAATCAAAGCAGAAAAAGCATTTGAAAAAAATAACATCCATTCATGACAGAAACTTTCAGAAAAGTAGGATTAGAGAACTTCTGAAACTTGATAAAGTATGTCTACAAAGCACTTCCAGCTAACATTGTTATTAATGGTGGAAGACTGATAAACTGTCTTTATTTACAGAATACACAATTGTCTATGTAGAACATCCCAAGGAATCTACAAAATAAACCTCCTGAAATGAATAAGTGAGTAAAGCAATGTTATAGGATAAAAGATAAACATACAGAAATCAATTGTAGCTCAATGAACTAACACAAAACACGTGGGCATCAAAATTAAAATACAATACTATTTATAATTGCTCAACAAGACATGAAATACCTAGGTATAAATCTAACAAAGCTTCTACAGGACTTGTATGATAAAAACTGTAGTGTACTGATAAAAGAAATCACAGAAGATCTAAATAAATGGAGAGACATTTCATGTTTGTGTACTGGAAGACTCAACAAAGATGTCAATTCTTCCCAAATTGATATACAAGTTTAACACAATTCCTATCAAAATACCAGTAAGATTTTTGTAGATTTATATAAGATTTTTCTAAAATTTATATGGAAATGCAAAGGAACTAGAATAGTTAAAACTTTGGGAGATAAAAAGATGAATAAAGTGGAGAAATTTGTTTATCTGATTTCAAGACATATGTAGTTACAGTAATCAAGATTGTGTTGTGTTGGTATTGAAAATAGATCAAAGTAACAGAACAGAGAACCAATGAGTGGTCCCAGACACATATACCCAACTAATGTTTGACAAAGGTGCAAAAAGGAAGGCAGCCTTATGAAAACTGATGCTAAGTTAATTGGACACCCATAAGCCCCAAAGTGTGCCTGAACCTAAATGTCATACCTTTTACAAAAATTAACTCAAAATGGATTATGGATTTAGATGTGAAATAGAAAACTATAAACTGTTTAGAAAAAAATATATAGGAAAAAATCTTTAGAATCGAGGGCTAAGCAAAGAATTCTCAGACTTGATACCAAAAGCACAATTCATAAAAGGAAATATTGTTAATTGGACTTTATCACAGTTAAAAACTTTGTTCCGTGAAACACCCTGTTAAGGGAATGAAAGACAAACTACAGATTGAGAGAAAACATTTGCAAACCACATATGCAAAAAGGACTAGTACCTAGAATATATAAAGTACTCTCAAAACTCAACATTTAAAAACTCCATTTAGAAAATAGGTTAAAGATAAGAACAGTCACTTCACTGAAATGAGTATACGGATGGCAAATAAACACATGAAAAGATGTTAAATGTCATTTGCCATAAGGAAAATGAAAATTAAAACCATGAGATATCACTGCATACCTATCATAATGACTAAGTTTAAAAAGCGTGAGAGAACAAATGCTGGTGATGATAAAGAGAACCTGAATCACTCATACATTGCTGCTGGGAATGTAAATGTAAATGGTACAGCCACCCTCAAAAATTATTCGGCAATTTCTTTTTTTAGAAAACTAAATATGCAACTACGCTATGAATCAGAAATTGCACTCTTGGTCGCTTACTCCAGGGAAATGAAAGTTTATGTTCACACAAAAATCTGTACATGAAAATTTAAAGCACCTTTATTCATAAGAGCCAAAAACTAGAAGTAACCTGATTATCTTTCTGCAGATGACTTTTCGGTTAAACTATCTGTAGTATATCTATGCCAATAGAAAGGAACAAAGTATTAACACACACAAGCTGGATGAATCTTGAGGGAATTATGCTTAGTGAAAAATCCAGTCCTAAAAGGTTATACACTGTATGATCCCATTTTAAAAACATCCTTGAAATGGCCAAATTATAAAAATGGAGAACCGACTAGTGATTACTAGGCATTAAGGAGGGAATGAGGGAAGTAGGCAGTGAGTGTGGTTATAAAAGAGCAGCATGAAAGATCCCTGTGGTGATGGAAATATTTTCTATCTTGTCTGTATCCATGTCAATGTCCTCACTGTGATATGGTACAATAGTTTGGCAAGCTTCTGTCATTCGAGGAAACTGGGTAAAGGGTAAATGAGATCCCTGTGTATTATTTCTTACAACTACATGTGAATCTACAGTTATCCAAAATAAAGTTTAATCTAAAAAAAATAGAATACTATGAAGTGTATTGGCCCTGTCTTTATGATTTTCATTCTCTTGATGCTTTTCTCCTATTTTAATTTTTCCCTTCTTGCCCCATCCATCTCCCTGTTTCTCTTAGACATATGTGTTTCTGACCATTTGTGGTACTCCAGCAGTTTATTTTTTTCAGTCTTAACTACTACCCAGACCTTCAACCCATGCTCTGTCTTGCTGCAGCCAGTCAACCAGCTACATTCCTTTCCTAAGCTCTCCAATCATATGCCCAGAGTATCTAGTCCTTTGTCCTGCCACTTGTGGACTCCAGTGAAATGTTGCACTGGATGATGCCACCCTGAAATGTAGAGGAGTTGCCTCTCACTGGTGGCAGGGGCAGAATGGAAGAGACCCAGGCAGATAAATTTTTTTACTCCTCCTGCTAGCTTGCTCAAGGAATGGTTACTATAGCCATGTCTATTTGTGGCTTATAAAACAGTGGCTGTTGTGGTAGGACATTTTCTTGTTTTGCTTACTACCCTCCCCTGCCTCGTTTTCTTATGTTCCTTCATTCTTGCTGCCTTGGGATTGAACCTGCCCCCACCCCCAAAAGTGTTGGCAGTTAATTTCTACCGCAGTTGTCATTTTTCAGAAATACAATTTTTATAGTTCCCACTCCCATATACCAAGTATCTTCTTTGAATTTCTAGACTAAAGCAGTCAGGCGATTATTTAGATCTGTTTAATTCTTTGGGCTTATTCTTGCCATTCTTTATGATTACAACCAGCTAATTTGGAAACAGCGTAGCATAGTTGTTTAAAGAACAATTTTTGAAGTCAGACGGACACTTCTTGCTGTGACATTTACATTTGTTTGCATTTTGAGCAAACTATTCAAAATTTAGGAGCATCTGTTTCATGAATAAATTGGTGATAATAATATTGATAGCAAAGGATTTTTGTGAGGATGAAGTAAATGATGTTTAGAAGTACCTAACAGACCACCTAACCTGTAATTAATGTCGTTGAATGCTCTAGTTTTTCCTGTGTTCTTCTCAACAGAGATTCTAACCAATCACAGTGGTAAGACCTCATCATTTGGGGTCTTCTTGCTTCTCCAAACAATTTGCCCTACCTATACCTTTTTTTCTTTAGGCCCACTTCCCAAATTGCCACATTGGCAGCAGAATGCCAAGGAGCAGTACTTGAATGCCTGGTAGCCAAGTGTTTACACTGCTCATCATGGAAACATAGCCCAGTTACTTCACCTCTATTAGCTTTACTCTTCTTGTGTGTAAAAGGGAATGGGATATTGTATGGATTAAATAAGATAGCATTGATTCCAATAAATGCATATAATGGTCACAACATTCTAATGACCCTTCTTTCTTTCACTTTTTAATATTCTATCTTGCCCCAAGGTGCTAGATCTCTACAAGTAAAATTTCCACACATGATTTTAATTTAGTACTTCAGTAACTGATACTCCATGGATTTACAGCTTAGAAATACCTGTTTACAGTGATTTTTTAAATTCCACAGTGCTACAGTAAGGTACCAGTATTTTTATGTATTATTATATAGGTGTAAGCAAAACAAAGCATAGAAGGTGCTTGATTTTTTTTAATGTATTTCCACCACAGCAGTTTACAAAATTCACTGTCATAAATCTTTTTTCATTAATGAATGTTCGATATTTGTATGAAAGAATATCATTGTCCATGATTTTTTTTTTTTTTTTTTTTTTTTTTTTTTTTTTTTTTTT
>NC_041222.1:66733419-66739710 GCF_002837175.3 Physeter macrocephalus
GCCTCTCCCGTTGCGGAGCACAGGCTCCGGACGCGCAGGCCCGGCAGCCATGGCTCACGGGCCCAGCCGCTCCGCGGCACGTGGGATCCTCCCGGACCGGGACGCGAACCTGGCTCCCCTGCATCGGCAGGCGGACGCGCAACCACTGCGCCACCAGGGAAGCCCCTGTCCATGATTTTAAAACACAAATTATATGACCTCTGTGGTGTGTTGGAAAAAAAGAGGGAAAATAAATAGACGCATAACTAGTGAATGTAGCAAGGATTGCCCGTAGTGTAAAAAGATGATAAGGATAGAGGAAAAAACTGAATAAAATTAATAAAACAAAAAATAAAAGGAAACCACTTAAAGAAGCATTATACAACTGTTGTTCCTCACAAGGCTGAAATGTGATATTAACCGTAACTACCAATCATACAGCTTCATTCACGTACATTAGCCATAGAGAAGAGTAATAAATTTAGTACTGGCTTGTTTCTCATATTGAGTTACTTACTAATGTCAGTGGCAGTGGAATTACTGCGATCAAATGAACACATTTATGTGCACCTGTGTAATTTAAGTGAGACGTTAAATCACAAAAATGTAAACAACAGTGTGTGCTATTTGTCAGAAACTTCCTGGGAAAACTGTCAACCAGGACTTTATTGCTGCTCTGAGAAATAAGTGTGCTCTGCGAAAATCAGCAGCTGCCTCCTTCCAGAACTTCTCTGGGAGGCCTCGCCCTGACTTTCTGCTAGGACACCGGATTCCATCACCTCCTTTCCAGTGTGCTGCTTCCGGTTGTACATATGGGCAGAGAGACTTAATTTATTCACTAGCTCATCCAATTTAAATCCACTGTGCTTTTTATTTTTCACATCTGTTCTCAACTTCTTTTTCTTTATTCCAAAATCAAATAACTGGGAAGAAATGTTCACAGTGTACACATTTAGGCTGTGTCTATAACCATGATTTAATTTGATCTTCTAGACAAAGTTAACAGTCTAAAAACTGGTATGAAATGTTAGTAAGGAACACATAGTAATCAAAGAGATTTGTTTATCTAGAGTAGTACTGTTGAATAGAAGTATAATATGAACCATATATGTAATTTAAAATTTTCTGGTAGCCGTATTTCAAAAAAGTTAAAAAAACAGCTGTGTCTTTTAGACTTTCAGAACATCTCAGTGAAGACTAGTCTCATCTTAAGCGCTTAATAGCCATGTGTGCCTAATGGCTACCATATTGGAAAACACAGACCTAGGCTAGAGTCTAAGATATAATATAAGCTTAAGTGGCATAGAATTCTGAGAAAGGCTGTGGGATATTTCTGAATAACTGTAGACAACCACAATCTTAAGCAATAATTTTAAAAATGTTTGAAACGATGATTATTCAAAATTTCAGGATTCCAGAGGCAGAGACTGAGTATGAAGTATGTGGATGGAAAGAAGGTTTTAGTATTTAGGAGATTACTTACTTTAAGTTTTAAAGTTAATGATTTCTCAAGATGACAGAGAAAGAGGCAATCAAGCTGAGCTGTGGAAAATAATTCATGTCACTGAAATTGCAACTCAATATCAGGTTAAAATTAGAACTGAATTGAATTAAATTTTCCTGGTTATCTTCCATACACTACACATATGGGAATATAAAGATGAATGAGGAAGACAAAATCCTTGTTTTTGAAGGACTCACAATAAAGTGGATAGAGAATATGATCTATCTGAAAAGGATAATTTGAAACAAACCAAAGCAAAATCCACCTAAGTCCAGAAAAATTTAATTCATGACTATTGCTAGTTTTTAAAAATGACTAAGATGACAGTAGAAAAAATTCCATTTTCCTATTTTTCAGTATTAAAATACTATTTTTATACTGAGACAAAAACATTTTATTTGTAGATATCTGTTTTAGTAAATAACTTGATATGTAGCAAAGATATATCCCAATATGCTTTTCATATATAGACTTATCTTTAAATGCACATACTTATAAGATGATTTGCTTTATAAATTATACTGTCTCCTCATGATGGATACAAAGCAGTTCAAAGAGTCCTTAAAGACACAGAAAATAGTTATGATATTTTGTGAATAAAATGGAATACAAAATTATAGATATGCTATTATTTCAAATATATAAATATTAGTTAGAAAATATATTCAAGGATATATGTCAAATTATTAATAGTAATTGTTTCTAGGTCATTTATTTCCATTTATTTCTATTTTTTACTTTTCAACTATTATAAAAGAGTAATTTTAATTTCATGATAAAGCCAATGAAGCTTATGTCATCACAAGGAAAAATAATGTTGGACTTGAATTCATAAAAATTAAAAACTTCTATTAATCAATAAATATCAGAAAATAAAATGCAAAAATCCTGGAAAACTGTATGTGAAAAATATGACAAGAAGTTAATACTCCTACTGTACAAAATTCACACAGATTAAAAATTAGGATTAAAGCAAAGAGTACAGTCAAAGCAAAGGAAAATAACACACAGAAAAATCAACCTCATTAATAACCAAAGGAATGAGAATTTAATCATGAGATATTATTTTCAAATATTAATCTAGAAAAGATGATTTTTAGTCAAAGATATTTATTATTATAAGGCATTTGACATAATGTTCAATTTTATTCACTGCTGTGAGAATACAAATTGGAATAAACTTTCTGGGATATAGTTTGAAAATACTACTCATAACTCTAAGCAAATCTTGTCTTTATTATATTTGAACTAGGGTTTTAGTGTGAAGGAATTTGTTCCCATATTTAATTAAAAAGAAAATATTTACATGTTAAAAAGATTATAATTTCAAAGTATATAGTGGTATTTTCTTTTAAAAATCATTATCTACTCATCGAAAATGATGTTTTCAAAGCATGTAAGACACTTCTACTCTTAGTAAACAGCAACACCAGAAAACATGTGTTTATTCACAATTAATATAGCAGCAATGATTAATCATATTTTTAAAGAAGTAACCCCAAAATATCAAAACAGTACAATAGTGGTTACTATACTGGATTTTTTTGCCAAGCATCAGTAAAATGAGACAGCTTCAATTTTTTCATTAATGTTTTAAGTCAATAGAAACTTAATCCAATACTTTATAAACTATACTGAAGCTAATGATAAGTTTTCAAAGCCTTTTTGAGGGTTTCTTGAAAGCAAAAGGCTGAAAGTCACATAACATGTGAGAAATTAATATCCATCCTGGTGTGGTAAAAATGGTTAAAATAATACATGGAAAACAGTATGGCAACAAATTGAAATGCATTTTTATTAGTAAACAGTGTTTGAAAAGGTAGAGCATCACTGCTGTTGACTTTGTTACCAACGTAACAGCAAAGGAACCACTTGACTAGAAACCTTTCTAAATGTTGCTTATATCAGTCAGGCTTCAACCAGAGAAGCAGAAAGCAATATCAGTAGCAACTACATATGTGTGTGTATATATATATATATTTTTTTTTTGAGTAAGTAAGCTCCTTGCACTACACTGCACTGTCTCCTACCTTCTCCATCCTCTGTTATCTTTGTATGAGAACAGAGACAAGGAGGCTCTGTTCCACCTCTGCTGGGAACTTGCACAATGGTTTCACCGTTCTGCACATGTCCACGAATGACTGCAAAAGCCCCACCGGTATTGATTTGGGGGTTACAAATAAAATTTAGCAAGTAGGCAAATTCTTAAATACAGAATCCACAAATAATGAGGGTCAACTCTATACATGGCCAGTAAACCCAAGTCCATAAAATATGCTTTGAAAGATGTAACACACACAAATGTTGAAATTTATCAGAGATAGGAGAGTGTGGATAAATATGTTAGCTATTTTATCCTTCATTTTCTAAATAGAAATATACTAGTTGTAAAATAATGTTTTAATAAACAATGAATTCTGTGTTCTTTGCTGTAGAGAATAACTTAAACATCATTACAGGCATCTAGTTTTTTAATGTCTTTTTAAATCTAAATGAAAACTGTTATTAAACTATCCATTTTAGAGTATTCACATTAAGTCATATTGTGTTGATAATCAAAAATTGTTAACTTCATGTTATGCAGAAAGAACTCAAAAAGTAAATGAAGAAAGATATTTTAACTACTTTAACTGAATATTTTTACTTTCAGATGCATAGATTTCTTTCTACATTCCTGATATGTTGTTTGGATGGTTTATTTTATGTTTATGTGAGTGTGTGTGTGTGTGTGTGTGTGTGTGTGTGTGTGTGTGTATCTTCCACTAACAAGGAAAGGCAAAATTTAGAAGGGAAAGAGGAGAGTAAATAAGAAAAAAAGCAAAAATTCCACAAGTGGCATTTCACTAAAACACTTTTTATTCTAATGTTCTAAGCAATATATGGAAATGACTGCTTTTTACAAAAGCAATTTCCTTTTTGGCCTGATGAAAGTAAAAATTCCTGTATGTTCAAATGCATTTCAAAATTCAAAGGACAGAACAGCCTTGGCATTGGCATGGTTCTTGCAAGCAGTTGGGTAAATTGACTACATAATGAGTCCTTGGCTGTCCCTAACCAAAACTTTGCTGGACAGGTTCATTTACAATCCTCAAACAGAATGACCTTCCATCTGGCTTAATGGCCCCTGGATTGTTGCAAATGCGACCTGACATTTCCTTATGGGTGAGTTATTAAATTATATCACAGAGCACAATAACATAATTTGGTTTCAGAGCCTAAGTGAAAGTGATAGTCCAGCAGATTAAGATGTAAAATTCCTTTGCAAAATTAAGTTATTTATAATCTGATGCATACCCCCTTGTTTTATCTGCCATATAATGTAATTACTTTCCACAGTACAGTAGCTGCATATACTGACAATGCTGACAGAACAGAAACAGCATTTGAAGAGGGGAAGAGAACTTCATTCAGCCAGCATGTAACTGACTTTTATAGCTATCTTTTTAAAGTGAAACCACTTGGAATTTTTCCTTTTTCTTTTCCCCCAATGGAATTGATCCATTAAGCAGTGCTTCTCTCTCTCAGTTAATAGTATTAGACATACTTAACTCTATGAACTAAAATTCCTTAATATATCCTGAAATACCTGCTTTGAGATGACTAATACCAATATATTTAAATTTGGGGTTTTCATATATTTAGCTATTTCTAGTAGTTGTGATTGGGTGAAAAGTAAAGCAATGTCTCATTTGTTACTCTATCAGACACTTATTACCTCTAATTCTTTAATAGTCTGAATTAATTTCAAAGACCAATAAAGCTTAAAGAGCAACTTATTTTTATAATTACTCATAGATAATATAAAATTCCCCTTAGATTTTTTGCCATTGGAAAAAGAAAGATTTGAAGGTAGGATTTGCCTGTTTGGACAACTAGAATTTCCATTCTAACAAACAGTCAAGAACTCTGTCCTGCACCGAGTTCAATCTCTTTCCTAGAATTTTGTAACTTTTTAAAGCATTTTCCTTTATTCTGTTCACTCATGTGTGCTGTTTACTTGCCATCAACCCAGCTTTAGTTTAACATTCATTCAGCAACTTCTTTTGAGGGCTTACTAGTCAAGCCCTGTGCTGGGTTTTATAAAAACAAAGATAGGAATGGAAATAACAGTAATGTTAGCTAAAATGTGACTAAATACAAGACCTGCAAGACCTACTAGGACGAGTCTATTTTAATCACATATGTATCCCAATTGACTAAAATACATCTGAAACATATTAAGAGCTCAAGGGACTTCCCTGGCAGTCCAGTAGTTAAGACTTCGCCTTCCAATGTAGGGGGTGTGGGTTCAATCCCTGGTCAGGGAGCTAAGATCCCACAGGCCTTGCAGCCAAAAAAACAAAACATAGAACAGAAGCAATATTGTAGCAAATTCAATAAAGATGTTAAAAATGGTCCACATCAAAAAAATATTTTAAAGAAAAATAATTAGGTGCTCAAACATTGTGGAATAGTGCTTGCTGTGTGCTTCACATGTGTATTCTCATGTAGCCCTAAAAGGTGTCCCTACTAGGGAGATACTGTTATTTCTCCCTGTTCCACATGAGGAAAAAGAAGAACAAAGAGGTTTAATCATTTTTCCAAGGTCATGAAACTAACAATGGCCAACCATGTCTTGAAGCCAGAGAGACTGGTTCCAAAGCCTATTCTTTGAGCAATTGTCCCGTTATTTGTCCCTGCACTCAGGAAGCTCACTCACATACGTGAGCTTATCCACAATACAGACATCTGAAATTAACTTACTTGGTGATCTTTGCACATTTATGAGAGCATTTTTTTTTTTTTTTTTTTTTTTTTTTTTTTTTGTG
>NC_041222.1:66739849-66751486 GCF_002837175.3 Physeter macrocephalus
GTGGGATCCTCCCAGACCGGGGCGCGAACCCGGTTCCCTTGCATCGGCAGGCGGACGCGCAACCACTGCGCCACCAGGGAAGCCCTTATGAGAGCATTTTTTATACTCAGCTCTCATATTCAGATCCATGATATAAATTATACTATATATGTGTATGTGTTTGTGTATATACATGTGTATCAAGAAATTTCAACATTTTTTTTTTAAGATTATTTTGATGTGGACCATTTTTAAAGTCCTTATTGAATTTGTTACAATACTGCCCCCCTTCCATGTTTTGGTCTTTTGGCTGCGAGGCATGTGAGATCCCAGCTCCTCGACCAGGTATCAAACCCGTATCCCCAGCATTGGAAGGCAAAGTCCCAACCAGTGGACCACCAGGGAAATCCCAAGAAATTTCAACTTTTTAATAAATCCAATTTGAGGCAATGAGAGCTAGCAACTTCACTTGAAGGAATATCATTCTCACATCACTGGTTTTATCAACAGTTAATTTGTCTCACGTTCTATCTTCCAAACTATTTCACTTAGAGCTTTAAATCCAAGATTAAGGCTAATTTCCTGCATTAAACCTTCCCTCATTTAACAATATTTACCAGTTCATGCATCTCTTAATCTAACTGGGCTGTGTCTATATAAATCCAAATAATCTTATGTTAGGATGAAAACATCAAGCTTATGTGAAGTCATGGAGATGCTACCAAGTGAATATTTTCCTTCTGAGTTGTTGAATAACACCATTTCTATTGATTACTTATCCTTTTTTTTCTTCAAAAAACTATACACACAGTCTCTCACACCTAAATGCTGTTGTTTTATTTTGGAGGGGATGGGAATTGAAACTCAATGACCCTAAACCTTTTTGAGGTTTTCACACACCCTCAATAAGTACAGAAATCAGGCCTTCTCTATAGTTTTAGCATTTCCACATGGTTCCTTCCTGAGAATTAGAAGAACCCATGCAGTGCTCAATAAATGCCATAGTTATCTCTACATTATGGTATTTTAAGCTTGCCAGTCATTTTCCATACTAAAACTAAGATTTTATTTGTAATTATTTAAGGATACTACAAGGCAAGTGCTATAATCTGTATTTTGCAATTGAAGAAACTACTCTCAGAAATTTCAAAAAATGTTACCAGTGTCAGCCATTTAGTGGAGTTAATGGATTTCCACTTTGCCTCTCTTTTAAGATGAAGGATTTAGCCAAGGCTACAAAGTATTGCCACCTTGTTAAATAGTTACTGTGTGCTAAGTCCTCCACTCATTTCCCTACCATAAGTCCCCAGATATGTCTGCTCCAGCCAAATGAGATTGGCCAATTCCAGCCTTCTTTTCCTGCCCCAGGGACTGTTTATTTGTCTTTCCTCTGATAGAGGGTCACTGCTCCCACCTCTCCTTCCTTCCTGTAACTCCACAGACTGAAGTCCTGCTAGCCCTTAAGGGTCAAGTTCAAATCTACTCTTTGACATCATTTTTTAACAGCTGAATGAATTCTCCACGGGCTGCACACTCACAACCATAGTTTGCCCTTATCAGAAGTGACCTCACACTGCCTTATAGTATAGTTTAAACTTTTCTCAATTTTGTTTACCTACAAAGTTCTAAGTCTCTCCAAGGGTAGGAGAAATATATATGCCTTGCTCCTCTTACCACATACTCACCCTCTCCTAAATACATACACAAGGGGTGTGCTGGAAAACTGACTCTCCAAGAAGAAAAACTAGAAGAGCAGTGATTTGTTGTACTTGCCTGTTTTAGTGATGTAAATAGTCCTTGCCCAATTTCAAGCTGCCAACAGTTTAACAACCAGCTCACAAAATTTCTTAATGTTTGAAAATTGACTCTTGGTAGCTTTAGGAGCTGGCTCATATACCCACATTTACACTTACTAGCATAGTTCCATGTACACAATCAATAATCAGTGGTAAGCAATAAAGGAAGCCAGCAAGAAGGAGTATAGTACAGAAAGATAGGAAGGCAGAAAACTAAGTGGGAAAATCTCCGTTTTTCAGATTTCCTATAGTACTAATAAAGCAAGACAAGCATATTACAGTCTGGTTTCCCGTTATTCTTGATGAAGGGTCTCCTTATTTTTCTCAGTCTCTCTCTCTCTCTCTCTCTCTCTCTCTCTCTCTCTCTCACACACACACACACACACACAAGCACACACACCATTCTTTGCCAACTGTTTTTCCTCTTTCCTCAGCCCCTCTCATCCGATAGCTAAAAATTATCACAGCAGGAGGAGAAAACCCATGGTAGTAGATTTTGAAAAACAGAGCATTAGCATCCTCCACAATTCACAACGGCCCCTTCAACAGTCCATTTTACAGTGTTTTCGTTAATCCAGGTAGAGAAGCTCAGGTTTTAGGAGTTCAAGCATTTTACATCTCCAGGAGACCACCCACCTTGTTGCTTTCCACTGGTAGCTACGCTGACCCTGATGTCTCTGCAGCTAATGGTCCTTCATAGAATCTTGAAATGGAATTACTAAAATCTCATTTGGTTTTGTGTAAGTTCTTGTCATTGGGCAGAGAGAAGTTCCTCAGGAATGCAGTATTCAATTCCATTTGGACCAGCGTGATAGCTGGAAGGCAGCTGTAACGTTTATTAAGTCTTTCAGTTACTTGCACCCATGATGAAAATGCCCCAGGGAATAAACTAAGAATTAGCACATTCATTATAAATAAAGCATTAAAGAACAACAGCAATTAACAGCTCAAACAAGCTTTTTAGTGCTATCATTCATACCAAGCCACTAATAAAGAAAAAAATAACAAGAATGGGAGAAGACAATAAACCACTAAATTACCTCTCTCTCTCTCTCTCTCTCTATCTCTATCTCTGTCTGAATGTCTGTCTATCTCCCTACATACGATCTGTAGTTATAATAAGTCAGGTTTTAGAATCCTGGTTCTGTTACTTCCTACCTCTGAAACATATTCAATTAATTTAAATTCTCCAATTTTCTATATCCTCATCTGCAAGGATGATGTCTAGTATATAACAGCAGTGTTACTAATTTCTGGCTTTCTATTGTTCTCAGTGTTTGTTTCAGTTTCCATTTCCTCTGACTTGTAATACAAATGGCATATTTTGAAAATCACACACAATTATCTATTTCCGTTGAGATGGAAATAGCCTAAACCTGCAGCATAAAACATTTAGGTTAGGTAAGCAGGTGAATTTTACAACAGTGAACATTTCAAATGAAGTAAGGATTACTCTCTTCATAGGAGAGAATATAGAAGAGAATTATTGAATCTCTCTATAATTCTTAGAAATTATTCTCCATATATCATGCATTTGTTTATTGGTTCCCTTCTAGACAGTTGTTCTAAATATGCATTTTTTTCTGCCCTTTCTCCAAGGCTTTCTACAAAGATATTTCCTCCATGACCAGATAATATCAGCTCCTCAAAGTAATTCTACCAGCCTCCTAGAGTTGGTGTGGAGGTTTATATTATTTTATCTTTTAATGCTTACCACAGTGTGCTATTATATTATTTTCTTGTTTCTCTTCTTTTATTACTTTTGGTAGTTATTACACACTAGAATATTAACCTCTGCCTGGGCAATTTAAGTGTGTAATGATTGCCTTTATATCCCTAGAACTTAACATCACGCCTCATATAATAACTGCTGGTTGACAAAATGGATGAAGGAGAGAATCTAATAAATGATCATTTTGTGATGGAAACAGAAAGTTTATTTGTTCTTATGGAAGTAAAGAGTACACCATTCTGCGTAGGGATCATACTGATACACCCAACATAAATTAATGTACCAGGTAAGAAAGGTCCCAACTCTCCTGTGTCTCTCAAAATTTTAAATATTCAAGCAAATATAATTTCTAGATCATTGTCTAAAACTCACTCTTACGTATGATTTAGAGAAACTCATGGTGCTCTATTGATGTCCCACAATTAATATTCCTTGAGAAGTATATAAGGGTATTTTTATAGCCCTAATATAATTTACAACACCTACACATCTCTTCAAACTCAAATAATAGTAAAAACAATTCCTTTGTATTTAGTTTGGTGTTAAATTTTGGAAAAGTTATTTATATACATTAAATCAACTTATATTTCACTTGAATCCAGTGTTCTTTTTCTTGAGATTAAATGGCCTCCCTGCTTTGAGGGTGGGGAAAGATTTTTTTTTAAAAACAAAAAAAAAACCTTCTACTTTCACATTTTCAAATGAAAAGGATATCTCAGTCACTTGTAACACATCTTAATTGCTTCATTATATTTTTATAGAGCACCTGAATTGCTTGGAAGCAGCTTAATTAAAATGGTGCTTGCTTTATAGCTAACAGAAATGCAAAAAGCACATATCCTGCAGCACAATCAATCATATATTTTCTTTGCTGCAGTCTTAAAGACAGTGTAGACTTGAGCAGATTAATAAGGCACTGAAACATTTGAGCACCATCGGAATTTAGATGTGTGCATCTTCTTGGACCTCAGCTTCTCATAAACTTTAATGTGATCTTTTCTTGAATCTACTATATCATTTAATGAATCGCAGACCATATTCTATTTTTGGTCTGACTGTACATTCACTTTCTGTACGTTATGCAAGAAAGGAAATTTTCAGTAAAGCAGCAGTTATCATCAGGTACAATTTCACACTGCATTTATAGTTAGTTTCATTATTATTTTCAGTAGAAGTCATCAGGAAACTAAGAGACAGTTTTGAATCCTAATTCAGTGGCAGGCATGTTGTGTGGTCTCAGTTAAATCACTTAATTTATCTGTGCTTATTTCCCTTTTCTAAATAAAATGGACTTCTTCTCTGGAGATATGTAGTAAGGCTTTTGCATGATTGTGACTTAAGACTCAGAGGTAGAAAGGATAGAGGTGTAGAACTTGAGAGGGTTTGTATAGTAAAAATGTGCTTGCAGTACCTGAGGGTAGCATCTACATGAGAATTCCTAGAAATTTCCGAAATGACTAAGTAGCTCACTATAGGACTCTTGCAACAGTGCTGGTATGACCTGCCACTGATATTTTTCTTCCTTACAATCACAATCATTTTAGAATTCCCAAGTTCTTAAAGGTCTATGCCAGAACCTGCTTCATTTCTCCTCTGGGAGTGAAAAATAGGTGGATTTTTTAGAAGTTCTTCTTACCTTGAATTTATTCCAGTACTTATGCAAACCTATAACATAGAACTCAGTGATTCACTTGTTACTCATTCAGTGACTACTTACTGAAAATTTACTATGTTTCTGGCACAGTTGAGGTCACATTTTATTGTTTTTGACATCAGGGACTAATTATCAAATATAGATATGAGATATAGGAGATAGACAATGTGATCCTCAGAGCAAGAAAGAAATCTTAAACATGAAAATATGTACATTTTCAAGGGGAAATTCATAAACAAAATTTCTGACCATGTAACACTGTGTCACATTTTACGCTATAAAGTGATCCAGCTCTGATTTATTAAAAATACCAGTGCACAAGGAGGCTCATAGTTATATAAATGTCAGAGCCAGAAAAGTAAACAACACACCTTTCCTGGAATTAATGCTGAATTTTAAAATACAGTAGTTAAAACTGATAGTACCCATCCCCTCCCCTAAATACACATACGTGCGCACGCGCGCGCACACACACACACACACACACACATACACACAGAGGAAAAATTTAGTTACATAGAGAAGAATGAAAAGAAGTAGAATAAGCTTAAGATAAAAAAACACATGTTCCCTTGACTAGAATAATCCACCATAATGGAAAAACTACCTCTAATTAGATAAATAACAGTTCTGTTTTGGTGGGTTTAATGGTAGCTGCCAAAAATATATGTTCCCATTCTTGAACTTGCAAATGTGACCTCATTTTGAAAAAGTCTTTGTAGATGTAATTACGTTAAGGATCTCTAGATGAGATGATCCTGAATTATCTGGGTGAGGTCTAAATTAAATAACAAGTGTCCTTATAAGAGGCACAAAGAGCAGAAACTCACAGGGAGAAAGAAGAGAAGGCCATGTGAAGAAAGAAGAATAGGGATTGGAGTGATGCAGGCAAAAGCCAAGGAATGTCTGGAGCCACCAGAGGCTGGAAAAGTCAAGGAAGAATTCTCCCCTAGAACTTTCAGAGAGAATGAGGCCTTGCAGATACCTTGACTGTAGACTTCTGTTCTCCAGAACTGTATGAGAATAAATTTGTCTCTAAACTAAGTATGTGATAACTTGTTATGGCAGTCCTGAGAAACTAATACATGTGACAAACATTTTCTTTTCACTACATGATGAAATTAACCTGTATAAACCAATGATGTTGTAAACTGATTGGT
This sequence comes from Physeter macrocephalus, assembly GCF_002837175.3. Classification (NCBI taxonomy): domain Eukaryota; kingdom Metazoa; phylum Chordata; class Mammalia; order Artiodactyla; family Physeteridae; genus Physeter; species Physeter macrocephalus. Next base: position 66,746,171 of record NC_041222.1, read on the forward strand.
GTGACTCTGAATTCGCCCAGAAAATTTTAGGAGCATGTCAAGAAATCTCAACCCCGTCCATGATGGCATCATTTTCCTCAGTTTATTTGATTTTAATTTTCTTGATCTTATAATATATACCTTTCAGTGTCATCCAGATAAACAAAGCATTGTTTTTCTGTTAAGTTCTTGCCTCTTCTAGCCATCTTAGAAATTCATGAGCAGTCCAGGATAGTATTCAGTTTCATTTTCTTCTAGTTCTTATGGTTTCTGCTTAAGCTTTCAAACCCATTTCCTATACCACCATTTCGGTATTACTCATCCAAAAGAAATCTTTATTACTGCCTGCTCTTCTTCTCTCACATTTTCCCTTGGACTTTGTTAACTTCATCTGGTGAGCTGGTTGAACTTTCTAAATATATTACACAGTCCATTCATTTAATCTTCTCAATAACCCTATTAACTGGTTACTGCAAGTGTTATTATTCTCCATTTTTACTAGATGTGGAAAGTAAGGCACACAGCATTCAGAGATTTATTAAAAGGCTCACACCTTGAGACCACATTCAAGGTGGGATTGGACCTCAGGCAGTTTGTCATAATCTATGTACTTTAGTGTTTCTTTGACACATCATCATTTCCTTGGAAGACCTCACAATGATGAGGTACCTTACCAACTACTACATTCTTTAGAAGCCTGGTTAAGAGGGAAACAAAGCAGTGAACAATCCCAGCAGAAAAACATGTCCCATCTGTGTTCCAGAATTCCTAACAATATAGTCCTATCTGGTAACTATCTCTAGGATACTGAAACTCATCTCCCGTTACCTCTTAGGTACACCATTTATGTAACTGCTCCCTTTGCCTTAACCTTCTCATTCCAGAACCAGGCCTAATTTGCTTTTCATAGCCAAAATGTTTATCAAAACAGTTTTCTAAAAAAGAGGAAAATATCTTTTCTCTCCCAACCCCAGTTGTCCTATGAAGGTAGAAATCTTTCTTACCCAACAATCAAAGATTCCAATCCCAACTGCAGCCACCAAGAATGTTAGAAAAGACTGCACTAGCTTTTACATTTGTCTTTTCCTTCTTGTCCTGTCTACAGCTGTTTTTACATTACAATATTCATTTCTATCAGAGTCTGCAGCAGGGGCAGTGAGATGTGTATGTTTAAATTATCATCATATCCAGAATTTTCAACAGTCTGCCTTTTTGAACTACCATCTCACTAGCAATGGCAGCTTATCTTTGAAATCTGACACTCTGCAAGATATACGTTGCTCTGAAGTTCATGAACAAAACTTTGTCAATCACTTAGTCTCTCATTCTCCAAAGCTAAGGGATCATTTAGCTCTTTCATAGATGTCTATAAACTTGAATGAATATTTGTATAACTATTTATGTATACACCTATTTCTCAATATATACAAAGGATTCTTAGAGGGGAGTTTCTAGATCTCATTGATGTCTGTATTCTCTCTATACTGCGTTGCCTGATGAATGGATAGATGGGTAAATATTACCTGAAGTGATCTTGTCATTTTGGCCTCATTTGTTCAAGAAGTTTTGTGCTTGAAATGCTTTCCCCCTCAATAACCTTCTTGATTAACTGCCCATCTTTCAAGGTTAATGCAAAGGTTTTCTTCTATATTAGTAATTTCCTAACTTCACTGAACATAAGAGTTACAAGGTTATATTGTGGAAAAAAAATCTCAAGTCCTCTAATTAGAACACCCAAGAAAAGGCAGGTATTTCTAACAAACACTGCAGATGAGTCTTATGATCAAGCACTTTTAGGAAAAGTTGAATTGCATGAAATCTACAAATGCCAGTGAGAAACATTCTCTCCAATAGTTTTTTACCTTTTTCAGAACACTTTTAACACTCTACCTTAAAATACACTTTTAGGGACTTCCCTGGTGGTTCAGTGGTTAAGAATCCGCCTGCTAATGCAGGGGATACAGGTTTGAGCCCTGGTCCTGGAAGATCCCACATGCCACGGAGCAACGAAGCCCCTGCGCCACAACTACTGAGGCCACGTGGCATAGAGGCCGTGCTCTGCAAAGAGAAGCCACCACAATGAGAAGCCAGCGCACCACAAGAAAGAGTAGCCCCCGCTTGCCGCAACTAGAGAAAGCCTGTGCACAGCAACGAAGACCCAACGCGGCCAAAAATTAATAAATTTTTTTTTAAAACACACTTTTATGTGTATAGTCTAACTCTGCTCTGAAACTGTTCCCGTTGAGAGTTAGAAACTTGTTTGAGTCAAATTTTGAATTTACTATAGTAGAGCATAGTGCTTTGCAAATAATAAATACTTGTTGAGTTGGATCATTGCATGGACTCTGCTCAGTCATCTTTCCACACTCAACTCAAACCGGTGAAAGAGCTACAATTTGCTTAAAAGACCAGTTTTAAATAAGTGTAGGGTAACTTCATTTATTTATTATTTCTAATACACAAAACATATTAACATAATGCTTAATATAAATTGAGTCCCACTGACATTTTGTTATAAAAATTTAAAAGCCTGATATAGTTAGTAAACTTTTCTAATGTTAAATTGTTATTTACAAGTTTTTCTTGACTTCTGATAATAGTCAAAAGACCCAATTATAAATTTACCTCTTCTAATATAAGTAACAGATACCTGAGAACAGATTTTTAGAAAAACCTACAATGAAGGAATAATCAAAGAGATTGAAAAACAAGCACAAGTTGAGAAAAAAATGGATCTTCTAAGGAACTGAAGTTGACAAATAGCAAATGAAACATACTGTTGACTAAATGCAAAACATAACACATCAGTCAGGACGGCCAGACAAGCAGAACCACAACAGCACGCTGAAAGTGTAAAGGAATGAGATCTTCAAACAAGAACTCTTCTCAACAAATTTACTGAAAATTAGGAGTCTATCTTGACACTTCAGAAAAGAAAACAAAGAGAACCTTATAACAGTTATTTTCACACTGCAGAGTGCATGTAGGGACTCCTGTGATGATCAGTTCAGGCTGTATTACTAGAATGACAAGAGTGATTCATGTCCCTGAAGTCATACTTTTTAAAGTTATTTTTTTCAATTTTAGGTTTTGAACTTCATTTCTGTTTCTTTGTCTTTATGTAAATGGCAAACATACAGAAAAGCAGTGTAGTGTAGTAGTTAAACCCCCAAATTCTGGGGATCTTCCACAAGTTGCTTAGTCTGTCTATCCCTCAGTTTTCCCTCTGTAAAAAAGATGATATTGGGGCTTCCCTGGTGGCACAGTGGTTGGGGGTCCGCCTGCCGATGCAGGGGAACCGGGTTTGTGCCCCGGTCCGGGGGGATCCCACATGCCGCGGGGCGGCTGGGCCCGTGGGCCATGGCCGCTGGACCTGCGCGTCCGGAGCCTGTGCTCCGCAATGGGAGAGGCCACGGCAGTGAGAGGCCCGCGTACAGCAAAACAAAAAACAAAAAAAAAACAAGTACAAAAAAGATGATATTAATGCCTAAATCATGGAGTTATTATAAGAATTAAGTGCATTAAATGAATTAAAGTGCTTACTTCTGCAGAGGACTCAATAATTGATACCAATTGGTAGTAGCAGCTACAAGTAAATAAAGAGTAATGTATCAAGATGACTTAAGTACACATAATAGAAAGCCTTAGCTATCTAGCTTAAACAATAGGGCAATTTCTTATCACTTGTGTCAGGCAACTTAACTGCTCCCCAAAGATGTCTTTTTCTAATCCTAGGAACCTGTGAATATGGCCAAAGGGAATTAAGATTTCAGATGGAATTACAGTTGCTCATCAGCTGGCCTTGAGATGAGGAGATAGCATGGATTATCCAGGTAGGCCCAGTTTTAACACAAGCATCCTTTTGAGTGAAAGGATGAAGCAGGGGAGTCACAGTTAAAGAAAAGTGAAAACAGCAGTAGAAGCTGGAATGATGTGATTGCTGACTGAAGATGAAAGTGAGCCACAAGTCAAAAAATGTGGTCAGCCTCTGGACACTGGAAAAGTTAAGTAAATAGATTCTGCCCTAGAAATTTGAGAAAGTAATGTAGCCTTGCCAACCACTTGATTTTAGTCCACTGAGACCTATTTTGGACTTCTGATCTCCAAAACTGTAGGCTAATAAACTTTGTTGTATTAAGCCACTAAATTTGTGATAATTTGTTACAACCACTATAGGAAACGATTATATCACTCAATACAAGACTCCATAATAATCTCCATTGCAGCTCAGCAACATCATCAAGAACTCAAATTTCTTCCATCTTTTGCTTTGCTATTATCAGTGTATGGCTAGCACCCCTGACCAACATAAAACACCTTCCCCAGCTTCCAACTCCCTGACAACTTTACAAACCTACACAGTGAAGATCTAAGGACAAATAGATTATGTATCTTCCTTTTATTTCTGTTTAAGCCTTGTCAGTTTATTTTTGGTATCTTCATCATAAAGGTTTTGTATTCTAATTTTATTAAATATACCAATCTTTCCCCTTGTGATTTGTACTCTATTTTGGCTTTGTTTGCAATTTTCCACCACTGAGATCATTTCTCTAAAAGGTGTACATTTTCGTCCTTTGGTCATATTTTAAAATCAACTTGGATTTTACTCATGTATGGTGTGAGGAATAGATCTAATTTTTTCATAGATATCTAAGTTTCTTAATCTTACTTATTACAGAGCAATTTCTTTCCTCAGTGACTTGTCATAGGCCACCTTTGACTTAAATAAAAGTTTGTTTATAATGTATATTTATTTGGGGGCTGTCAATTATGCTGCCCACATCAAATGGTTTATTCTTGCATATTCTACATGATTTTCATTGCTGTCATTCTGTAAAAATTCTTTGTATATGGTAAGGCAATTTCTTTTTCCATCTTCTTTTTAAGAATTTTCAACACAGTTCATTCCAAGTGCATTTTAGAATTAATCAAGTTTTATAAAATATCCTATTGGAATTTTGTTTAGAGCTTTATTGCTCTTGGAGATTAATTTGGAAAGATTTGTTAACTTTCTGATATTTATTTTTTCAACTAGGAACATCATGTATCTCCCCACTTATTCAGGTTAAATTTTACTTTATATCATTCAAAAAAAGTTTATAGTTATTTCTATAATTTTGCTGTCCATCTTGACACATTTATTTCTAAGTACCTTATGATTTTTGTTATATGCCTTTTTACATTTTTAAATCAATTTTAATTTTTTTTTGTTGTTTTCTTTGTTTTTGTTTTTGTTTTGTGTACGCGGGCCTCTCACTGTTGTGGCCTCTCCCGTCGTGGAGCACAGGCTCTGGACGCACAGGCCCAGCGGCCATGGCTCACGGGCCTAGCCACTCC
>NC_041222.1:66752791-66764494 GCF_002837175.3 Physeter macrocephalus
AACATCTTTATTGGAGTATAATTGCTTTACAATGGTGTGTTAGTTTCTGCTTTATAACAAAGTGAATCAGCTATACATATACATATATCCCCATATCTCCTCTCTCTTGCGTCTCCCTCCCACCCTCCCTATCCCACACCTCTACGTGGTCACAAAGCACCAAGCTGATCTCCCTGTGCTATGCGGCTGCTTCCCACTAGCTATCGATTTTATATATAAATATAAATATATATATTGATATATTTGGTAGTGTATATATGTCCATGCCACTCTCTCACTTTGTCCCAGCTTACCCTTGCCCCTCGCCATGTCCTCAAGTCCATTCTCTACATCTGCTTCTATCTTCTTTATCCATTCATCTGTTGATGGACACTTAGGTTGCTTCCATGTCCTGGCTATTTTAAATAGAGCTGCAATGAACATTGTGGTACATGACTCTTTTTGAATTATGGTTTTCTCAGGATATATGCCCAGTAGTGGGATTGCTGGGTCGTATGGTACTGACTAGATATTTAGAAGGTAAGGATACTGTTCTAGATAAAAGCTCTATATTTTACTGATCATAAGAGTTGTGGTTATAAAATATTTAAATTTTGAGTAATACTGTGTGCCAGATACTCTTCTATGATTAATGGAAGTAAAGCAAGTTTATTCCTCTTGATGAAATAGATCATTCATGACTTGATAAATCTACAAATTCCTGAGTGGTTTTGCTGTTTTGTCCAGATAGATAGTGGAGCCAAGTAACTCAGGTGTCTTCCAAAAGCACATATGTAGCTCAGTGCTGAGTTATATCAAACTTCAAATTTCAGGGAAAGAAGATGCCAGGTATCAATTCATCGTCTCTGTTTTAAGAACACCTTTGTGGCATTTTTAGTTATGTATCTGTGAGTCCACCAATTACCCTGGGGTCAGGGTGCAACAAAGACTTTTCTGTATATTGAAGAGGGTTATCCTTCCCAATATCAAACAGTTTTCTGATCTAGCCACTGGAAGATAAAAAGATAAGAATATTTGCAAAACCTAAGAGTATAACTCAAAAGGAATGGTGTTATTCTCTCTTAAAAGAACTGAGCCAGTGCCTTTGTGAGACTCTGGACTAGTACTGGAATCATCTCAGCAGTCAACAAGTATACTTCTTACTGTACCTGTTTTCAAGAGGGACATTGTGTGGCAAGGATTGAAGTATTGATAACTATAGTAGAAAATATGGTTTCCACTTTTGAATTGTTATTAGAATTAATGTTGTTTTTTTTTCCAACAATGAGGCATCTGTAAACAAGAAAACCTCTGTAATGCTTAAGTCTGCAGGACTCTAGGACAATTTTTGGTGAAGAAATGGGACTGAGAGAGACATTTTAGAGATCACTGAGTGTTTAAACAACTGATTCAAATTTCAAAATGAGATGAGACCTCATTTATATGTCAAGCAGTGAAGTGGGACATACTGGTTAAAATGTAAAATCTCATGCATAAATCAGAAAAGAAAGAAAAGAATTCTTTTCGATGTATATCAGGAAAAGGTGAGTATGATAGCAATGAATGAAATAGGAACAACTACAGTCATAGACTCATGTTTGAATAACACTTTTTGAATGGTTAAAATTCTCAGACTCTCCTAATTTAACCTCTCAAGGGTTTTTGTATTGCTTTGAATGAGTACCATTGCATTCAATTCTCAGATATGTCTTAGCCAAGGGCACATGTTGGTAGACTTGTGCCAAATAACTCTACTTCAGCCCAGTAATGGGTATTAGAGAAAGTCACTTTTTAACGGTCCAAAATTGAAAAGGGGAGCAATCATCTCTAATCCATCACAAAAGGACACTGGAAAACATCTCTTGTAAAGTTTGTGAGAAACTAAAAGTGTAAAGGAGAAATAAATAAAGGAAAAATAATGAACTAGGTAAATACTACCTATAGATAAAATATTTGGCTCTATAGATATTTTATCGAATAATTCATTTCTTATGGAAATCTTCCAATGAGCTTTTAACTGACAGTTCTTCTGAAGTATGACCTATCATGGGGCTATTTCTAGTAAATGTTCTATGGATAATTAAAATAAAGATATAATCTCTCTTAACAAAATTCTAAGTTTTGTTTCTATAATGTTATATGTACTTAATGTTATATTCAAAAACTTTAACTTTAATATTGATACAAGTGATGTATTATTCAACAATATATGTAAGTCAAATATCATTCAGAATTTTTGGCCCTTAATTATACTTTTACATCCTTAAACTCTAATAGATTAATACATTTATATTAAAATAATTTTTCTCTCAAATCTGTTTATTCCAAACATATTTTGCAAAATATATGTGTCTCATTCAGTACAAAACTCTTCATGATTGTTACACTTTGGAGGCAATTCTGTAAATATAAACTGACCCTCTACTTTTTGTTAATTATTTTTGTACTAAATTTTATTTATCTATAGTGTTACTCTTTTTGTTTAGATTTGCCTTTGGTAATCTCTACTTTTAGTTTTCCGATCCATTTTGTTTTATATGTGAGCCTTGTGACTGGAGGCAGCTTTAATATCAAACTAATAAAATATCAATTTCAGGAACCTTGCAAAGCTGTTTGACAGACTGTATTTATAATGGTATACTCATTTTCTTAAAGAGAGCCACAAACTTTTATAAGCTTTAGGTCCCATCAAACCTGGATTTTACTGCTTGCTAGCAACACATAGCTGGATTTTTAAAACCCAATCTGAAACTCTTTCTTTTAACAGGGTATTTAACATATTCATTATAATTGAGATACTTGATCTTATTTCTGCCATATTCCTTTACAATATTTACTGTGTCTTTTTGATATGGCCTCATCCTTTTCTTGAAACTTTTTCTTACTTTCTGCTTTATCCATTTTTTTTTTTTTTTTTTTTTTTTTTTTTTGTGGTATGCGGGCCTCCCTCTGCTGTGGCCTCTCCCGTTGCGGAGGACAGGCTCCGGACGCGCAGGCTCAGCGGCCATGGCTCACGGGCCCAGCCGCTCCGCGGCATGTGGGATCCTCCCAGACCGGGGCGCGAACCCGGTTCCCCTGCATCGGCAGGCGGACGCGCAACCGCTGCGCCACCAGGGAAGCCCTATCCATTTTTAAATCAAGTTGTTTGTCTTCTTATTATCATAGTGTAAGAATTTCTTATATACTCTACATATAAGTTCTGTGTTAGATCCATGTTTACAAATATTTTCATCCAATCTGTGTCTTGACTTTTTGTTATCTTAATTGTGTCTTATGAAGAACAAACATCTTTAATCTTGATGAAATGAAATTTAACAAATTTTTCTTTTATGATTTATGCTTTTTGTCTTATTCAAAAAATCTCTGCCTAACCCAATCACAAATATTTTCTCTTAGTTTTCTTATAAAAGTCTTACAGCTTTAGTTCCTATTTGGGTCAATAATCCATTTTATGTCAATTTTTATATATATTATAAGACAAAGGTCAAGACTCATTTATATTTGCAGACTTTAGCAAGTAGAAAGACCTCATAATACAGGCATCAGGTAGACTCTTCAGAAGGATACTGCCTTAGTAGTATGGCTAAAAGAGTTCTATTAAACTCTATTCTAAACCTACTCTTAAAAAAAGGCTTTAAAAAAAACCTCAACATGATCAAACTGATTCCAAGTAACTGTCAGGTGGGAACACTATTCCAAGCCCTCTGTAAGCTTTGGGAATTCTTTGCCCTCCTGCTTTCAGGTGATTCTTTCCCAGGCCTCAAGTAGTTCCTTGTCATGTATGCAAAGATTAGTACTAGGCAACAAAGGCTGGAAGAGATGCCTCTTCAGATCTCAAGAACTGAAGATCACTTTCTCCCTGTGAAAGTACCTTTTCTCTAGTATTCTCCTTTGCAAATTCTAGCGTCCTGGACTCCTCAAACTCTGAGCTGTCTCTTCAATCAAGAGAACTCTGGAATCTGTGGTTCCTCACCCTACAGATGCCTGAAAACTGCCTCCAGGCAGTAAACTGAGGCAATGGTAGAGTTCCTCTTGTTTATATCCCTTTTCTTAGGGATATACATCCTGCTCTGTTTGCTGTACAATATCTGAAAACTGATAATTCTTATATATTGTCTGGTTTTCTTTTTCATAAAGTGTGGGGTGAGGTGGGGAGTGAGTAAATCTGGTCCCTGTTGTTCCATAATGGCTGGAGCCCAAATATGTCTTGAGTAATGTACAGGGTGACCATTTTTAAGAATAAAACTCTTTTAAATCTTTATGTTTTAAATAAATCAGTGATCATGAAATATATCTCTCTTTAAAGGGCCTTATTTTTACTTACATTTGGAAAAACTAGAAAGTGCTGCCATTCTTTCTAGCTGTTTCCAAATGATTATTTTATTGACTAGGTTAACTTTCAAGTTAGAAAGCTTGAGCTGCCTGATATAAGAGGTAAATTCACAATTAAATTTCATTAGAAGTGTAAGAATGTCACTGTACCTGGTATATAAGCAACTGTTGAATGAAGGAGAAAGATAATTAGAAAGTGGAAGTAATGAGAGAATTCAGGAATAACAGAAGTTAGAATGTCTTAATAGACCGTCAGTAAGAGAATTTGGGGGTTCAGCTTCAAAATAATGGAAAAAAAGTAATTTAAAGTAGTTACCATCCTATTGATTCTCATTCTAGATTCTTTTCTTTATACCACCCACGTTCCTTTCTTAATAAATCTTTTAATGGGCCATTTACATTAAGTTTTTCTAGAATGAATTGATCACGATTTTACACTGTCCACAGAATATCAGCTCTTGCCTGACAACTGAAATACTTCAATACAAACAAAGGAATTCATACTATGAATAAAGACCATAATAATAAAAAAAAAAGTTTTAAAATATCATCTCTGTTCTATCTTAAGTATTTAGTGCACTTACTTTTTGGCACAATAGGTACTTAGGGAAACTTAGGAAGATTGCAATAAACATCATATATATATACAAGGCTATAAATGAGAATATAACAAATAACACCAATAGTAATGAATGCAAACTAAAATTGTCCATCAGCAGTTATGAACACATTTATTTGGGCTGTATGAGGGAGAATATTCATAGATAGCCACCCTTTTCAAATCATACTCTGAGAATTCATATGTATTTTGAATAAATTTCTTTGAAATCTAACACTGAATTTCCTCCAAATATTCAAGTTTGTTTAATTTAAGACTAATAGAGCTATAGTTTTCATGAGGACAGAACAGTTAATATGGTTTCCTATTTACTTAGACGTTTTGTTCCGGCTTAACTAATTTAAATGTTTCAAATACTCAAAGTATGAATGAAGTTAACTACTAAGGAAGAGGCTTCCAAAATAACAATATATTCTCAAAATAAGATCTCACATGGTTCATGAAAATACCTGGTTGATTGTGGCCACAATGCAAATCACCCTATATGGTGATTTTTTTTCCTCTCATTTTTAAGAGACACTCTTGTACTTGTGTGTGTGTGTGTGTGTGTGTGTACGTGTGTGTGTGTTTTATAACATTTTATAAGACTACTGACTTGATAAAGATAAAAGGAATTTGGGGAATAATGCATGTGTGTTAAATACAGTGTATTTTCTTGTAGACTGTAGAAAAATACAAAAGTAGATTGTTTGAGGGCTATGTCTCTCATAGTAATAATAGGTTGCACTGAGTTCTTCATATTTTCCCATTTAGTTCAGTCATCTGGATTTGTGAGATATGGACCAGAGATGTATTAATAGGTGAATTCTATTTGTTGTAACTTTGTTTTCCTTTATGCAAAATCAGCTGGGCCATAGCGACATCTTCTTACTAACAGGTATATTCCATTTGTGTATGCATTCATACCAAGCCTCCTTCCAAATAGGAACTGAGATAATTTACAAAGATGCATGTGTACAATATTATTTTAAAAATAAGTAAAAGATCATGGAGAAATAAATATCCAATGAAAATAATATAAACTCAGAAGGAAAAGTAGCATCTCAACCACCTGTCACATGTTTCCCCACACACTTTGAAAATTGTCAGAGTATATAAACTAAAACAGGTCTGACTTAGTAAATATATTTTATTATTACTATTACTTTTACACAATTCATATAAAAATTTCCCACTAAAAAATCCTCATGGCATAAAAAGCCTTTTACATCATAGTGTCTGCCCTCTTTTTAAGTAACATCTTCACTGTTCTCTCGTATGCAGTATGGTTTAGTTACCCAGAATGTCTCCCCATTTCCTTCCATGTCATGTTCTTGCACTTCCATGTCTCCGTGTCTCTGCTTCAGAGCCCACCTCAATCTCTCTCTCTTTTTTCTTTTGGTTAAATGACATGCAACATTTAAATTCAACCTTAGTGTTTGCTCCCACTGAAGACTTCCCTAGAACCACAGAACAAGTTAGTGTTCTGTGGACCATCAGAATTTTAAAACAATCCCCAAGATAGTATAATAGTGCCTCTCAAAACCCTTGCAATAATGTCTCATATGCTTATCAGCTGCAACAGACTGACACACAGAAAACTTACCTTGTTCAATTCTACACTCTCAAATAGGAGCGCCTTATAAATGAATACTCTATGAGTACGAGACACACAGTAAATTGTGGTCTCCCTTATATTAGCTTAATGATGGAGCTCACAGTAGAAGTGAGTGAGAAGTCAATGAGAAGGAGTCAAATAGGAGAGAGACAGACTCACGTGAGGACTGAGCACCAAAGACCTCAAAGAGAATCATGGTTTTAGAAACATAACCTTATAAAAAATGTTTCATTACTCTGGATTAATCTCACAATTAGTAGATTCATTTTAAAAATCCATAGGAATATGGAAAGTTTGGGGAAATGTTTAGTATTACCAGTATAATCCATATAAATTTCACCTAATGTGAGTTATATTTTTAAAGAAAGTCACCTCCTTTAGTTTGCACATTGAAAGCATTTTTATTTTATTAGATATGGCCTTTCTTTGTGGTTGTGATGAGCTATCACAGTCCAATTTTCTTTCAATTGTACAGTACAAAGAATTTCTCCTAGGAGCTGCTTAGAAATAATCACAATTAGTAGATTCATTTTAAAAATCCATAGGAATATGGAAAGTTTGGGGAAATGTTTAGTATTACCAGTATAATCCATATAAATTTCACCTAATGTGAGTTATATTTTTAAAGAAAGTCACCTCCTTTAGTTTGCACATTGAAAGCATTTTTATTTTATTAGATATGGCCTTTCTTTGTGGTTGTGATGAGCTATCACAGTCCAATTTTCTTTCAATTGTACAGTACAAAGAATTTCTCCTAGGAGCTGCTTTTGAAGATTAAAGCATAGAAATAATTTTATTAATGCAATTTTATTTTATATAACAGCAAAATTCAGCAAGCCTAAATTTTTCATGGATATCAGCATTATCTGAATAAAATTTAATTTACCAGTGGTACAATGTGAAAATCCCCTGGTTACCTGTTCACAAAAGTGAGGGAGTATCCTAACAGTTACTGCTTGCTGTGAATCATCACAGTTTCACCAGAAACTGAAAAATTAGTAATACTGCGCTCAGTAGCACCTTTCAATTATGTCCATTCTCTATTTTACAAAGTGGTTATCCATAACTTTATTTAGCCTTACTATAACTCTGTAACCTAATAATTGTTTGCCAGTTTATTTTACATAAGTGAGAAAAAGAGACTCAGAGATCTGAAAGTGACTTTCCAGGGTCATGAGAAAGAGGAGGGAAGAGCTGGGGCTAGAACTTAGGTTATGTGACTCCTGGCTCAGCAATATTTCCCCTCTTGAATAACTCTATTTCAGCTTCGGAATGGTTCATTAGAAACTATGGTGTCAGGTTCAGAACTATGGAATAAAAGAAAGTACAAAAGACATAGAGGGAGCTAGAAGAAAATCAAAAGTCACTCAGAAAATATTCATTCATACATTGATTCTTGCAAGAAATATTGGACATCTGTTATGGGCCTTTCACTCTTATAAGTATACAGAATTTAGCATTGAACATACGTATTATTTTAAATATCCCATTTTCAGAAAAACTATGAGACATGCAAAGAAACAGGAAAGTCTGGCCTATGTACAGGGGGAAAAAGCAGTCCATAAAAACTGTCCCTGAGATTGGTCTGACATTAGATTTATTAATAGACAAAGACTTTAAATCAACTTTTATAAATATGTTCAAAGAACCAAAGGAAATAATATCTAAATAAATAAAAGAAAACATGAGAAAGAATGATGTCTCACCAAATAGAGATTATCATTAAAGAGATAGAAATTATATTTTAGAAATTAAGCAGTTAGAAATTATGGCATTGAAAAGTATAAAAACTGAAACTGGAAATTCATCAAATGGGCTCAAAAGTTAATTTGAGCTGACAAAAGAAAGAATCAGAGAACTTGAAGAAAGATCAACTGATATTATGCAGTCTGAAGAACAGAAAGAAAAAAGATGAGGTGAAATGAACAGAAACTCAGAGACTTGTGGGATACCATTAAGCACACAAACATACTCATAATGGAGTGAGGCAGGGGGAGGGAGAGTAAAAGGGAGAGAGGGAGGCAAAAAGAATATATAAAAAGTATAAAAAGGGGCTTCCCTGGTGGCACAGTGGTTGAGAGTCCGCCTGCCGATGCAGGGGACATGGGTTCGTGCCCTGGTCCGGGAAGACCCCACATACCACGGAGTGGCTAGGCCCGTAAGCCATGGCCGCTGAGCCTGAGCATCCAGAGCCTGTGCTCCGCAACAGGAGAGGCCACAACAGTGAGAGGCCCGCGTACCACAAAAAAAAAAAAAAAGTATAAAAAAATTATTGAAAAAGCTCAACAAATTCTAAGAAGGAAAAACAGAAATCTATACCTAGACACATCAAAATCAAGCTTGGAAGGACAAAGAGAATCTTCAAAGCAACAAAAGAGATGACTCAACAAATACAGTGATCCACAATAAAATTAACAGCTGATTTATCATCAGAAACCAGAAGAACAGAAGGCACTTGGTTACATATTCAAAGTGAGAACAAAAAAGACTATCAGTCAAAAGAATTTTATATCCAGCAAAACCATCCTCCACAAATTAAGAAGAAATTAAGACATACTCAAATAAACAGAGACTAAGTGAATCTGTCCCTAGCAGACCTGCCCTACATGAAATACTAAAAGGAATTTTTCAGACTGACATGAAAGATTAGACAATAATTTGATTCCACACAAAGAAATAACACTAGTGAAGATAATAAAAGGTATACACAGGTTAATATAAAAGACAGTATGTATGTGTTTTTTTGTTTGTCATTTTTTCTTTTCCTAAGTGATATTTTTAAAAATACCAACTGCATAAAGCAATAATTATAAAACTGTGTTGATGGGCTTAGGTACAAAGGTGTAATTCATATGATAATAACAGTGCAAAGGATTAAGGAAGAAAGAGTTATGTAGGATGAAAAAATTTTGTATGTTCTTTGAATAATGGTGGTATTAATCTGAACTAGAGGGGGATTGGTTGAAGATGGCAGAGTAGAAGGATATGCACTCACTCCCTCTTGTAAGAGCACCAGAATCACAACTGCTGAACAATCATCAATGGGAAGACACTGGAACTCACCAAAAAAGAAACCCCACATCCAAAGACAAAGGAGAAGCCACAATGAGATGGTCGGAGGGGCACAATCACAATAAAATCAAATCCCATAACTGCTGGATGGGGAACTCACAAATTGGAGAACAGTTATATCACAGAAGGCCACCCACCCACTGGAGTGAAGGTTCTGAGCCCCATGTCAGGATTCCCAACCTGCGGGTCCAGCAATGGGAGGAGGAATTCCCAGAGAATCAGACTTTGAAGGCTAGCAGGATTTGATTGCAGGACTTTAACTGCGGGTCCAGCAATGGGAGGAGGAATTCCCAGAGAATCAGACTTTGAAGGCTAGCAGGATTTGATTGCAGGACTTTAACAGGACTTGGGGAAACAGACTCCATAACAGGACTTGGGGAAACAGACTCCACTCTTGGAGGGCAACACAAAGTAGTGAGCACATCGGGACCCAGGACCCAGTGACCCCACAGGAGACTGAACCAGACTTACCTGCTAGTGTTGGAGGGTCTCCTATACAGGTGGGGGGTGGCTGTGGCTCACTGTGAGGAAAAGGACACTGGCAGATAGAAGTTTTGGGAAGTACTCCTTGGCAGGAGCCCTCCCAGAGTCCACCATTAGCCCCACCAAGTAGCCTGTGGGCTCAGATGCTAGGTCACCTCAGGCCAAACAACCAACAGGGAGGGAACTCAGCCCCACCCATCAACAGACAAGCAGATTAAAGTTTCACTGAGCTCTGCCTGGCAAAGCAACACCCAGCTCTACCTACCACCAGTTCCTCCCATCAAGAAGCTTGCACAAGCCTCTTAGATATTCATCCACCAGAGGGCAGAAGCAAGAAGAACTACCATCCTGCAGCCTGTTGAATGAAAACCACATTCACAGAAAGATAGACAAGATGAAAAGGCAGAGGACTATGTACCAGATGGAACAAGATAAAACCCCAGAAAAACAACTAAATAAGTGGAGATAGGCAACCTTTCAGAACAAGAATTCAGAGTAATGAGAGAGAAGATGATCCAGGACCTCGGAAAAAGAATGGAGGCAAAGATCGAGAAGAAGCAAGATATGTTTAAATAAACTGTGAAAAAATTATATGTTTATTTTAAATTTGATTGCAAAACGCAACTTAAAATGTGTTATATTTAATATGAATATCTCAACTTCTCCACTTATATGGGACAAATTTTCCAGTTTTGAAATTAATGACTTTTAATAAATTGTAATATTTACACATTAAAAAAAAAGTGATGAAAGGGAAAAACCTACAACCAAGATTACTCTACCTGACAAAGATTTCATTCAGATTTGACATAAAAATCAAAAGCTTTACAGACAAGCAAAAGCTAAGAGAATTCAGCACCACCAAACCAGCTCTACGGAAAATGCTAAAGGAACTTCTCTAAGTGGGAAACACAAGAGAAGAAAATGACCTACAACAACAAACCCAAGAGAATTAAGAACATACATACATATCAATAGGAACATATATATCAATAATTACCTTAGGGCTTCCCTGGTGGCGCAGTGGTTGCGCGTCCGCCTGCTGATTCAGGGGAACCGGGTTCGCGCCCCGGTCTGGGAGGATCCTGCAGGCCGCGGAGCGGCTGGGCCCGTGAGCCATTGCCACTGGGCCTGCGCGTCCGGAGCCTGTGCTCCGTGACGGGAGAGGCCACGGCAGAGGGAGGCCCGCATACCACAAAAAATAATAATAATAATAATAATTACCTTAAATGTGAATGGATTAAATGCTCCAACCAAAAGACACAGATTCACTGAATGGATACAAAAACAAGACCTGTATATATGCTGTCTACAAGAGACCCACTTCAGACCTAGGGACACATACAGACTGAAAGAGAGGGGATGGAAAAAGATATTCCATGCAAATGGAAATCAAAAGAAAGCTGGAGTAGCAATACTCGTATCAGATAAAACAGACTTTAAAATAAAGAATGTGGGCTTCCCTGGTGGTGCAGTGGTTGAGAGTCCGCCTGCTGATGCAGGGGACGCGGGTTCGTGCCCCGGTCTGGGGGGATCCCATGTGCCACGGAGCGGCTGGGCCCATTAGCCATGGCCGCTGGGCCTGCGCATCCGGAGCCTGTGCTCCGCAACAGGGGAGGCC
>NC_041222.1:66765290-66768097 GCF_002837175.3 Physeter macrocephalus
AAATGAAAAATACACTAGAAGGAATCAATAACAGAATAACTGAGGCAGAAGAACAGATAAGTGACCTGGAAGACAGAATGGTGGAATTCACTGCTGTGGAACCGAATAAAGAAAAAAGAATGAAAAGAAATGAAGACAGCCTAAGAGACCTCTGGGACACCATTAAGCGCAACAACATTTGCATTATAGGGGTCCCAGAAGGAGAAGAGAGAGAGAAAGGACCCGAGAAAATATTTGAAGAGATTATACTCAAAAACTTCCCTAGCATGGGAAAAGAAATAGCTACCCAAGTCCAGGAAGCACAGAGAGTCCCATACAGGATAAACCCAAGGAGAAACACATCAAGACACATAGGTAATCAAACTGAAAAAATTAAAGACAAAGAAAAATTATTGAAAGCAACAAGGGAAAAATGACAAATAACATACAAGGGAACTCCCATAAGGTTAACAGCTGATTTCTCAGCAAAAACTCTACAAGCCAGAAGGGAGTGGCACGATAAAATGCAAAAAGAAAAAAAAAAAAAAAATATATATATATATATATATATATACCTCAATAAAGGGGAAAAAAGAGAAGTGATCCTCAAAGCTTACTTCGTACACATACTTAGAATAAATATCATGTCTGTTACCTTATTATATTCTTAATAGTTGCCATGCAATAGCTCGTTGGAGCTTGATGAGTTTTTTAACTGTTTGCTCTGCAAGGAAGTTTAAAAAAATAATAAACTGTGAAAAAATTATATGTTTATTTTAAATTTGATTGCAAAACGCAACTTAAAATGTGTTATATTTAATATGAATATCTCAACTTCTCCACTTATATGGGACAAATTTTCCAGTTTTGAAATTAATGACTTTTAATAAATTGTAATATTTACACATTAAAAAAAAAGTGATGAAAGGGAAAAACCTACAACCAAGATTACTCTACCTGACAAAGATTTCATTCAGATTTGACATAGTGAATGGATTAAATGCTCCAACCAAAAGACACAGATTCACTGAATGGATACAAAAACAAGACCTGTATATATGCTGTCTACAAGAGACCCACTTCAGACCTAGGGACACATACAGTCTGAAAGTGAGGGGATGGAAAAAGATATTCCGTGCAAATGGAAATCAAAAGAAAGCTGGAGTAGCAATACTCATATCAGGTGAGCTAGACTTTAAAATAAAGACTGTTCCAAGAGACAAGGAAAGACACTACATAATGACCAAGGAATCAATCAAAGAAGAAGATATAACAATTATAAATATATATGCACCCAACATAGGAGTGCCTCAATACATAAGGCAAATACTAACAGCCATAAAAGGGGAAATCGACGGTAACACAATTATAGTAGGGATAGGAGCACCTCAATACATAAGGCAACTGCTAACAGCTATAAAAGAGGAAATCGACAGTAACACAATAATAGTGGGGGACTTTAACACCTCACTTACACCAATGGACAGATCATCCAGACAGAAAATTAATAAGGAAACACAAGCTTTACATGACACAGTAGACCAGGTAGATTTAATTGATATTTATAGGACATTCCAGCCCAAAACAGCAGATTACACTGTCTTCTCAAGTGCACTCGTAACATTCTCCAGGATAGATCACAGCTTGGGTCACAAATCAAGCCTCAGTAAATTTAGGAAAACTGAAATCATATCAACCATCTTTTCTGACCAGAGCACTATGAGATTAGAAATTAATTACAGGGAAAAAAAATTAAAAAATACAAACACGTGGAGGCTAAACAATAAATTACTAAATAACCAAGAGATCACTGAAAAAATTAAAGAGTAAATCAAAAAATACCTAGAGACAAATGACAATGAAAACACAACGATCCAAAACCTATGGGATGCAGCAAAGCATTTCTAAGAGGGAAGTTTATAGCAATACAATCAGACCTCAAGGAACCAGAAAACTCTCAAATAAACAATCTAACTTTACACCTAAAGGAACTAGAGAAAGAAGAACAAGCAAAACCCAAAGTTAGTAGAGGGAAAGAAATCATAAAAAAAGAGCAGAAAAAACTGAAATAGAAACAAAGTAAACAACAGCAAAAAAATCAGTGAAACTAAAAGCTGGTTCTTTGAGAAGATAAACAAAATTGATAAACCTTTAGCCAGACTCATCAAGGGAACACTCCCAAACTCATTCTACGAGGCCACCGTCACTCTGATACCAAAACTAGGCAGAGATATTACAAAAAAAGAAAATTACAGACCAATATCACTGATGAATATAGATGCAAAAATCCTTAACAAAATACTAGCAAACAGAATCCAACAATACATTAAAAGGATCATACACCTTTTGTGATCAAGTGGGATTTATCCCAGGTATGCAAGGATTCTTCAATATATGCAAATCGATCAATGTGATACACCATATTAACAAACTGAAGAATAAAAACCATATGATAATCTCAACAGATGCAGAAAAATCTTTGAACAAAATTCAAACCCATTTATGATAAAAACTCTCCAGAAAGTGGGCATAGAGGGAACCTACCTTAACATAATAAAGGCCATACATGACAAACATCATTCTCAATGGCGAAAAACTGAAAGCATATCCACAAAGATCAGGAAAAGACAAGGATGTGCACTCTTGCCACTATTATTCAACATAGTTTTGGAAGTCCTAGCCACAGCAATCATAGAAGAAAAAGAAACAAAGGAATACAAATTGGAAAGAAGAAGTAAAACTGTAACTGTTTGCAGATGACATGATACTATACATAGAAAATCCTAAAGATGCCACCAGAAAACTACTAGAGCTAATCAGTGAATTTG
>NC_041222.1:66768235-66796682 GCF_002837175.3 Physeter macrocephalus
AAACCCACACACATATGGTCAACTAATTCATGACAAAGGAGGCAAGGATATACAATGGAGAAAAGACAGTCTCTTCAATAAGTGGTGCTGGGAAAACTGAACAGCTACATGTAAAAGAATGAAAACAGAATACTCCGTAACACCATACACAAAAATAAACTCAGAATGGATTAAAGACCCAAATGTAAGGCCGGACACTGTAAAACTCTTAGAGGAAAACTTAGGAAGAACACTCTGACATAAATCACGGCTAGATCTTTTTTGACCCACCTCCTGGAGTAATAGAAATAAAAACAAAAATAAACAAATGTGACCTAATGAAACAGAAAAGCTTTTGCACAGCAAAGGAAACTACTAATAAGATGAAGAGACAATGCTCAGAATGGGAGAAAATGTTTGCAAACAAGTCGATGGAAAAAGGATTAATTTCCAAAATATATAAACAGCTCATACAGCTCAATATTAAAAAAACAAACAACCCAATCAAAAAATGGGCAGAAGACCTAAATAGATTTCCCTCCAAAGAAGACATACAGATGGCCAAGAGGCACATGAAAAGCTGCTCAACATCACTAATTATTAGAGAAATGCAAATCAAAACTACAATGAGGTATCACCCCACACTGGTTAGAATGGGCATCATCAGAAAATCCACAAACAACAAATCCTGGTGTGGAGAAAAGGGAACCCTCGTGCATTGTTGGTGGGAATGTAAATTGATACAGCCACTATGGAGAACAGTATGGAGGTTCCTTAAAAAACTAAAAATAGAATTACCATATGACCCAGCAATCTCACTACTGGGCATATACCCAGAGAAAACCATAATTCAAAAAGATACATGCTCCCCAGTGTTCATTGCAGCACTATTTACAATAGCCAGGTCATGGAAGCAACCTAAATGCCCATCGACAGACGAACGGATACAAAAGATGTGGTATATATATACAGTGGAATATTACAAAGCCATAAAAAGGAATGAAATTGAGTCATTTGTAGAGACATGGATAGACCTAGAGACTGTCATAGAGGGTGAAGTCAGTCAGAAAAACAAATATCGTATATTAACGCATATATGTAGAATGTAGAAAAATGGTACAACCAGTTTGCAAGGCAGAAATAGAGACACAGATGTAGAGAACAAACTTATGGACACCAAGGGGGGAAAGTGGTGGGGGGGTGGTGGAGGGATGAATTGGGAGATTGGGATTGACATATATACACTAATATGTATAAAATAGATAACTAGTAAGAACGTGCTGTATAAAAAAATAAATAAGTAAAATTCAAAAAAAAATCTGAACTAGATTGTTATAAATTGAAAAGTTAATTGTAATCCTCAGGATAACCACTAAGAAATTAAAAAGAATGTACGTAACTTACAATATAAATAGATAGCAAACTTTTTCCCAGATGAGAAGATATATTCAGATTCTAAAATTATTTTAGTATAATAGGCAGCAGTGATTCAAAATGAATATTTACAATTATGGAGTAATTAAGGCTGGCTCAAAAATACTCGGTTCTCTGAGCAGAATTGCACTTATTCACTCTCTGTGAGTCAGGCAGCCATGTGTCTTGTTTTGACCAAGTCTTCAAATGAGACAGAAACGGCATGCTTCAGCTCTAGGCTGTAATTTTATAAGCCAGAGTACGGTCTGCAGTCTTTTCTGCCTTTACACTAGTGGAAGCTTGTGTAGAGACTTGTGTCCTCATTAGTGTTGTGTCTCTGAATGGCCATGATATTCAGAGACCTCAGGTAGTGCACATTGGACATATGCTGTTAGTGGAAACAGACTTTCACTGTATTTAGCCATTGAATTTTGGGAGTAATTTGTTATTGCCACATAACTAGCCTATTATGACAGATAATAGTAAAAGTAGAATTTATTACAAAGCCTTTCTCTAGGATCAAGTCACACTATGATTCTGTGTTTGACAAAAGATTTAGATAATTTGGGAAAAGTTTTTAATTTTAATTATTTTACTTGATCTTAATAGGTGGCCCATATGACATCCAAATTTGTTATCAAGTTTGTTATTCTCTCCAAGAATCTTTTTACTCTAATAGGGCAGTTTTCTCTGTTATCTCCTAAGGAAGCATGTGTGTTCCTGCCTCCATGCCTTTGTTTGCTTTCCTCCTTGAATTAGCATACTCAGATTACCTTTTAAAATCCTATAACAACTTCAATGACCAATTCAAGTCATATTTCATCCATCAGAATTTCTTTCATTCTTCTACTCCACATAGATAATAAGATAATAAGGTATCAAGTAACAACACATACATGCAAAGCTCTGGTACTTGCTTTTCATGGGTTATGCTATTTAGACTTTACAACAAGGTTATCATGAGGAATTTAGACTGAGAAAACATCATATCCAAGACATGTACCTCATACATCACTATCCCCTATTTATAGAACCAGTATTTTTAAAAACCGTGGTTCTATACTTTTAACAATTTCTATTTTGAGCTCCTACTCTACTCAGCTCACTTAGGAACTCAGTCATTGATTTTTTCCCTAATTCTTTCATGTTCTTCAATTCTGTCCTCTACATAAATTGTAAATTCGGGTCTCAGGGTGATTTGCTATCTCATCCCCTGCATACTTGGGAATAGCAGAGGAACTGAAATTCTAGAAGGCACACTGTTGCAAGTCATAGGCCAGTCTGTGGAGAGTTCAGGATGGGTTGTATTTATAGGGAAGGAGCACCAAAAAGTGACTTTTTAAATTACATGTTTTCCTCCTCAACTATTTTCTCCCTGGTGTTTTCAAGTCATAGTCATATGTTCTTAGTTTCTTCTCAAAATAAAGATTTTGCTGCTTTAAACACGACTGAGGCAATATCATGACAAACACTCTGGAAGATTCTGTTCTGTCATCTTTCAAATTGTCATCCAAGTCCTAATTTCAAAAAATACATCACTGATAATGATGCAAAAGGGAGAATATCAGAGCATGATTTCTGGATCCCCAGTAGAGATATCATTGGAACATGGAAAAATGGTTTCTTAACTTGATGGAAATCATATGGGAGCCAGGAAAAGAGAATGAATACTGAAATACACATTACCATTCTTTGGTAAGGTCCCTTAAGATTAGAATCACAGTCAGTAATAGTTTTGATATCATAGATTGTTTGGCACTGATGAAGTTTCATGGCTGTGTAATTATTTTTGAAGCTTTCCAAGACTGTTGAATTTCTATAATAAACTGACGGTTAAGAACTCTTCAGCTCTCAAAGGTGTTACAAGCTATCCTAAGGCAATAGCACAGCTCCTACTAAGGAATGTATCCAAGCTCCAACTTGCAGGAACAGTCTTCAATGCATGGCTGATAATGCTGGTGACAATAAGAAAAGGAATGTGATCCAAGTCAGAATTCTTTCTAAGAGATTGTATCACTGATACACATTCTGCAATTAGGTGAATACCTTTTTTCTTTGGATGTATGCTAAAAGTCAGATGCTAAATGTTAACTGTAAAACTGTGTTGATTATCTTAAGTAACATAGATAGAAAATCTGAGCATTTTAAGCAAAAAAGACTGTGACTTGTGTTCAATAATAATTACTTCACATGCTGCACTGTAACATCTCATTTTGATTTAGCATAGGAAATTGGGATTTCCTCCTTTTCTTCCCTTCCCTTCCCTTCTCCTTCATTCACTTTCCCCCCTCACTTCCTCCTTTCCTCTATTCTTTCCTTCCTTTCTTGTCCTCTATCATTACGTTTTTTTCTTTTATTCAGATTGGGGAAAAAGTTAAAATTTCTAACAGTTCTAAATCCTATCTAAATTTGGTCTGTTTGGTATCTAAACTTTGAGGTGTTTTTTTTTGTTTTGTTTTGTTTTTGCTGTACGCAGGCCTCTCACTGTTGTGGCCTCTCCCGTTGCGGAGCGCAGGCTCCGGACGCGCAGGCCCAGCGGCCATGGCTCACGGGCCCAGCCACTCCGCGGCATGTGGGATCCTCCCGGACCGGGGTACGAACCCGCGTCCCCTGCATTGGCAGGCGGACTCTCAACCACTGCGCCACCAGGGAAGCCCCTTTGAGGTGTTTTTAATGAAATTTTTAAGCAGAATTACTTTAGGAAGTTAGATTTGCCTCTTAAGCATTATTAATACAATAAAAACAAAGTATTCTTATAGAGAAATCAGAATCTTTTGGTGCATGTCTTCAACTCATTAAGATTTTTTTTCTGGAAAATATTTACTACACTGAGTTATAGCTAAATTAAATATGGTGAGTGGATCTCTGCTAAGGGGATAAACTAAATTAAACTAGGAAGAGACCAAATCTAATTGTATTGCATCTTTATAATCAAGCAACAAGAATTACCCCCATCCTTTTTTTATGGTAACATTCACACTTTATCACTGTGGCTGATATTCTGCATTTTTCTAAAGGAAATAGGAAATAAAACATTAAAAACTAAAGTATTCTTAAAGATTACTCATTTTTGGTAATGTTATGTGTTCATGTTTCTGGACAAAAGTGTTGTAAAATTTACTAATTATATATAATCATTTACTTTCCACTATTTTCTTGATAATTTAGTCTTTAAATTTTGTCCACTTATCTATTCAACAAATATTTATCAAGCAGCTAGACATTGGGAGCACAAAGAATACCACATGGTCCCTGCTTTCAGGTCTTCTGTCTACTTGGGCAGACTTATAAACTAATGGAAATAAGTAGATAGAGTAATAGATAAATGGGTAGATAATAGATAGTAAAGGCTCTCTAGCAAAGCTGTATAGAAAGTGCATTTGGAAAAAGAAAGTAGTGAATTTTTTTCTGGGGGGAAATCCAGATAAACGTCATAGGAAAACTGACATTTACATTGAGTTTCTGAAATTGAGTAGAGAATGATAAGGCCAATCTAAGCAAAATACTAGCTATTACTTATTAAGCATCCTATATACATTTTACATATGTAGCAAAACAGGACTAGAAAGGCGGGTAACATGTCAAAGTCACACAGCTAATGAGTGGAAGAGTTGGAATCGGAACTCAGGTGATTTGACTTTAGAATCTACACACATTCTAGATAACACTCAAATGAATGGTAACAAGAAATCTAATAGATTTTTCTAGATCATAGAATCTGAGATACTTGGGAACGTATGGTGATGAGCCTAGATATTATTTATGGTTTATTATGAAAGCCCTAAAGTGTTTTGCCTAAGAATTTAGATATAATCCATTAAAAAGTATCCAAAGCTCTTAAGTAGAGAAATCATAAGCTCTGAGGAGGGTCGTTTTTAAAATCAAAACTACAAATTTAGAATTTAAAAGTAAGAGAGACAGGACAGTTATTTAAGGGACAGGAAAGCTACACTGCAGAAAGGAAGGGTGGGAGCACACCCCAGTCAAAGATTGGGTGGGGTACACTACAGTTCCCTCAACTGTTAATTATTGTTAATTCAGGGTCTCTGTAGGGGAAGAAGGGCCTGTAGTGCCCTAGTCTGCCATCTTTCTGACATCGAGCAACTCACTTTTTAAGCCACAACCAGTTTTAATGTATTTACCTAAACACTTCAATTCAATATTACCTAGGATGAAGTCTATATCTCAAAATATTTTAAAGGCTCCTCTTGCCTTTTGGATATAAATTACTCTTAAGCACAGATGACAGGGCTTTTCATGATCTAGCCTCCACATAGAATTCCAGTTTAATTTCTTCCCTGAACTTGAACTCTACAATATAGTCAAGACTGAATTTTTAGCCAGCATACTCTGAAGAAATCAAGATCGAGGCGCCAACTGATCAGTTTCTGCTGAGGGCACTCATCTTGGGTTGCAGATGGCCATCTTATCACTACATCTTCATATGGCATTTCTTCAGTATGTACACATGGAGAAAGAAAGATATCTCTCCTTTCTTATAAGACCAGTAATCCCATCATGAGGCCCCCACTCACGGAACCTAACCTAACCCTAGCTACATCCCAAAGACTGCATCTTCAAATACCATCACATTGGGGGTTAGGGCTTCAATATATGAATTTTAGGTTGGGAGGCACAAACCAATCCATAGCACACCCCAACCCCAATTCTACTTTCCCTTTGCCTAGCTAACCTCTTCTCAGTTATTTTTCCAATATATCTTTGCAACTAATTCCTAATATTTCCTGTGTAACTCTAATTCAACTTAACTTAGATCTTTTAATTTTATTGTTTATACCTTTTAATCTGTCATATTTTGTCTATTTTTTCTTCACACTTCCATCAATAACTTCTTCAGATTTCTATGCCAGTTTATTTTCTCAAGTGTGCTCCATATGTTGTATAATTTGTCCATTAAATTATCAGTTTGTAATCATAATTTTTTCTATTTTAAAAATTTCTTTTCACATTTTATCTGTTTTTAAAGAATTTTGATTCATTGTTTATATATTTTTTAATTGTCAATTAAAATTTGATTGTTATCTCTTATGGTAGCGTATTTTCTTATGTACTCTTAATTTTGGATTTTGAGCTCATATGATGAGTTCCTCTAGAGAAGATTTGCATTTGCTCATGCCAAGTGGCCAAGGAGTTAGTTACTATCTCCGGATATCTTTAGTTAATTTTACTGGCTTTAGGTTTTCTGAGATGCCTTGGTAATGCAGATTTAAGCCCAAAACCTTGTTGGTAGAGACTGAATTACAAACTCTCTAGGGAAATTCTTTTTTTTTTTTTTTTCCTATCCAGTGCTGTGGCTAAAAAATAGTTACTATGTTCATGTTTCTGTGATGGAGTAAATTTTACCCTGATTAACATTTTCCCCTTAAGATGCAAAGCTAAATATGAGAGTCTGATTTGTACCTTTTACCTGTACAGGCTTAGGACATTGTCACCTTTCATAAGTAGCTCTTAAAACTACTCTTGGTTTCCTGCTGTTAGCAGACATCTTCGGAAAGCCCAGAACTTACTCCTGTTTACTACTCAGATTTTATTTCTTCATTTATGTCCCCCCTGTGTGTGTGTGTGTGTGTGTGTGTGTGTGTGTGTGTGTGTGTGTGTTTGTGTGTGTGTGTGTATGTACCTTCCCCTATATTTTAAGATATCTATCACATGTAATCAGCTTTCAGCACTGACTGGTGTAAAAAATGTTTTTCTAGAATAACTACTTATCTATATTGCTAGCAGCAGCAGAACTTTCCAATTCATTAGATCTCAACTTAAAGCTTTCACTCACTAGATCTCTTCATCATAGATTTCGTTAGGTACCTATCAGTGCCAGTTAACCATTTATTGCCTCTCAGCTCCAATTTATTCTTTTTGTCTGCTTTGTGAAAATGGATTTGGGCCCTTTAAATATTTTCTTTGGCAGGCACATTTTAACTTTGTCAATAAAAAGTACTGTAGAGAAATATCAGGAGAAAAGGGTTTGCTCCCTTCTTCCTGTGAGCTCTGCTCAGTCAGTTCCCAAAGTGTGTGGCTTCTCCAGTCCCCAGCTCCTGCTGTGCACTTTCCTCTTTGGGCACATTTTGTAGCAGTGTGTCTGATAAAACACCTCCTCATCAACAGTTTTCCCCAACACCCAAGAGGACCTATTTCTGGAAAGTTCTAGAGGGTAGATTTCCAGCAAGTTCTGCTGGTGCAGCACTATAGTGACTTAGCTGCATACAGTGAACCATGGAAGGCCCTCTCCAACAAGGTCTGGATCTCAGCCCTTGAGAGAAGGACATGGGCTTTTTCTTGGATGTTCTATCTCAGAGTTAGTGGTAGTGGCTGCTCCTTATATTTGCTATTCTTGTATTCTTTAGAGTTCCCTTTACTTCTTGTTAACCAGTCCCTCTTTACTCCAATCCTCTGTTGTATTTAATTATTCTTCACATTATCTAATACCTTCTCATAGGACATTTTTGCCTCAATTTACTCATAAGTTTGTATTGTAAACTCATTTCAAGGCCTGTCTTCCCCATAGTATGCTAGCCACTTCATATATATATATATTAATATATAGAGAGAACAAAAGAAAGACTAAAAATAAAGCACTGCCCAATGTTTGCCTACATTATGCACAACTGAAAGTCTTAATTCCCTAAAATACCTAAGAAGTTCATATATATATTCTCCTCTTCAAATGTAAGTGGATGTTTTCCCCATGTTAAAAAAAGTTTAATCCAAATTAACCAAATAGCATAAAAGATAAAAATAATAGTAAAAATGTTGAATACAAAGGTATAGAGACTTAACATATATGTTCTGTCAATGGAGCTAGTCTTACCAATGTATCCAAGTGTGGACATTACAAGAACATCCAAGTGGATAAAAAGCCAAAATTTACTGTGCTTGTACAACATCTTGCTTCCCACTGAAACAAACTTATAATATTGAGATATTTCACAAAAATCCTCTTTGTAAAGAATGTAGTATAATATCATAGTTGAGGTATACCTAACTTCATCTAAATAGCTTCTGATTCAGCTCTCTGGCAAAGGAAAATGGCAATAGTAACAGAGGGAGGAAAGAAAATTTAATAAGATTATCTGTAGGAGGATAATATTTAGAAAAGCAATTGCTGTATTTTTCCTTAGTTTCCTATGTCCACTTCCTTCTTTGAAGAAAATCCACCATCATTATCTTAAGAGGAGGATAACAGGACAGAACACAAAGAAAAATGCAATATATTTTTAAAAACTTTTTTTCAGGCATAAAATAATAGACTTGGAAGAATGTGTGATTATTCAGCATCAGTATTCCTCATTAATACTACTTGCAACCTGCAAAACTAGATGGAAGTTTCCTGTACTGGCAAAGAGGGAAAGAGTTATACAGTCTGTCCTCTGTATTTGTGAATGAGAAACCCATGGATACAGACGGCAGACTGTACTACATCATTTTGTAAGAGATTGAGCATCTTCAGATTTTGGTATCCATAGGAGCGAGCAGGAACCAATCCCCTGCAGAAACTGAAGAGGGACAACTGTACAGGGAAAGATGGAAGCTTAGAGGCTAGTGGGTCTCTGATAGGGGTCTATGCCATGTTCTTCTGCTACCAAATTTGAATAGCAAAGAATGCCAGAAAACTCATAACCCAAATTGAGATAATCAGAAGAGATATGACAGAAATTTTTAATACAAAATGAGCTAATTAAAGTAAATTTTAAGTTCAAATCAAGAGTACAATCTTCAAAAATTCTTTAAAATTTGCGTAATTAATTAAAGTATGGTCAGTTGCATGTTCAGTGGAAAACACGGCTCAAGGAAATAAGATTAAGGGCATGAATCTGCTATTTAAACCTGAAATGCTCACGTATCCTGTAAATAAGTCTGGAGAAAGAGGCATATATCAAAAAGAAGGGTGGGTGCCACTACTGGCATACAGAATTTACTGGGATCAAAAATATATAAAGCCAACTAGTGTTTTTTTTTCTTTCTCTGTGATCTTTATTTAAGGTTTGCCTCTTATTTTTTGTTTTATTAATCCAGTCTTAAATCTTTTAAATTGAGATGTAATTGATTTATAACATTATATTAGTTTCAGGTATATAACTTAATGATTTGATATTTGTATAATGATCACCACAGTAAGTCTAATCAACATCTATTGCCACACATGGTTATAAATATTTTTCTTGTGGTGAGAACTTTTAAGATCTACTCTCTTAGTGACTTTCAAATATACAATACAGTATTATTAACTACAGTCACCATGCTGTACTTTATATCTCCATGACTTATTTTTTTTAAATTAATTTTTATTGAAGTATGGTTGCTTTACCATGTTGTGTTAGCCTCCACTGCACAACAAAATGTATCAGTCATACTCATACAGATATCCCCTCCCTTTTGGACTTCCCTCCCATTTAGGTTACCACCGTGCACTAGGTGAGTTCCTGGTGCTATACAGCATGTTCCCTTCACTTGTCCATTTTATACACAGTATAGTATCAATAATGTATATGTGTCAATCCCAGTCTCCCAATTCCTCTCACCCCATCCTTTTCCCCCTTGGTATCCATACTGAATGTAAGACCAGACACTATAAAACTCTTAGAGGAAAACAGAGGCAGAACACTCTTTGACACACACCACAGCAACATCTTTTTTGACCCACCTCCTAGAGTAATGAAAATTAAAAGAAAACTAAACAAATGGGACCTAATTAAACTTCAAAGCTTTTGCACAGCAAAGGAGACCATAAACAAGAAGAAAAGACAACCCTCAGAATGGGAGAAAATATTTGCAAACGAAGCAACTGACAAAGGATTCATTTCCAAAATACAAAAGCAGCTCATGCAGCTCAATACAAAAAAAACAAACAACCCAATCAAAAATGGGAAGAAGACCTAAATAGACTTTTCACCAAAGAAGACAAACAGATGGCCAACAAACACATGAAAAGATGCTCAACATCCAAATTATCAGAGAAATGCAAACCAAAACTACAATGAGGTTATCACCTCACACAGGTCAGAATGGCCATCATCAAAAAATCTACAAACAATAAACTCTGGAGAGGGTGTGGAGAAAAGCGAACCCTCAGACATTTTTGGTGGGAATGTAAATTGATACAGCCACTATGGAAAACAGTATGGAGGTTCCTTAAAAAACTAAAAATAGAACCATCGTATGACCCAGAAATCCCACTACGGGGCATATACCCAGAGAAAACCATAATTCAAAAAAACACATGCACCCCAATGCTCATAGCAGCACTATTTTCAATAGCCAGGACATGGAAGCAACCTAAATGTCCATTGACAGAGAAATTGATAAAGATGTGGTACATATATACAATGGAAGATTAGCCATAAAAAGGAAAGAAATTGGGTCATTTCTAGAGATGTGGATGGACTTAGAGAGTGTCATACAGAGTGAAATAAGTCAGAAAGAGAAAAGCAAATATCGTATAATAATGCATATATGTGGAATCTAGAAAAATGGTATAGACAATCTTAGTTGCAAAGCAGAAATAGAGACACAGATGAAGCCAACTAGTTTTTTGAGAAACTTGTACTACTCAAAGAGCTCAGTGGGGATTAGACAGGATTGTGATTGTTCAAGACAAAATTAGTAAATTTTACCCAGACTCCCATTTCTATAGGCAGGCAGCAGCCCTCTCCATATGAGTCCATTCCAACAAAGAAAATATAAAGAGAAGGTCAGGCAGGAGGTGGAGCCAGGAGAAAAGAGATGGATCGACTGAAAAACAACTATTGGGGAACATTACTAGAGCTTCATTAAGGAACATTACCAACAAGATTTTAGAATAATTATGGACCAACGACTACTGTATGCCTCCTATTTTACTCTTTTTTAATGAAAGCATTTATAGCAATTATCTTGTCCTCACCCTGCTATTTTTTTGAGACGAATCGCAAATAACCTGACATCCTATTTCATAAAACCCAGATCAAGAGGAGCCAGATGTAGAAATTGACATCTGACCATATTGACCCAGATGTAGAAATTATTATAAAATCCTAGACTTTGAGTCTTTTGCAAATTTTCCCAGTGGAGGAATAAATGTATTCTGTGCTTTAAAGGGAGGAAAATGACACTTTGTAACCAAAGGTTAGTCTATGACAAATTGTACTATTATTTCCAATTATTTGCTGCCTGACTGTAATAGGATTATACATCTCTCCCTAATGTCATGTTACTTGTACTAGCTGTCTGTAAGAGAAATATTACTATTTTTCCCTGTCCCATTGTCATAAGGTTCAGTCATGTGACTTGCTTTGAAATAGAAGAGGTGACAGAAGGTATTCTGAACCAAAGCTTTTAGATCCATCTTGTGATCCTTCTAGTTATCCTGCATTTCACTCTATGTCCCCCAAAATAGTATGTCCAGATTTAGCTGGATCCTAGAATACAAAAAGCTGGCTAATTAAATATAATTGGCATCACTTTTAATCCACAGTATGAAAAAAATAATAGAGAGTTTATAATCTTAGACACTAGCAAATGGGAAATCTAACAATTTTAATCCTAAGGATACATAGTGCCTTTTATCCCTGATATCTATCTTAATCCATGAATCTTCATTGAACTTTAAATATTTTCAGATTAGAAGCTTCTGTGGGGGACCATCAATGTTTAATAGTATTTCTTACATTTTCCTGAATGTTCATGACAGTGTATCCAGATCAATAAATGTCTGCTAAGACTTCTCTTAGGTGCTTGAGAATTTAGAACAAAGCTAAGACATCGAGTACACAATCTTAGAGCTAATGATCTCCTATTTAACACTCAGAGGAAGAGTAAAGTATCAGAATGGGACTAATTTTCTAAAAGGATTGAGGAAAAGTAATCAAGCGTAATATTCTAGGAGGCAACAATACCATTTTTAAAGTAAATTGCAAATTGTTAAGATGAGCTCTAAGTAAGAAAAGTCAATAGACATTGGTAACATGCTGAGATACTATATAAATGTCATTGAGTCAGTGAGAATTTTGTGAATAAAGCCTGCTGATTTAGGTCAACTTGGAGAAATTACTGAAAAAAACAATAAAGATGATAATCTTTTAAATCTTTTTTCTTCTACTGCATGAGAACTGATCATCCTAGTTGCCCACTTATGGGCAAAAAAGGAGCTCAAAGATTAGCACTTGAATATTCATCACACCTTTATGAAACTGGTAACAGGAAATGTGTATTTTTAATCATCACAGAAACTGACTTATTTGCATGATAATTACCCAAAAGTTAATAATTTAAGAATTGGCCATTCCCAAAACGTGAAAGTATTTATGAGCCCTGTCTGGCCAGGTGTGTTGTGCCTTTTTCATTTTTTTTAATAAGTCACAGGGTAGCACTATGCTTAGAACAGAGGGGGTGTACATATAGTACATATATACATAGAGCAAATGCTGAATGATTGAATTGATGAACTTAAGACTAAAGCTCAATTATCTTGCCTCTAATCACTCTCCTGTAAGTAACATACACATACTGCGCCCAAGGAAGCTCCTCCTTCATTCTCTCTTTAATGAAGTTATTGAAGCATTAAGCTTTAGAATAGTGAGTGAATTTTGAGATATTGGCCTATTTATTTTGCTTCTATGAATAAGTTTTTATGTGGGTTCAAATAGTATAATTATAGCTACTCTCCAAATTCAAACAGTAGAAAAGTGGGAGGAGTATAATTTAACTCTTGTGAAGTATTTGTTAAAAATTACTGTACCAGGACCATAATAATACCAATGAGCGATGGTAGCTTGAATAATTCAGTACCATGACACTCTTTTTAAGGCAGCACAAAAGTGGGTTCTAATATCTTATTTATTGTTTATTTCCAGGCTAACACATTTATTGTCTCCAAAGAAGGGGAAAATACCTGTGGAAGTTGGAAATTTTTCACGGAAAAAATAAACAAGATATCTTGCTATTTCTTCCATAAACTGCATAAAGGTCCAGATGTTGCAATGCTTTTACAAAGCAGGTCATAGGCAGAAGCAGAGTGAATGTTATAATAGTAGGCAACTGAGGCATCAGGTATTGCAGGGCAGAACTAGAAAACATCTCTATGAAGCTCTGATGTACCATACCATGCCTGCTAGCCTTTAATCAGGGAACCAACTTGTCTGCCTGTGCCAGTATTTCCCTTTTAATGGATATATTACACATTACTGGTCCAATCTATTCCAAGTTAGAAATAGCTTTGCTAAAGAGAGATACTGTAGAACAATGGAAAAGCCCAGGATTGTGAGTAAAGATTAGAGGGTAGGAAGAAGGAACAGGAACTAAAATTTGTTCAATAACTGACCACATGTCAAGTGCTATGACAAATATTATCTAATTCAACTTAATTCCCCCAATAACGTAGAGACAAATGTAGTTGTAGTTCACTTTGAAAACTAGGAAATAGGTTCAGAAAGATGATGGAAGCTACTAGATGTCACACAGCTGTTCTGTTGCTGTGCCACGATATAAATGCATGCCTGTCTTATGCCAGGTTCCAAACTCCCTTCCTGCTACTGCGGCTAATGACCTCCATGAACATTTGTGAGTTACATTCCCAAGGTCTTTGCTTTGGTTTTCTCTTCCTGTCATATTTAGATTATACCATTTATTGTTATAATGGTATTATTTACCTAATGGCCATTGATCTAGGTGCTTTTGAGAATTGTTTTGATAATAGGGAGGTAAAGTATTTTCAACATAGAGAAGCACTGCGCAATGTAAGTTACTTATAGCTT
Organism: Physeter macrocephalus; assembly: GCF_002837175.3. NCBI lineage: Eukaryota > Metazoa > Chordata > Mammalia > Artiodactyla > Physeteridae > Physeter > Physeter macrocephalus. The sequence continues at coordinate 66,782,377 of NC_041222.1, forward strand.
TCAGTGAATTTACTCACAGTGGAGGGAGAGCCATTGTACTAACACTCTGGGCTTCTCTCTGCCTCCTCATCTCTTATCTGGCACATCTAAATTCACAATCTGACTTTGCCCTTATTCACAATAAAGCTAAAATGCAATTTTTATATGCCTAAATTCTTTGTCTCTCAATTGTTTCAGAAATTGAGAAAGAGCAGTTTATTTTTTTCTTCCTTTTTTGAAATTCATTATTTGACATTCCTTGTTTTCTACTTTCAACTACCAATTCATGGACATAAGCCCTTTGAAAATGTCCAATTTTGGATGTGACATGATTTTGTAACCTTCTTGATATCTTTTAAAGTAGCTTTATTGGGCTTCCCTGGTGGCACAGTGGTTGAGGGTCCGCCTGCCAATGTGGGGGACACGGGTTCGTGCCCCAGTCCGGGAAGATCCCACATGTCGCGGAGCAGCGGGGCCCTTAAGCCATGGCCGCTGAGCCTGTGCGTCCGGAGCCTGTGCTCCGCAACAGGAGAGGCCACAACAGTGAGAAGCCTGCGTACCGCAAAAAAAAATAAAAATAAAAATAAAGTAGTTTTATTTAGTCACGTAAATCTTGGGTCTTACAAACAAGTTAGGCCCTTGAATTAGAAAAACAGGAAACAAATGTTTGAGAACATATTTTAAGTAACTGCACAATTGTTTTTTTTCAGGCACTAAACTTTAATATGTGATAGCAACAAAATATACTTGCAATCTTTGGAAACAGATGGAAGATTAAGTATATGGTTATTAAAATATCCACTTATTGTTCTCTAGTACAATATGTTTTCCTAAGTTTGGGCTTATTATGGTGATTAATGTGATAGTTAACTACACTAAATGGCCAGGAAAATGTAGTTTAGTAGGCAACATCTTGCATATGTGAAATCTCAAGGAATGCTTGCCATGTAAAAATACACCCTGGCTCATAAATACATTTTGAAGTTCTTACTAATCTCAGAATAAAATAGCAAGTATCATTGCTTTACTATGTACTCACTGATACCAAGATAAGGTATCTACTTATCTGGAGAATTATTTTTCCTTTGGATACTTCAAAAAATATTTTCTATTTTTCTGTTAAGTTGAAATAAAGGAAATGTCATAATTACTGTTGCATTCTTAGTGCTCTGTCAGGTACTTAGAGGTTCAGGTTGATATGACTGGGATATCTGCACTCATTTTGGTATGCTATATTGTGATTTGTAAGAAATATCTATTTGGTTTTTGTCCTTGATTTCTGGCACAGAGTTCCTAAAACTCTTGGAATTTCCTAAGTGTTGAGAGCAATAAAGATAGCTTTTGTTATGTTAATGAGGAGACTTTCAGAAAGCACATAAGAATGGGGGCTGTCTGCCAGACATGAACAAGTGATTAGAGGATTGGAACTTTCAGTCCCACCCCACTGACCTCCAGGTAAGCAAGAGGGGCTAGAGGTCAGATGGATCACCAATGGCAATGATGTAATTAATCATTCCTATGTAATGAAGTCTCCATAAAAACCCCAAAAGGACTTTGTTCAGAGAGCTTCTGGACTGGTGAACATGTAGAGATGTGGGGAGAGTGGCACGCTGAAAGAAAGAATGAATGGAAGCTCTGTGCCCCTTCCCATATACCTGGCCCTGTACATTTCTTCCATCAGGCTGGTCCTGAATTATATCCTTTTGTAATAAACCAGTGATCTAGTAAGTATAATGTTTCTCTGAGTTCTGTGAGCTGCTCTGGCTAATTAATCGAATTGGAAGAGAGGGTCCTGGAAGCCTCTGATCTATAGCTGGGGATCAGAAGCATAGGTGATAACTTGGGCTTGTGACTTGGAGGAACGGGGAGGGCAGTCTTGAAGGTCTGGGCCCTTAACCTGTGCCATCTGATGCTATCTCTGGGTAGATAGTGGCAGAATTAAGATGAATTGTAGGCCAGAACTTTGCTGGTTGGTGGTGGGGGAAACCTCCCCCAGACTGGAATTGGTACCAGAAACCCTTTTAGGTACATATCCTGAAGTGGGTAGCATGCATGCATAAAATAAGTACCTGGTCTCAGAAAAATTAGTCACAATCCCTTTCAAGATTCTCTCAATATTATAATCTCTGATGATGAATGGGTTTGAATGTCCAGGTTAGGTGATACCTAAATAGCATTCATAGAATCATATAATTTTAGATTTTCAGGGAATTATAAAGATCATCTAGTCTGTTAATGTGTTACAGTTTAATGTTTTCCATATCCCTTTGGGATTTCCCTCTTATCTATGAAGCATCTTTACCATTATGTACAAAATAGTTTTTGATAAATTATTTCATTTAAAAATGAATGAATAAATATATATACATAATTAAAATAATCTTATATCAAAGTTATAATAAAATGTTAATTCATTTTAAGATAAATTAACATTAAAATAAATTATATATGGATATGGATATAAAATTAAATTATTTTATATACATATGTTTATATAAATGTATATATACCTATATATATATAAACACAAACTCTCTAAGTCATCTTTTTTTTTTTTTTTTTTTTGTGGGATGCGGGCCTCCCTCTGCTGTGGCCTTTCCCGTTGCGGAGCACGGGCTCTGGCCACGCTGGCCCAGCGGCCATGGCTCACGGGCCCAGCCGCTCTGCGGCATGTGGGATCTTCCCAGACCGGGGCGCGAACCCGGTTCCCCTGCATCGGCAGGCGGACGCGCAACCACTGCGCCACCAGGGAAGCCCCTAAGTCATCTTTTTTATAGCAGTAGGATATGCATACTACAAACAGTGATCTTCTTGAAAACCACTCATTGTGTTTACATCCTGTCCTCCATAGTAGGACATCTCTGAGAACAAATGTGAGCAGAAATCTGTACCCCTGTAATATTTATTAATAGATCATAGTTCTATAATTCTATGATCAATAAATAAACTGAGGTTCAGAGGAGGTTATATATTTCTTCCAGGTAATATCTTTTAAAATATATTTAAATAGAGTCTTAGAAATTACCAGATTGTTGAAAACAAATACATTCCTTTGTGGGTAAGCCATGAAAAGATATACTCAAGAGAAGTAAACATATAAGAGTTGTTTCCAGCCATGTGGTCAAAGATAACTGAGTGGTGACAGAATTGGTAACACATTGTCACAGTTTTGGGCGTGAGTGGCTAACTAGTTTGATACCATACTCAGTGAGAAAGCCTTCTTGATAACTTTTACAGCATTGTAAAAAGTATGTTTTTTTTGCAAAATGCTACTCATATGATACTAGTCTCATAATCAAGGAAAGCATTTTACTTCTCAGATCTTTTTTTTCCCTCCCTATTTCAAAATATCTTTTTTATTTTTAAAGAAATGGCACACAGAACAATGATTCCAGGCCAATTCTCTTCATTTCAGATGGATAGATTTTCAGCACATTCACTTCACACTGTAACATTTTTTTCTTCTTAAGCTTACCAGGAAGATAGCTATTGAAGAGCTAGTGAATGAGCTTGAAACAAGATGAGTGTCTAGGATGAGAGAATCTACAGACCCTTACCTTTATACCTACAATCTTGACAGCCCTCTCTTGCAACACTTCCCTGCATGTTCACTATCCTTCAAAATCCTTCATCCTCTAAGCCTATCAAATGTATGATAGGCTTACTCATTAAGTTTATTTTAGAAAATAAAATTCATAAAAAGATCAATTTTCTTAGAATCTTCACTTATAAAGAATCAGCATAAAACGACCTCTAAATTACCTAATGTCGGTGACAGATGCTTAGTAAAGGTTTCGTATGTCTCCACTTATCCTAGTTTATCATAAGTCTCTCATTCTGATCCCATAGTTGTATTCTTATTTAAGTGCACACACACACAACAATAAAGCATAATGGCAAAGAATGCATGCCCAGTGTATATGAACCACACAATTGTCATGGTTGCTTGGCTTGGCAACCACTGACAGGTACTATATACTGGAGAGCAAGGGGATACAAAGCAATGAATGAAAGCCTTATCATCTGCACTGATTTCAGGTGAAGGGAAACTGTCTTCAATGCAAAAATGCCTCCTTTGGGTTATGAAATACAAACAGAAGAAAAAAGTTTGTCTATTTTTAAAAATTAAGCTAAATCATCAGTTGTATTGTGATAGGACAGTAAGTCATTTCATGAAAAAAATAGCTGATTGTTGGTCAAAAGAAGAGAAGGATGTACCTAACAAATTAGTTCTTGAGTGTACTCATTGTGGTAAGGTGAACTACTGCTGTTGCTTTGAACACATATGTATTTTCCCTCTTATTCCCAGATTGAAGGAAATCTTACTAGACTTGAATTTTTAGCATGTATTTTTAAAAAAAAATATTGGTCCAAAGTAAAAACTTTTGCTACTTTAAAACACTGTATTTTTCTCTCCACAACGTCAATGATATAGTTGCATAATATCTTAAACATAGATTCTAAAGGAAATGAGCAGATTCAGTCATTACTCTTATTAAACCTTTTTAGTTTTGACTTCCCTGGGTCACAAAATTTCATGTCTTACTGAAATGGGTATTTTCCATATTATGCATTAATGTTTCTGCTTATACTTTTGCACCTTTTAGTTTCGGAATACTTGTTTCCTTCCAAATAGTCACCTTTTGTTCTCCAGGTAAGATAGTCAAATATATCTGCACTCAGATGTCTATAGGAAAATAATTGTGTTTCTTTTAAACATGCTACTATCAAATATTGCCAGAGATATAAAACATGATATCTGAGTAAATTTCATACCTAACACCTTCGAAATGTACTTATATATCAAAGCTAAAATGCTTATAAATTTGAAATTTTTAGTCCCATTGCTGATACTTTAAATTACCATCATTTTAATTCCTTCAGTTGCAGGAAATACCATGAGTTACATTTTTAAAAATGATTAGGAAAAGCAGATGAAAAAGCAAACTCTACACCTGCTTCCATGAGTCTAGTAGGAGAGAAGATTAAACTAGTGGGAGAGACACAATTATCTTTTTTTTATTCTCCAACTCCTGTTGGCTCTCCCATGATAAGTAAATTAGAGAAAACAGATGATTCTAGAAGATGCTTTCATTTAACAAATATTAACTGAATGTTTCCTACAACCCACTACTAGCCTCCTTTTCTAAATAAGAAAGCAGGGCCATAGATAGGTTAAATAACTTGACGAGTTAGAAAATGTTAGCCAGTGATAGAGCACAGACAAAATCAAGACTCTCAGTCTGAAACCTAAACACTTAATCCCTGAATTTCATTGCTTCTTGGGATCCTTTAACTCATCTGAGTGTTCAACTGAAGAGGTCACTATCCTTCTCTGTAATACCAGCTACTTGACCATAATATACCATAGGAAACTGAAATGACCAATTCCTACATTCATGGGAATTCATCTGCACTTATGACCCACATTTGTGAGTTCACCTGCAGTGTATGGAACTGAATTTACGTCTCCAAACTTTCCACTTTTACTGCCGTTTGGTTTCATTACTATGTTCAACTGGAAAGACTTGTCTTTACCTTTCCCCATTGGACAACTTAACCTAGAAGAGTTTGATCCCATAGTCACCCAATCACCAGTCAGATTTTCTTCAGCATCTCACAATGAAAGCCATTTAAGCAGGTAAAATTTTAGAAACTTTAGTCCTTTTAGAAATGTTGAACTTCTCAGTAGTCCACTTGTTTTCATACCTTTACAGAATATACCAAATCATTAAAAATTATTATGGATGAATAGCAGGGATTGCTTTAAGAAATCGAGTTTATAGTAGCCCCCCTTATCTGCAGGGGATACATTCCAAGACCCCCAGTGGATGCTTGAAACTATGGATAGTATTAAACCCTATATACACTATGTTTTTTCCTATACATACATACTTATGGTAAAGTTTAATTTATAAATTAGGCACAGTAAGAGATTAACAACAATAATAAAATAGAACAATTAAAACAATATACTGTAATAAGAGTTATGTGAATGTAGTCTTTCACTCTCTTAAAATACCTTATTGTACAAATTTAATGCCTTTTCCATCTTAACTAAGCACTTATCACACACAGTGGCCATAACTTTTGCGGTTTGAGGTACAAAAACAAACCTGGCAAAAATTTATTTTTCCTTCTTCACAATGTCTTTGACAGAAGATTTATTATCGTAGATCTTAGCAACCTCAGCATATGATCTTTCTCTTTCCTTATTAAATCAATATCTTTCACCTTTTCACTTTAAAGGAAGCACTTTACAGCTTCCCTTTGGCATATCGAATTGCCAGAATCACTACTCTTGTGCTTTGGCGCCATTATTAAGGAAAATAAGGCTTACTTGAACACAAGCCCTGTGATACTGTGACGGTGGATCTGATAACCTAGAGACTACTAAATGACTAATGGGCAGGATGAATTGGACAAAGGGATGATTCTTGTGCCTGACAGTGCAAGATTGCATCACTGCTACTCAAGATGATCTGCAATTTAAAACTTATGAATTGTTTCTTTCCAGAATTTTCCATTTAATATTTTTGGACCATGGCTGACCATGATAACTGAAACTTAAGAAAGCAAAACCATGGATAAGTGGAGACTATTGTGCATGCTATCAGTTTATTGTACCTGATGTATGTTGTTGAAAGTTGATTAAGGGGAATTGAAATTTCCAGTCCAAAGTCTTCCCATTACAAATTTATGTTATCTAACTTAAAGAGAGTAAGCTGTTCCCAGAACTGTGTGAATTATTTTATTTTGGAATTTTACAACACTTGTGCTTTAAGAGAGGGAAAAAAAAAATAGTTCCATTTAATATTAGGTATTTTACCTTTTGGCTTCTAACCATAAACAGAAATTAATAGAGGTGATTAGTTTTTTCATATATACAGCAGCAATGATTGGTGTTTCTTTATATACAATATTAAAATCAAGAGGAATTCATTTGAGTTTAGGTCATAGGCAATGATATTAATAATATCCTCAAGTAAATAAACATCAAGGAATTCATATTTTCAACTGCAAAAACTCAATCTAGATCTTGTCATAAAATTTGAAATGCATTTGATGGCATAATCAGAAAAAATGTTAGAGTATCTTGATCTATCTATAAATGTGTCTTAAGAGAATAAATATAGCAATGATATAGAACTTGGGATAACTTTTTCCATTGATCTCAAATAAGTAAGAGCTATGTACAATTAAAAGTAAAATATTGAGAGGGGGTAGAAAATCATCCATAATTTAAAGAAAAAAATTGAAATTCTATTTATTACATAAAAAACAGATAAATATTACTTATATATTACTGCTCCCTTACTTGAGTGGTACTTGAGTAGTTCCCTTCAAACACTAAGTTATAAGACTATAACATTGAGTAAGGACTGATGTTCTCACAGAAGTTTCTGTCTGTAATAGGAACGTATTTCATAAATCAGAGTCTTCTGGATAATGTTCAGTGTGGATGTTAGCAGTTATTTTTACTTCATATATTAGAATTCCTTTGGAGAGTCAATCTATATGAAGGCCAGAGGCCAATGATGCCTATTAGCCTAAGAAATAGTTCGAATTTTTGGTCATCCATAGGCTGCCCTTGGTTGTCATTTCCTTTTCTGAAGGACTGAATCTCTCTACCTGAATGGCATCTTGATGACCGGGAACTCACTATCTATATAGAGACTACCCACATGAGCAGTATTTGCTGGCTGAGATCTGTGATTCCCATGATTAATTTCTTGCACTAGATCCACAGTTACAAGTCAGTTCACATGTAGAAACATGATGCTTCTACATCTTAGATTGTGACTTCTGCTATGATGTAGAAACTTCTAGACTGTTTAAGCACCAGACTTCTCCCACTTAGTAGAACTGCCCCATGGGGCAGATCCACTCTGCGTATATTTTTTCCTTGTTAAGAATCTCTTCCTTCCCTTATTTCTTATATTTTCATGCATCAAACAAAATTTATAACTGGGCTGCAAGTTCTGAGTTATGGAATGTCTTTATACATCTCTACTAATGTCAATGTATTAAAATTGTCATTAAGTTATATTTGTTATTAAGTGTGCTAGGCACTTTTCATACACACACACACACATGCACACACACACACTTATCTAAACCTTACAACTATTTGAGGTTAGTGCAAATATTCCTTTTTATCAAATGAGGACACCAAAGCACAGAGAGTTTATGGACATTCCATAAGCTCTCATAGCGAGAAATTGACAGTCAGGATTTAAATCTAGGTGTTTTGACTTCTGAGCCTAAGCTCATAAGCACTACATTTCAATTGCTTTTCAAAGTTTCTTTTTAACAGGGTTACTAATCTAGTAATTCAGAGAATGTGGTAGTGTAGTTGACTTAGAATTCAATATAGCATTTGATGAGATATGTCATGGAAATATTTTTCATCTTTTTTTGAGATGGAGAAGTATGTGCTGAATACTTATTTAATCAGGTAGATTTGTACCTGGTCTCAGGATTAAAGGATCTATGCTAACCTGGAGGGAAATGTGTTGTTAGGCCATAAAACTCATTTCAATCTCAAAAGTTAAGCATATTTACTAATGACTTGTGCTTACATATGCAAAACACAATGATCAGACTTACAGATGAGATGGAGAGGGTAAATGCTTTGAATTCCTGAACCAAAAATATGTTGGTAGACTGCAGGAAAGGACTGAATATTAAAAGATAACATTAAACCAGGGGAAAAAAAAATCCTAAGATTTTGTACTTTCCTTAGTTCCTCAAGACAAGTATAGAAGTCCATATATTGGAGATGTGGACAAGCAGCAGCATCCATGGGAATGGTTTAGAGACATTACATCAACAAATCAGGCCCATGTAATCACCAGTTTACTATAACCATCAATAAAGATAATCTGAGCATAGGTATCATGGAGAAAATAGGGCAGTACCTACGATGAAGGAAAAGGCTAGTGCCACACTATTCAGTTCTGGTCATACCACAGTTTTTAACGTTTATCAATAACTGCACTCAAAGGATAGTGTGAAGAGCAAGGACATATCGTTGGGGATATGCAAACAGTTTGGTGAAGGATGCCATATGACATGAGAATGCTTGAAGAAGGTACAGATGCTTAGCTTGAAAAAGAAATGGAAACATGTTTAAACTTAGTATTTAAAAGACATTTTTGAAAAGAATAATTAGACAATTGTTTAATCTTCCCAAGAGTAAACTTGAGGGGAAAAGGTGGAAGCCATAATAAGAAAAGTTTTTGAACATAAAGAAGTGCCTTGAAATATCCAGAGCTACCAAGTTAGGAAACAGTGAATACCCAAGCGTAAGATTGAGAGCTATCTTTCTCTATAGTTGTAGAAGGATTTCAGAGAGAAACTGGGATGTTGGATTATATGCTAATGAAGATTCCCTCCAAACTACAGAAAGTTAGGGCTCTTTCCCTTGCCACCCTTTTGTTTGTCTGTTCCTGAAAACTGAGGTCAGATAGGGAAGTGTTAGAGAAAAAGGTAACTGCTTGCTAATAAGTCTACAGCAGCTCGACACCATGGAAATCATAGGCGTGCTAAGCAGACATGGTCTCCTTGAGGAACAGCAGCCTTTGCCTGCATGGAACTTTTATATTCTAGTCCATCTTCTGTTCTCTGCTTCCCATACACTTAAGTCTCACCTCAAATTTTAAAGATATTTTCCAAAAAAAAAGGTAGCTCTTTAACTTCTATGACAACAACGACTCCATTATTCCTCTCCTTGACAAACATTGTTCTGACGCTACAAAAATGTTTAAAGTAGTATAGTGGGGGTTGATCACCTTAGTGGTTCATGCTGAGTCTTTTAATATGACTCCAAAGAGAATATTTTTAATGCAGGATCTGCCCAGTTGCTGGAGCAGAGTGCTACATGCTTACACGAATACCTCAGAGTAGATTTGCACTGGCTTCCACTGTCTTGGTCCTATCTTTCAACAGAATCTTATCTTCATTCTCTGAAAACTGGTTGAAAGGTAGAGATTAAAAAAAAAAAGGAAGGGCATTATCATCACTTAAGTGCCCACTTAAGTGCTGAACTCTGCGTTCCTCTCTCACATTTACTATTGCATTTGGTCCTCATACCAAATTATGAGAGTAGGTGTGGCTATCTTGATTTCACAGATAAGGAAACTGAAGTTCAGCTATGGGGAGGGACTGACTCCAAGGCAGAGTACTGGCTGCTGTTAGAGCTGGAGTCCATAATTACACCCTTTGATCTTCTCCCCACTGAGGAGAGGGTGGAAATACAAACAGAGAATGAGTGAGCTTTCAAAAATCTAGTCCTTAATTGCTGCAAATCTACTCCCTGTAAAGATCTGCCATTAACAGGCCCACGAATACAAACAACCCCAAAATAATTAGCATCAGACCACAGGGACTCTGGGAAAGTAGAACCATGGGAGGAAAAAGTAAGTCTCCAGGCTTTTTTCTGTTCCCCATGACCACTAAAACCTTAGAATAGAATCGTATCTATTTATGACACATTCTATTTTTTGTAGACACTGGGCTGAAAAGAAATCAGATTCTGACTAAATTTAATGCTTAACTCATATATGAGCCTGAAAAAAGTAAAAGAAAAAACATATTGTTTTAATGATGGTACATATGCATGAAAATGATAAAGAATTTTGAAATGGAAAAAAATTTTCCCACTTTGTTGCTCAAGTTACTGTTTTATTTCTTTGGAATAGGTAATTAGAAATACCTACTTAAAGGAAAGCAATAATATGTCCAATGTTACATAAAATCCCTTCGGACTTGATTCTCTTTCTTTCTGAAGAACCATATATTTCTTTGCTACCCTAAGTTCCTTTTGAATAAGTTATAGCTTTATCAGACACAAGGACAACACCAGACAATTGCTATATTCTGTAAAAGGTATAGCTTCATAGTCTATATATATGTGAAAACATTGCCTATAGCTCTTTTGCAGATAATGATCAGGCCTGATCTCTTATGTGATTTCATGTCTGCTCCAAAAGTACTTTTTGTGCAAATATTCAGGAGATAAAGACACCAGGAAACTCCCAAAACGTAACTACTATTAAAATCTATACTTCCTTTCCATTTTGTGAAATAGAATATGATACACTTCCTTAGTTTCCAAGGTATTTATAGAATTTTTTTTATAATAGAATTTAAAACAACTCTTTCACATAAAAAGGGCTTAGTGAATATTTCTTGAACAAATAAATAAATGAGTGAACTCATAATAGTAATTCACTTTGGACCTTGAATTCATATTAATATTTCAACTACCAAACTACTGTTTTCTAAGCTCATCGTTACATCATTATCAATACTAACCTTTTAAAATGATACCTGTCTCTTTAATTTCTCTTTCTGATCTTTCATTTTTAGTGTATAGGGATGCAAGAGATTTCTGTGCATTAATTTTGTATCATGCTATTTTACGAAATTCATTGATTAGCTCTAGTAGTTTTCTGGTGGCATCTTTAGGATTTTCTATGTATAGTATCACGTCATCTGCAAACAGTGATGGTTGTACTTCTTCTTTTCCAATTTGTATTCCTTTTATTTCTTTTTCTTCTCTGACTGCCATGGTTAGGACTTCCAAAACTATGTTGAATAAGAGTGGCGAGAGTGGACATCCTTGTCTTGTTCCTGATCTTAGAGGAAATGCTTTCAGTTTTTCACAATTGAGAATGATGTTTGCTGTGGGTTTGTTGTATATGGTCTTTATTACATTGAGGTTGATTCCCTCTATGCCCACTTTCTGGAGAGTTTTTATCAGAAATTGGTGTTGAATTTTGTCAAAAGCTTTTTCTGCATCTATTGAGATTATCATATGGTTTTTATTCTTCAATTTGTTAATATGGTGTATCACATTGATTTATTTGTTTATATTGAAGAATCCTTGCATTCCTGGGATAAATCCCACTTGATTATGGTATATGATCTTTTTAATGTGTTGTTGGATTCTGTTTGCTAGTATTTTGTTGAGGATTTTTGCATCTATATTCATCAGTGATATTGGTCTGTAATTTTCTTTTTTTTGTGATATTTTTGTATTGTTTTGTTATCCAAGTGATGGTAGCTTTGTAGAATGAGCTTGGGAGTATTCCTCTGCAAATTTTTGGAAGCATCTGAGAAGGACGAGTGTTAGCACTTCTCTAAATATTTGATAGAATTCGCCTGTGAAGCCATCTGGTCCTGAACTTTTGTTTGTTGGAAGATTTTTTCATTGTAGTTTCAATTTCACTACTTGTGATTGGTCTGTTCAGATTTTCTATTTCTTCCTGGTTCACTCTTGGAAGTTTGTACCTTTCTAAGAATTTGTCCATTTCTTCCAGGTTGCACATTTTATTGGCATATAGTTGCTGTAGTAGTCTCTTATGATCCTTTGTATATCTGTGGTGTCAATTGTAATTTCTCCTTTTTCATTTCTAATTTTATTGATTTGAATCCTCTCCCTTTTTTTTCTTGATGAGTCTGGCTATAGATTTATCAATTTTGTTTACTTTCTCAAAGAACCAGCTTTTAGTTTCACTGATTTTTTGCTATTGTTTTCTTCGTTTCTATTTCATTTATTTCTGCTCTTATTTTTATGATTTCTTTCCTTCTACTAATTTTGGGTTTTGTTTGTGCTACTTTCTCTAGGTGCTTTAAGTGTAAAGTTAGGTTGTTTATTTGATATTTTTCTTGTTTCTTGAGGTGGGACTGAATTGCTATAAAAACCCAAGATGTGATCTGGGAGAATGTTCCATGTGCACTTGAGAAGAATGTGTATTCTGCTGCTTTCAGATGGAATGTCCTATAAATATCAAGTAAGTCTACCTGGTCTACTGCGTCATTTAAAGATTGTGTTTCCTTATTTATTTTTTGTCTGGATGATCTGTCCATTGGTGTAAATGGGTTGTTAAAGACCCTGCTATTACTGTGTTACTGTCAATTTCCCCTTTTATGGCTGTTAGCACTTGCCTTATGTACTGAGATGCTCCTATGTTGGGTGCATATATATTTACAACTGTTATTTTTCTTGGAGTGATCTCTTGATCATTATGTAGGGTCCTTCCTTGTCTCTTGTGACAGTCATTATTTTATTTTTTTTTTTTAGAGTTTATTTATTGATTTATTTTTTATTTTTGGCTACATTGGGTCTTTGTTGCTGTGCGTGGGCTTTCTCTAGTTGAGGCAAGGAGGGGCTACTCTTCAATGCGGTGCACAGGCTTCTCATTGCAGTGGCTTCTCTTGTTGCAGAGCATGGGCTCTAGGTGCATGGGCTTCAGCAGTTGTGACACAGGGGCTCAGCACTTGTGGCTCGTGGGCTTAGTTGCTCCATGGCATGTGGGATCATCCCAAACCATGGATCAAACCTGTATCCCCTGCATTGGCAGGTAGATTCTTAACCACTGCACCACCAGGGAAGTCCGACAGTCTTTATTTTAAAGTCTACTTTGTCTGATGCGAGTATTGCTACTCCAGCTTTCTTGTGATTTCCATTTGCATGATATATCTTTTTGCATCCCTTCACCTTCAGTCCATGTGTATTTCTAGGTCTGAAGTGGGTCTCTTGTAGACAGCATATATATGGGTCTTGTTTTTGTATCCATTCAGCCAGACTGTATCTTTTGGTTGGAACATTTAATCCATTTACATTTAAGGTAATTATTGATATATATGTTCCTATTACCATTTTCTTTATTGTTTTGGGCTTGTTTTTGTAGGTCTTTTCCTTCTCTTGTGCTTCCTGCCTAGAGAAGTTCATTCAGCATTTGTTGTAAAGCTGGTTTGGTGGTGCTGAACTGCAACAAAAGTATAAAATACCTAGGAATAAACCTACCTAAGGAGGTGAAAGACCTGTACTCAGAAAACTGTAGGACACTGATGAAAGAAATAAAAAATGACACAAACAGATGGAGAGATATACCATGTTCTTGGATTGGAAGAATCAACATTGTGAAAATGACTATACTACCCAAAGCAATCTACATATTGAATGAAATCCCTACCAAATTACCAATGGCATTTTTCACAGAATTAGAACAAAAAATTTTTTACAGTTTATATGGAAACACAAAAGACCCCGAATAGCCAAAGCAATCTTGAGAAAGAAAAACAGAGCTGGAGGAATCAGGCTCCCTGACTTCAAACTATACTACAAAGCTACAGTAATCAAGACAGTATGGTACTGGCACAAAAACAGAAATGAACAGGATAGAAATCTCAGATATAAACTCATGCACTTATGGTCACCTAATCTATGACAAAGGAGGCAAGAATATAAAATGGAGAAAAGACAGCCTCTTCAATAAGTGATGCTGGGAAAACTGGACAGATACATGTAAAAGAAT
>NC_041222.1:66796961-66806107 GCF_002837175.3 Physeter macrocephalus
ATACAATGGAATATTACTCCGCCATAAAAAGGAATGAAATTGGGTCATTTGTGGAGACGTGGATGGAGCTGGTCTGTCATACAGAGTGAAGTAAGTCAGAGGGAGGAAAACAAATATTGTATATTAACACATATATGTGGAATCTAGAAAAATTGTACAGATGAAGCTATTTGCATTGCAGGAATAAAGATTCAGATGTATAGAATGGACATGTGGACACAGTGAGGGGAGGGGAGTGGGATGAATTGGGAGATTAGATTTGACATATATATACTACCATGTATAAAACAGATAGCTTAGTGGGAACCTGCTGTATAGTGCAGGGAGCTCAGCTCGGTGCTCTGTAGTGACCTAGATGGGTGGGATGTGGTAGGTGGGGAGGGAGGTCCAAGAGGGAGGGGATATAGGTATACATATGGCTGATTCACTTTGTTGTACAGCAGAAACTAACACACATTGTAAAGCAACTATTCCCCAATGAAAAAATAAATAAAATGAAATGATACCTGTCTAATAATGTTTTATTAGACTTCCCTTGAATCAGTACACTTTAGATAAATAAAGTTTCAATGAGTGTCATTATGTGCCCTGCATGTTTCTAGATGTGGGGATACAGGAATTGGGAAGAGGGAGTATCTGCCCTCAAAAGTTTTACAATCTAGTCAGATGGGTAGGAGAAGGGTGCTGATAACAAAGGCTGTAACAAAGAGGGAGACTATCCACTGGGCGTTCAGTGCAGGAAGACCATGGATCCATTTTAAAGATTCAGAAAACTTTTCAAAAGAGTACACTAAAGATAGGTCGAGCAGGTAGAGCTTTGACAAAGAATGGTGGAAAGAAGTTTCTAATTTTTTTCTACTCTAACTCCAAAGGTGCTTGATCCACTCTAGACTGAGTCTCTGATTCCTTTACAGGATTACAAATAACAGTGATCTGAGTGCCTTTTGTGATCTTTATAATTTATAAAGTTACTTTATGTACTTCACAGTACTGAGTTCTCATATCCAGACCACATGCTGGGCAGAGCAGACACTACCATGCCCATTTTTCAGATAATGAAACTGGGCTCTAAGATTTCCAAAGTCACAGAAATAATAGATGATTTAATGGAAAAAAACACCTTTTACCTTGGGAAACCAATGCCATTAATGCTGCTATACTTCTAGGTCATATCAGCTGTAGTGAGCTGTCACTCAGAGAGCAAGGCAAGCTTTTCATGGGAGTAATGTCATCTATATTGTGTGCCTTAAGCAATACAATTTAACCAAGAATTTCTTAATTACCGTCAACCACAGTATAATATTATGTTGTGAATGATAACAGCACATGCATATGATCAGGAATTAGATCATCTGGAAGGTGTATAGAAAGGGGGAACACTGAAATGTCTATTGAGAATTTGCCAGAGAATAACACGGTATATGTCACAGAGTTATCCTGGAACGAGGCTTCAAGTTCTACGAGTATATCTCAACCAACTGAAAGGACATCACAGGCAGGGTACTGCAAAATATTATTAGACATTTAGGGTAGACAAATATGTATTCAAATAAAGAGCTGTGAAGAAAGTTCTCCAGTAGAAAGCCTGTTCCTAGATGGGATGGGATGGTTTTCCTAGGCTTCTTGGCTGAAATCTATCTGTCCTGAGAAGACTGAACATCTAAAAGGAATAGAAGGGGCACAGTAGGGGAAGCATTGAGAAGAAACCCAGGCCAGGTAGCAGCGTTTAAATCTCAGGATCATTTCCCCCATGTATGGCTTTAAGCGACTGTTGTAGTGGAGGACTCAGTGCTGACTTTGCTCCAACCTTGGAGAGCAGTTAAGGGAAGGAAAAACTGAAGACTTCTTTTCCCTTTAGCCTGCACAATCAGATTTATCTGAATTGAGCAAAGAATTCAAAAGAATTTATGCAAAATTACTGGAGTTTGAGAGAGCCCTCAACATACTTCTCAAAACTACATGCATTGCATTTGAAATAACTCAGATGTGTGAATTTCTAATGTCATCGATATTGCTGTTATCAGATAGGATTCTAACCATTAAATCCAAGTATTCTCAGGAAAAATCTCAGCCCCCACACCCCAAACATGAATTTCCCATTTGTCTTTCCTTATAGAAACTATGTTTTGACTTCTTGAAGCCAGTGTAAGCCTTTGTTTCTTTTCTGTCTGGAAAATAACAGACAGTGTGACCCTGGCTATCATCATTTTTCTCAACTGCTGATCTGATTCCACCTAATAAGTAGCAACTAATGGTGACTATCACAATTCAAATTAAAACGAGGAGAGTAGAATGACGTGCAGACAAAGCTCAGATGTGGGTTTGTTGATATTTGTAGCAGGAGGTTAATTAGCATTAACAGAAGTATCAGCAGTCACTTGGACTTACTCATAAGGTACTGACTGCTCTCAGCAGTATAGTACAGAGGAAAACAAGTCAAAATAGTTTTCTTTTTCCTCTTACAGAAAAACCATTTACAAAAACAAACATAAAGTAATTGGATTCTTTTCTGTTTGCTTTCTGTTTCTCCTTTCCAGCTAAGTGTTTGATTTAGCTGCTTCTTTTGCTCCTTCCAAGTCCTACATGGTTTGAGTAATAATAGTGTTAGCTGTTCTTTCTTTTTCCCTTTTTCATTCCCTTCCCCCCTGCCCCCTTCCCCATCCTTCGGTGGTTGTTTTCCCTTTAGGCAACAATTTTATGTATAGGCGCTTTCAATTTCAGTGAATGATGGGTATATTTTTATGGGTGGTTTATACATTTTGGGTTATATAAATGCAGGACATACATCTATCCCTCTGATCACTAAACCCATCTAAAACTTTTGAAGCCCCTACATTTCCCTATTCTATGCAATGATCAGAATAACTGTTATATCCAATGTGTCAGCCTTAAACAAAGCCCAGAAAGAGGTTTTATTTGTTTGACTTTGTATTTTTTTTTTCCATTTGCACTCTAATAAAAAAAGAAACAATATATTATTTTTTTAAATGAAAGTTCCTTTTATCTATATGCAGGAGAGCTTAGGATCATTTGAAAAGCTATTCTAGGTATTCTGAAAATAAATGTCCATGGTTTAGTACCTGTAGAATTATTTAATATACACATATCATTATATTATTTAGTCATTCTTTGATGTTTTATAGAAAGTTCATTATTTTAATCTATTGAGAAATGTTAATTAATAATGAAAGATCAATAAATAATAATCATAATGTGAATTAAAATATCTCCTGTTATGCAAGGCTGTAGTTACTAGAATTTTGATGAGGACTTTTAAAATTAATTTCTTTGTTCTTTTCTTCTGTAGAGGGAGCTGGAAATGGATTCAAAAAAATTAAGGAAATATGTATATATTTTAAAATTCTGACCACAAATCAAAGACAGGCTTAAAATTCTTTGAGGAAAATTTACTCAGGGGTGATAAGAGATATGGGATTGGGTGTGCCACCACTGTTTTGTACAAAAACATAAAAGGAAGTTAACTGTCACATTATTTCCACTTATACTTGCCAAATCAGATGGAATATATCTGTCTGTCTATCTATCTATCTACCTATCTATCATCTATCTATCTATATCCAAATCTACCTATCTAGATAGACAGAAAGACAGACAGATAGATATCAAGACATTAGCTGTAGATTATTTTATAAATGGTACCAAGTATGAAACATAAATATATAAGTATTTCTTACCAAGTATCATGGCTCATTGGATAGACAAGATGGATAGACAAATCCCTCAATTAATGCAACCCTATCATACAGTGGAGGATATTGAGGTAGGCAAATGCTAAGTGAGAACCCAAACAGTAGTTATTTGGCATCTGGGCTAGGGATAAAATCTAAGTCACTGACCCTTCATTTAGTAGCCTTTCCTTAAATCTACAGTGCCATATAAGCATTATCTTGGAAATCAGAGTAAATAAATCTTTGGTCTTGATTTATCTTCTACTTTTTCTCTGTAAAAATGCACCATAAGGAGTATAGTATTTAACTTATGGGCTAAGGAATTAGTCATGTGTTAAAAGTGAAGAGATTTTAGGATTCTGTTATGCTCAACTTTAACTTCAAATTTCAAAAGAGTACCCATATCTTAAACCCCCATGATTGATGAAGGAGAGTGAAGGAAGGAGAATTCTCATTTCTAACCATATTCTGTTATTTTAACAAGGAGATGGCTACTATAGTTTCTTCAGTTTGATGACAGCTAATTATCCAAACCATTAAAACAAAAGGAGATTGGATGTGGATGTATGGATAAGAGGTATACGTCTATATTTTCTTTGTCTTGTCAATGGAGACAGGCAATATTTGGATGTTTGGGATTTTTTTTTTTTTTTTTTGCTATTTTTAATGATCTGAGTAGACTCTGGCAAATGGCCATCCTAAAAGAGAATTTGGGCTGCTCAGTAATTGAACACTGAGTTATCACATGAAGTAAGAGGAGATTCCAGGCTTGAAAGGCAGACAAAGTCAAAGTGTGTGTGTGTGTGTGTGTGTGTGTGTGTGTGTGTGTGCGCGCGCGCGCACGCGCGTTTAAGGAAAAGGCAGCGTTTGCCCTCACACTCTGTTTAGAGTCTGTGTGTGTGTGTGTGTGTGTGTGTGTGTGTGTGCGCGCGCGCGCACACGCGCGAATGTGTGCGTGAGAAAGAGAGAGAAGGAGAGAAAGAAAAAGAGGCATCAAAGTCTAGGTAACAAATGCAGGAGTTTAGAAAACAACTGACAGAAGTAAAGAATCAGACTTTCTGGGGTCTGTTGATTTTTCAATAATAATTTTAAAAGTTAACATTTTTGAGCACTTTCCTGGCAATTTTTGCCAGTATTCTGGTTTTAACGTAAGTCATCTCAATTAATTCTTATAACAATTTGTGTGTGTGCGTGTTAGAATAGTATCTATGATTATTTTCCAGAGGAGGAAGAATAAGCTATGGCAAAATAATTTCCCCAAGGACACTTAACTAAAAAGTAGCTGGCAGAGGCTGGATTTGAACTCAGGAATTTCTAGATCAAGAACTGGAAGTTCTTAGCCATTATATTACAGTGTCTCCCATGATCAATTGCCCCTATCCAAGACCAGGAGGTATATGATTTATAGGTGATTTGGGCTGGCACAAAGAAGCAAGAGACTCCTGAAAGACAAATAAAGCAGGAAAGCAACTGAAATTCTCCTATAGCTCTACTAGTTAAATATACATTATAAAGAAAAACTTAATTTTTTTAAAGGACAAGTGTCTTTCTCAAATTCCCTTAAATGCCTTGCAAGTTGATGCTAGGAAATGTGCCATTTTCCCATTCTTTTAATATATTCTTTCTCATCATAATGCCTTCCTCCAAATAGCACATGGTAAATGAGGGAAAAAAAATCTATATGAAAAAATGTGGCAAGAATATTGAAATAGCAATTAAGAACAGATGGATGTTTTGTTAAGTACAAATGAGTTTTTAAATAAATGAGGGTTCACAAGAGGTTTGTGAAAATCAGTTAATATCCTATTGAAATATTGAGACACATATGTAAAAGTCTACCAGGTTCGGCTCTATTTGTGAGTCACCAGCAGTAGTACAGAATATTTTTCCATAACAGCCAAATTAAGCACCTCTTTCTAATCTTCATGTCACAACACTTTTTAGATATAATTCACCCCTTATTTACCAGCCCAGGTTTTTGACTGATAGTACCTTTTCTACTAGATGAGAAAGCACCTACCAATGTCAAAACACAGGGCTTATATTCTAGTAACCTGTAATCTTAGACTTGAGGTCACTGTGGGTCCTTATACTCACTATTTCCTTCCAATCAAAGACACTTGGGCCAACAGATCCGGATGAAGAAACTGGAGCAGAGGAAAAGTGAACCTCACCTCACATAGGAAGATCTTCTCAGGTGTGTTTTGTATAGAGAAACAGGAAGTATATGAATGAATACCACTGCTGAGAAACAAAATTAGAAAGAACATGTGGATCCAGGTTCAGTTTTTTGTTTTGTTTGTTTAAAGTATGGTGACCCTATTCACTAGCAAAATGTGGCCTGGTGAGTATAAAGACAACAACATTATTTTCTCCAAAACTGCCCTCAGGGAGAGAAACAACCTTGAGCAAATATTACCTCCATTTGATGGACAGAGATAGAAACAGGGAGAGTCTAGTTCAGCTCTTTCCATTTCAAAAGAACCATTAGTACACAGGGCAATCCTTAATTCTATTTGCTCCCTATTAAGATGTGGAGTAAAAATAATTTATTGATGGCTTCTCAGAAAGAAGGACATCTAATTTTGGAAGCTAGCATTTAGGGTACCAATAATGATATCTAATTATTGAATAGTTACCTTATGTTAGGTTTTATATTAAGAGCTCCATGTATAGCAATTCATTTAATCTTCATAGTGACACATTAGAAAGTAATATTATAACTACATGACAGACACAAAAACTGAGGTGCAGAGATGTTAAAGAATTTACTCTATCAAAACAAGAAGTAAGTGGACTGCAAACTGAGTCTAGGCAGTCATGAAATTCCCTTGAAAAGATTATGAAAAAAGATAAAATTTACTTTATGAATTTAATATGCTATTCAATATTAATATTTAATTTGACATTGTTAAGAAGAATAAAGTAGCACTTGGGATATGTAATCAAATATAACTCCATGTAAAACTTGGATATCTGACTTCAAAATACTGTCCCTTCTGCCCTGCAGTTTTTGCAGGAGTTGCTTATTCAGAAGGTAATGATCTCTTCCTTCCTATTGCAACGAAGCCACCTGTGCATGCATATCTGCAGATGATAATCATCTATGGGACAAGATGGAGAATGGGGAAGAAGATGGGGAGGGCAGAACTATGAAGAACTTGTGGTATGTCATAACCACACTCTCTTTGTAACAGTCAGCGTGCAACTGGTCTTTTCCTCCCTGATAAGAATCAGAGCACTGACAGGAAGAACACTCTTTGACAAAAATCACAGCAAGATCTTTTTTGACCCATCTCCTAGAGTAATGGAAATTAAAAAAAATAATAAACAAATGGTACCTAATGAAACTTAAAAGCTTTTGCAAAGCAAAGGAAACTACAAACAAGATGAAAAGACAACCCTCAGAATGGGAGAAAATATTTGCAAACGAATCAATGGACAAAGGAGTAATCTCCAAAATATATAAACTAATTATTGGAGAAATGCAAATCAAAACTACAATGAGGTATCACCTCACACCAGTTAGAATGAGCATCATCAGAAAATCTACAAACAACAAATTCTGGAGAGGGTGTGGAGAAAAGGGAACCCTCCTACACTGTTGGTGAGAATGTAAATTGACACAGCCACTCTGGAGGACAGTATAGAGGTTCCTTAAAAAACTAAAAATAGAATTACCATATGACCCAGCAACCCAACTACTGGGCATATACCTGGAGAAAACCATAATTCAAAAAGACACAGGCACCTCAATGTTCATTGCAGCACTATTTACAATAGCCAGGATGTGGAAGCAACCTAAATGCCCATTGACAGACGAATGGATAAAGAAGAATGTATAAAATGGATAACTAATGAGAACCTGCTGTATAAAAAAAGAAATAAAATAAAATTCAAAAAAAAAGAATCAGAGCACTGAGACTTTGGAGCATTCACCTTGCTGATAGAGAGGGGGAGATGTAAATGCCAGGAGGAAAGAGTTAATGGGTAATATTTTCCTTTCCTGAGAAGGTCCACATAAATGAAAATATTCCCAGGAACCATTTTATTCTGCCTCCTAAAATTTAACCTCAAAATACTATTTATTCAGACATTTGCCCATTGTTTCATTAATTTTGTTCAGTAGGCATGTTTTTTGTCTTATCACATGCTATTCAACTGCAAATTGTTTTTGCATCCAGACTTTGGTTTGCAATAATCCCAGTAGTAATTTTTTTTGTTTGAAATTTATTATTTATTTTTTTATACAGCAGATTCTTACTAGTTATTTCTTTTATACATATTAGTGTATACATGTCAATCCCAATCTCCCAATTCATTCCACAACCATGACCACCCACCACCACTTTCCCCGCTTGGTGTCCATAAGTTTGTTCTCTACACCTGTGTTTCTATTTCTGCCTTGGAAACCAGTTTATCCATACCATTTTTCTAGGTTCCACATACATGCATTAATATACGATATTTGTTTTTCTCTTTCTGACTTACTTCACTCTGTATGACAGTCTCTAGATCCATCCTTTCTGAATTATGGTTTTCTCTGGGTATATGCCCAGTAGTGGGATTGCTGGGTCATATGGTAATTCTATTTTTAGTTTTTTAAGGAACCTCCATACTGTTCTCCAGAGTGGCTGTATCAATTTACATTCCCACCAACAGTGCAAGAGGGTTCCCTTCTTTCCACACCCTCTCCAGCATTTGCTGTTTGTAGATTTTCTGAGGATGCCCATTCTAACCAGGGTGAGCTGATACCTCATTGTATTTTTGATTTGCATTTCTCTAATAATTAGTGATGTTGAGCAGTTAGTTATTCATGTGCCTCTTGGCCATCTGTATGTCTTCTTTGGAGATATGTCTATTTAGGTCTTCTGCCCATTTTTTGATTGGGTTGTTTTTAATATTGAACTATATGAACTACCTATATATTTTGGAGATAACTCTTTTGTTGATTAATTGACAACAACAGATTAATTTGATCCCTTTGCAAATATTTTCTCTGATTCTGAGGGTTGTCTCTTCGTCTTGTTTTAAGTTTCCTTTGCTGTGCAAAAGCTTTTAAGTTTTATTAGGTCCCATTTGTTTATTTTTGTTTTTATTACAATTACTCTAGGAGGTGGGTCAAAAAATATTTTGCTGTGATTGATGTCAAATAGTGTTCTTCCTATGTTTTCCTCTAAGAGATTTATAGTGTCCAGCCTTACATTTAGGTCTTTAATCCATTTTGAGTTTATATTTGTGTATGGTGTTAGGGAGTGTTTAATTTCATTCTGTTACATGTGGCTGTCCAGTTTTCCCAGCACCTCTTATTGAAGAGACGGTCTTTTCTACATTGTATATCCTTGCCCCCTTTGTCATAGATTAGTTGACCATAAGTGCATGGGTTTATCTCTGGGCTTTCCATACTGTTCCATTGATCTATATTTCTGTTTTTGTGCCAGTACCATATTGTCTTGA
>NC_041222.1:66806117-66806739 GCF_002837175.3 Physeter macrocephalus
AGTACAGGTCTTTTACCTCCTTAGGTAGGTTTATTCCTAGGTATTATATTCTTTTTGTTGAAATAGTGAATGGGATTGTTTCCTTAATTTCTCCTTCTGATCTTTTGTTGCTACTGAATAGGAATGCAAGAGATTTCTGTGCATTAATTTTGTATCTTGCAACTTTACCAACTTCATTGATTAGCTCTAGTAGTTTTCTGATGGCATCTTTAGGATTCCCTATGCATAGTACCATGTCATCTGCAAACAGTGACAGTTTTACCTCTTTTCCAATTTGTATTACTTTTATTTCTTTTTCTTCTCTGATTGCCATGGCTAGGACTCCCAAAACTATGCTGAATAATAGTGGTGAGAGTGGACATCCTTGTCTTGTTCCTGATCTTAGTGGAAATGCTTTCAGTTTTTCACCATTGAGAATGATGTTTGCTGTGGGTTTGTTGTAAATGGCCTTTATTATGTTGAGGTAGGTTCCCTCTATGCCCACTTTCTGGAGAGTTTTTATCATAAATGGTGTTAAATTTTGTCAAAAGCTTTTTCTGCATCTACTGAGATGATCATATGGTTTTTATTCTTCAATTTGTTAATATGGTGTATCACATTGATTGATTTGCATATATTGAAG
>NC_041222.1:66807075-66816373 GCF_002837175.3 Physeter macrocephalus
CTCTAAATGTTTGATAGAATTCACCTGTGAAGCCATCTGGTCCTGACTTTTGTTTGTTGGAAGATTTTTAATACAGTTTCAATCTCATTACATGTGATTGGTCTGTTCATATTTTCTATTTCTTCCTTGTTCAGTCTCAGAAGTTTGTTGGTATCACGGTTATTGTGGCCTCATAGATTGAGTTGTCCATTTCTTCCAGGTTGTCGATTTTATTGGCATAGAGTTGCTTGCAGTAGTCTCTTATGATGCTTTGTAGTTCTTTGGTGTCCATTGTAACTTCTCCTTTTTCACTTCTAATTTTAATGATTTGAGTCCTCTCCCTCTTTTTCTTGATGAGTCTGGCTAAAGGTTTATCAATTTTGTTTATCTTCTCAAAGAACCAGCTTTAAGTTTCATTGATTTTTTTGCTATTGTTTTCTTCATTTCTATTTCATTTATTTCTGCTCTTATTTTTATGATTTCTTTCTTCTACTAACTTTGGGTTTTGTTTGTTCTTCTTTCTCTAGTTCGTTTAGGTGTAAGGTTAGATTGTTTATTTCAGATTTTTCTGGTTTCTTGAGATAGGATTGTATTGCCATAAACTTCCCTCTTAGAACTGCTTTGGCCGCATCCCATATGTTTTGGAGCATCATGTTTTCATTGTCATTTATCTCTAGGTATTTTTTGATTTCCTCTCTGATTTCTTCAGTGATGTCTTGGTTATTTAGTAATGTATTGTTTAGCCTCCATGTGTTTGTGATATTTTACGTTTTTTCCCCTGTAATTCATTTCTAATCTCATAGCGTTGTGGTCGGAAAAGATGCTTGATATGATTTCAATTTTCTTAAATTTACCGAGGCTTGATTTGTGACCCAAGATGTGATCTATCATGGAGGATGTTCCATGTGCATTTGAGCAGAAAGTGTAATCTGCTATTTTTGGATGGAATGTCCTATAAATATCACTTAAATCTGTGTATTGTGTCATTTAAAGCTTGTGTTTCCTTATTAATTTTCTGTCTGGATGATCTGTCCATTGGTGTAAGTTAGGTGTTAAAGTCCTCCACTATTATTGTGTTACTGTCGATTTTCTTTATAGCTCTTAGCATTTGCCTTATGTATTTAGGTGCTCCTATGTTGGGTGCATATATATTTATAATTGTTATATCTTCATCTTGGGCTGATCCCTTGATTATTATGTACTGTCCTTCCTTGCCTCTTTTAACATTCTTTATTTTAAAGACTATTTTATCTGATACGAGTATTGCTACTCCAGCTTTATTTTGATTTCCATTTGCATGGACTATCTTTTTCCCTCCCCTCACTTTCAGTCTGTATGTGTCCCTAGCTCTGAAGTGGGTCTCTTGCAGACAGCATATATACAGATCTTGTTTATGTATCCATTCAGTGAGCCTGTGTCTTTTGGTTGGAGCATTTAATCCATTCACATTTAAGGTGATTATCTATATGTATGTTCCTATTATATTTTCTTAATTATTTTGGGTTTGTTTTTGTAGGTCCTTTTCTTCTCTTGTGTTTCCCAATTACAGAAGTTCCTTTAGTATTTGTTGTACAGCTGGTCTGGTGGTGTTGACTTCCCTTAGCTTTTGCTTGCCTGTAAAGCTTCTGATTTCTCCATCGAATCTGAATGAGATTCTTGCTGGGTACAGTAATCTTGGTTGTAGGTTCTTCTCTTTCATCACTTTAAATATATCATGCCACTCCCTTCTGGCTTGTAGAGTTTCTGCTGAGAAATCAGCAGTTAACATTATGGGAGTTCCCTCGTATGTTATTTGTCATTTTTCCCGTGCTGCTTTTAATGATTTTTCTTTGTCTGTAATTTTTGCCAGTTTGACTACTATGTGTCTCAGCATGTTTCTCCTTGGGTTTATCCTGCCTGGGACTCTCTGTGATTCCTAGACTTGGGTGGCTATATTCTTTCCCATGTTAGGGAAGTTTTCAACTATAATCTCTTCAAATATTTTCTTGGGTCCTTTCTCTCTCTCTTCTCCTTCTGGGACCCCTATAAGGAGGATGTTGTTACGTTTAATGTTGTCCCAGCCTATTGATTCCTTCTAGTGTATTTTTCAATTCAGTTATTGTATTGTTCATCTCTGTTTGTTTCTTCTTTAATTCTTCTAGGTCTTTGTTAAACATTTCTTGCATCTTCTCGATCTTTGCCTCCATTCTTTTCCCAAGGGCCTGGATCATCTTCACTCTCATTACTCTGAATTTCTTTTCCTGGAAGGTTGCCTATCTCCACTTCATTTAGTTGTTTTTCTGGGGTTTTATCTTGTTCCTTCATCTGGTACATAGTCCTCTGCCTTTTCATTTTGTCTATCTTTCTGTGAATGTGGTTTTCATTCCACAGGCTGAGGAGTGTAGTTCTTCTTGCTTCTGCTATCTGTTCTCTGGTGGATGAGGTTATTTAAGGGTCTTGTGCAAGTTTCCTGATGGGAGGGACTGGTGATGGGTAGAGCTGACTGTTGCTCTGGTGGGCAGAGCTCAGTAAAACTTTAACCTGCTTCTCTGTTGATGGGTGGGGCTGGGTCGTCTCCCTGTTGGTTGTTTTGCTGAGGCAACCCAGCATTGGAGCCTCCCTGGCTCTTTGGTGGGGCTAATGGTGGACTTTGGGAGGGCTCACACCAAGGAGTACTTCCTAGAACTTCTGTCTGCCAGTGTCCTTGTCCCTGCGGTGAGCCATAGCCATCCCCCGCCTCTGCAGGAGACCCTCCAACACTAGAAGGTAGGTCTGATTTAGTCTCTTATGGGGTCACTGCTCCATCCCCTGGGACCCGATGCACACACTACTTTGTGTGTGCCCTCCAAATGTTGAGTCTCTGTTTCCCTCAGTCCTGTCGAAGTCCTGCAATCAAATCCCACTAGTTAGTCTTCAAAGTCTGATTCTGTGGGAATTCCTCCTCCCATTGCTGGAACCCCAGGTTGGGAAACCTGACGTGGGGCTCAGAACCCTTACTCCAGTGGGTGGATTTCTGTGGTATAAGTGTTCTCCAGTTTGTGAGTCACCCACCCACCAGTTATGCGATTTGATTTTATTGTGATTTTGCCTCTCCTACTATCTCATTGTGGCTTCTCCTTTGTCTTTGGATGTGGGATATCCTTTTTGGTGAGTTCCAGTGTCTTCTTGTTGATGACTGTTCAGCAGTTAGTTGTGATTTCGGTGCTCTCGCAAGAGGGAGTGAGTGCATGTCCTTCTACTCTGCCATCTTGAACCAATCTCTCTCTTGATGAGTAAAGTCTTCTTTCCAGTTGCTCTACTTTTTGTCAGAGTGCCAGTTCCACTTCCAGTATTGCTCTGCTTAGGTTGCTAGGAGGCCAATAATTCCTTAATATAAGTTTTAAGAAAGACCATTTCCTAGAATTTTCTTTCAAAGAATAGTATTAGTAAAAAATCTCTGAATTCTAAATACTCGTATTAAAGGGAAGACAGTACATTTACTCAGCCAACAATGGTTGTTGAGAACTACATTGTATATTCCCTACAATGTCTGAGGAACTGTGAATTTGCAAATGAAGTTATGGTTTTTCTCCTTTCTGCAAGACTGTCTTTTACTCTCTTACTCTCCTATTTGCCCAGAAAAACAAAGTTAAAGAGTTTACACATTTTGTTGCAAAGATTCTGAGGGTTTGATGAATGTCCATTCATCCATTCTGCAAGCATATATTGTCCATTATGCATTGGGCATGGGGTAGGTCCAAGATATTCAATCTTGAGTAGAACGTGGTGTAGGAATAGGAGCAGAAAATCAGTTGAATTTTGGAGACATAAAATGGAAGTGATTCCTTGAGTGGGCATACTTGAATTTGAATTTTTGGCCTGTCATGTATTAGCTGTATGACCTTGAATATGGCACAATTTTTCTAAACTCCAGCCCCACACTGGTAGAATGTGACCATTAATTCATCTTTCACAGGATTGTTATGACAGTTTAATGACAATGTATAGAAAGTATTTATCAGCTGGCAATTTTTAATAAATATTAATTCTCTCCTCATTTTTAATTCAGCCACACATAAAGGTAGACAAAGCAAATTCAGAAAGGATGTTTTAGTTATGGAGGTAGAAGGTGAATAAAAGCATTTGGGAAATAAGCTCTGTGTTGAAATAATCTCACTTATTAGAATAAGAGAAGGTCTCTTAGAAAGGCCTTGCTTTCTCTCTCAGCCTGAACTCTTTAATCCATGCTCATCAGTGTACATAAGACAAGAAAATATCACACTGAACCTCTGATAGTTTTGGCTTATTTTTCCACAGAACACAACCCAAATGTGTTTTCCTCAGCATCTTTTGATCTTTCATTAAATTAATAAACTTCTCTTTTGAAGACAGATTAATAATTCTATTTATTATGACATAACTATATGCAAAGGACTTTATCCTTGATCTTCACAACAACACTGTGAACTAGGTATATAATTATTTTTATTTTATGCAAGGGAAAAGTGAGACTTATAAAGGAGAAATAATTTGCCCAAACTCACATGTCTACTATGGAGGACTGAACTAAGGTTTGTCTGGCCGCAGTGATTATACTGCTTTGAAATTGCAAGAAAAAAAAATTATTCCACTTTTTAAGCAATTTCACCAAGAAACAGAGGACAGAGGCCCTTGCTTCTTTACTTCAAAAGCTCTTGAAATGATGTTGCTTAGCTGATACTCTCCTAAATTGGTTTATCCTATGGGAACAATTAAGCAATAATCACTTTTAAGTGGCTTCAGGGAAATGCTGAAGATGGACTTTGTTAGTCTACAACTCCTAAACAAAATAATTGAAAATATGGCCATAGTTAAAATAGCTTTTTGTGGACTTCCCTGGTGGTGCAGTGGTTAAGAATCTGCCTGCCAATGCAGGGGACATGGGTTCTAGCCCTGGTCTGGGAAGATCCCACATGCTGCAGAGCAGCTAAGCCTGTGAGCCACAACTACTGAGCTCGTGCTCTAGAGCCCACGAGCCACAACTACTGAGCCCACATGCCACAGCTACTGAAGCCTGCATGCCTAGAGCCTGTGCTTTGCAACAAGAGAAGCCACCTCAATGAGAAGCCCGCGTACCACAACAAAGAGTAGCCCCTACTCACCACAACTAGAGAAAGCCTGTGCACAGCAATGAAGACACAATGCAGCCATAAATAAATAAATAAATAAATAAATAAATAAATAGGTGATGTGTGATCACTACACACTTGTAAAACATAATAGCTTTTTATAGGGAAATGCTGAAGATGGACTTTGTTAGTCTACAACTCCTAAACAAAATAATTGAAAATATGGCCATAGTTAAAATAGCTTTTTGTGGACTTCCCTGGTGGTGCAGTGGTTAAGAATCTGCCTGCCAATGCAGGGGACATGGGTTTTAGCCCTGGTCTGGGACGATCCCACATGCTGCAGAGCAGCTAAGCCTGTGAGCCACAACTACTGAGCTCGTGCTCTAGAGCCCACGAGCCACAACTACTGAGCCCACGTGCCACAGCTACTGAAGCCTGCATGCCTAGAGCCTGTGCTTTGCAACAAGAGAAGCCACCTCAATGAGAAGCCCGCGTACCACAACAAAGAGTAGCCCCTACTCACCACAACTAGAGAAAGCCTGTGCACAGCAATGAAGACACAATGCAGCCATAAATAAATAAATAAATAAATAAATAAATAGGTGATGTGTGATCACTACACACTTGTAAAACATAATAGCTTTTTATTTCTGTGGAATACATGAGAATATATGGAATAAATTAAGGCACATTTGTTTGTACAAGAGCATAATATACATTTGATACAAAACGGATATTCAGGGCAAGAATGCACTGTTTTTGTCCTGATAGAAAGAAAATGATGCCTAATGGGGCAGAGTCAAGATGGCGGAGTGGGAAGATGTGGAGTTTGTGTCTCCCCACAACTAGGGCACCTCCTGGATGCTGGTGGGGGACCTCGATGCCCAAGGAGATGGGAGGATCCCCTGAGCGACTGAGTAGGGCATGAGGGTAGTAAGGGGGGAGGAGAAATGGAGGCCTACAGGACTGGCTCCCCTGAGGGGGTGGCTGGGAGAGGGGAGGGGTTCCCATATCTGGAGGGACCCTCGGGGGCCAGGAGATCAGGGGAAACATGCCCAGCTTTCCCCTACCCAATCGGACCAGGAAGCCTGTGGGGCTCCTGGGCCAGGCCCTCTGCCCTCCAAGGCCCTCTGGGTCACATTGGTCCTAGGGGAGTAGGAGGGAGGCAGGGGGAGAAGAGGAGAGATGGTGGGCAGGGCCCTCCAGGATCAGAGGATCAGGGGAGGCACTGCAGGTGTTTCCCCTGCCCACTCAGCCCTGGGAAGCCTGCTGGGCTCCTGGGCCTGATCCTCCATTCTCCAGGGCCCCCTGAAGCCTCATGGGTCCTATGGGAGGAAGGGAGGGAGGAGCAGGGAAGAGGAGGAGAGGCAGACAGGGAGGGGGCCCTCCTGGACTGGAGGATCAGGGGAGGTGCGGCAGGCGTTTCCCCCACCCACTCAGCCCCAGGAATCCTGTTGGGCTTCTGGGTCTGGTCCCCTACCTTCTGGGCCCCCACCAGCCATGTGGCTCCTTGGGCATCGGAAGGAGTTGGCGGGGGAGAAGAGAGGCCAATGGGGAGGGGCCCTCCGGGATCAGAGGATCGGGGTAAATGGGCCTAGCATTTCCCCCGCCCACTCGGTCCCAGTGAGCCTGCTGGGTCCTGGACCTGGTCTTCTGACCTCAAAGGCCAAAGACACTCCTGAACCCCTCTTGCTACATTGATCCTAAGCCCCAACCTCCACCCCCCAGGGCCTTTTCCGGCCCTGTGGGTCCTAAGCATAGGCCCCGCTCACTGCCTAAACCACAGCCCTGCCTAAGCACCACCCCACCAGCCAAGGCCTTTTCTGGGTTTTTCTTTCCCCTCTCTTTTTTACTATTGTGGCTCTATATTACCTTCCACTTCTTGTTTCATCTCTATTTTTATTTTTTTAATTCTCTCTAACATATCTGTTAGTTTTCTAATCTTGTTTTATTTTTTACTCTTTGTTATTGTTCTGTTCCTTTTTTTCTTTTCTTTCTTTTTGTTTTTGCTGCCCCATGTGGCTTGCACAATCTTGGTTCACAAACCAGGGGTTGGGCCAGAGCTACTGTGGTGTGAGCTCTGAGTCAGAACCACCTGACTAACAGAGAACCTCAGACCCCAGGAAATATTCATCAGAGCGAGGTCTCCCAGAGGTCCTCATCTCGGCACCAAGACCCAGCTCTACCTAACAGCCTACCAACTCCAGTGCTGGAAGCCTCAAGCCATAGGAACACAATCCCACCCATCAAAAAAAAAAAAAAAGAGACAACAAGAAGATATATCACAGATAAAGGAGCAAGGTAAAAACCAACAAAACCAAATAAATGAAGAGGAAATAGGCAACCTACCTGAAAAAGAATTCAGAGTAATGATAGTAAAGATGATCCAGAATCTCAGACACAGAATGGAGGCACGGATTGAGAAAATACGAGAAATGTTTAACAAAGATCTAGAAGAACTAAAGAACAAACAAACAGATGAAAAACATGATAACTGAAATGCAAAATACACTAGAAGGAATCAATAACAGAATAACTGAGGCAGAAGAACGAATAAGTGAGCTGGAAGACAGAAAGGTGGAAATAATTGCTAAGGAGCAGAATAAAGAAAAAAGAATGAAAGAAATGAAGACAATCTCAGAGACCTCTGGGACAACACTAAACGCACCAACATTCGAATTATAGGGGTCCCAGAAGAAGAGAAAAAGAAAGGGACTGAGAAAATATTTGAAGACATTATAATGGAAAACTTCCCTAGTGTGGGAAAGGAAATAGTCACCCAAGTCCAAGAAGCACAGAGAGTCCCATGCAAGATAAACACTAGGAGAAACACACCAAAACACATATTACTCAAACTAACAAAAATTAAATTCAAAGAAAAAATATTAAAAGCAGCAAGGGAAAAGCAAAAATAACATACAAAGGAATCCCCATAAGGTTATCAGCTGATCTTTCCAGCAGAAACTCTGCAGGCCAGAAAGGAGTGGCAGGATATACTTAAATTGATGAAAGAGAAGAACCTACAACCAAGATTACTCTACTCAGCAAGGATCTCATTCAGATTTGATGGATAAATCAAAAGCTTTTCAGACAAGCAAAAGCTAAGAGAACTCAGCACCACCAAACCAGCTTTACAACAAATGCTAAAGGAACTTCTCTAGGCGAGAAACACAAGAGAAGAAAAAGACCCACAAAAACAAACCTCCCAAAATTAAGAAAATGGTAATAGGAACATACATATCGATAATAACCTTGAATGTAAATGGATTAGATGCTCCAAACAAAAGACACGGATGGGCTGAATGGATATAAAAATGAAACCCATATATATGCTTTCTACAAGAGACCCACTTCATACCTAGGGATACATACAGACTGAAAGTGAAGTGATGGAAAAAGATATTCCATGCAAATGGAAATCAAAAGAAAGCTGGAGTAGCAATACTTGTATCAGATAAAACAGACTTTAAAATAAAGACTGTTACAAGAGGTAGGGAAGGACACCACATAATGATCAAGGGATCCATCCAAGAACACATAACAATTATAAATATTTATGCATCCAACATAGGAGCACCTCAGTACATAAGGCAAATGCTAACAACCGTAAAAGGGGAAATCGGCAGTAACACAATAATAGTAGGGGACTTTAACACCCCACTTACACCAATGGACAGATCATCCAAACAGAAAATAAATAAGAAAAAACAAACTTTAAATGACACAACAGGCCAGATAGATTTAATTGATATTTGTAGGACTGTCCACCTGAAAGTGGCAGAACACACTTTCCTCTCAAGTGCACACGGAACATTCTCCAGGAGAGATCACATCTTGGGTCACAAATCAAGCCTCAGTAAATTTAAGAAAATTGAAATCATATCAAGCATCTTTTCTGACCCCAACACTATGGGACTGGAAATCAATTACAGGAATAAAACTGTAAAAAACACAAATACATGGATGCTAAACAGTGTACTACGAAATAACCAAGAGCTCACTGAAGAAATCAAAAAAGAAATTTAAAATTACATAGAAAAAAATGACAACAAAAATATGATTACCTAAAAACTATGGGATGCAGCAAAAGCAGTACTAAGAGAGAAGTTTATAGCAATTCAATCTCACCTCAAGAAACAAGAAAAATCTCAAATAAACAATTGAACCTTACACCTAAAGCAACTAGAGAAAGAAGAATAAAGAAAACCCAAAGTCAGCAGAAGGAAAGAAATCATAAATATCAGAGCAGAAAT
>NC_041222.1:66816413-66866715 GCF_002837175.3 Physeter macrocephalus
AATCAAAAATAAACAATATCACACTCCTAAAACAACTAGAGAAAGAAGAATAAAGAAAACCCAAAGTCAGCAGAAGGAAAGAAATCATAAATATCAGAGCAGAAATTAATGAAATAGAAATGAAGAAATAGCAAAGATTAATAAAACTAAAAGTCACTTCTTTGAGAAGAACAAAACTGATAAAGCTTTAGCCAGAATCATCAAGAGAAAAAGGGAGAGGACGCATATTAATAAAATTAGATGAAAAAGAGAAATCAAAACTGACACCTGAGAAATACAAAGGATTATAAGAGACTACTACAAAAAACTATATGCCAATAAAATGAACAACGTGGAAGAAATGGACAAATTCTTAGAAAAGCACAACTTTCCAAGACTGAACCAGGAAGAAACAGAAAATATAAACAGACCAATCACAAGCACTGAAATTGAAACTGTGATTAAAAATCTTCCAACAAGCAAATGTCCAGGACCAGATGGCTTCACAGGCAAATTCTATCAAACATTTAGAGAAGAGCTAACACCTATCCTTCTCAAACTCTTCCAAAAAAACTGCAGAGAGAGGAACACTCCCAAATTCTTTCTATGAAGCCACCATCACCCTGACACCAAAACCAGACAATGACGTGACAAAAAAAGAAAATTACAGACCAATATCACTGATGAACATAGATGCAAAAATCCTGAACGAGATATTAGCAAGCAGAATCCAACAACACATTAAAACAATCATACACCATGATCAAATGGGATTTATCCCAGGAATGCAAGGTTTCTTCAATACACACAAATCAAGCAATGTGATACACCATATTAACAAATCAAGGAATAAAAACCATATGATCTCAATAGATGCAGAAAAAGCTTTTGACAAAATTCAACACCCATTTGGGATAAAATACTCTTCAGAAAATGGGCCTGAGTGACCCTACCTCAACATAATAAAGGCCACATATAAGAAACCCACAGCCAACATCATCCTCAATGGTGAAAAACTGAAAGCGTTTCCACTAAGATCAGGAACAAGACAAGGATGTCCACTCTTGCCACTCTTATTCAACACCGTTTTGGAAGTCCTAGCCACAGCAATCATAGAAGAAAAAGAAATAAAAGGAATCCAAATTGGAAAAGAAGAAGTAAACTGTCACCGTTTGCAGATGACATGATACTATACATAGAAAATCCTAAAGATGCCACTAGAAAACTACTAGAACTAATCAATGAACTTGGTAAGGCTGCAGGATACAAAATTAATGCATAGAAATCTCTGGCATTCCTATACACTAACAATGAAAGATCAGAAAGAGAAATTAAGGAAACAATCCCATTTACCACTGCAGCAAAAAGAATAAAATACCTAGGAATAAACCTACCTAAGGAGGCAAAAGACTCATACTCGGAAAACTATAAAACACTGATGAAAGAATTCAAAGATGACACAAACAGATGAAGAGATATACCATGTTCTTGGATTGGAAGAATCAATATTGTGAAAATGACAATACTACCCAAAGCAATCTACAGATTCAATGCAATCCCTATCAAACTACCAATGGCATTCTTTACATAATTAGAACAAAAAATTTTACAACTTATCTGGAAACACAAAAGACCCTGAATAGCCAAAGCAATCTTGAGAAAAGAAAACGGAGCTGGAGGAATCAGGCTCCCGGACTTCAAACTATACTATAAAGCTACAGTAATCAAGAGAGTATGGTACTGGCACAAAAAGAGAAATATAGATCAATGGTACAGGATAGAAAGCCCACACACATACGCTCACCTAATTTATGACAAAGGAGGCAAGAACATAAAATGGAAAAAAGACATTCTCTTCAATAAGTGTTGATGGGAAATCTGGACAGCTAAATATAAAAGAATGAAATTAGAACACTCCTTAACACCATACACAAAAATAAACTCCAAATGGATTAAAGACCTAAATGTAAGACCAGACACTATAAAACTCTTAGAGGGAAACATAGGAAAAACACTCTTTGACACAAACCACAGCAAGATCTTTTTTGACCCACCTCCTAGAGTAATGAAAATTAAAACAAAAATAAACAAATGGGACCTAATGAAACTTAAAAGCTTTTGCACAGCAAAGGAAACCATAAACAAGATGAAAATACAACCCTCAGAATGGGAGAAAATATTTGCAAATGAAGCAACGGACAAAGAATTAATCTCCAAAATATACAAGCAGCTCATGGAGCTCAATATCAAAAAAACAAAACACCCAGTTAGAAAGACCTAAATAGACATTTCACCAAAGAAGACATACAGATGGCCAAGAGGCACGTGCATAGATGCTCAATATCACTAATTATTTGAGAAACGCATATCAAAACTACAATGAGGTATCACTTCACACTGGTCAGAATAGCCATCATCAAAAAATCTATGTTCCATATATATGCGTTAGCATACGGTATTTGGTTTTCTCTTTCTGACTTACTTCACTCTGTATGACAGACTGTAGGTCCATCCACCCCACTACAAATAACTCAATTTCGTTTCTTTTTATGGCTGAGTAATATTTCATTTTATATATGTGCCACATCTTCTTTATCCATTCATCCTTCGATGGACATTTAGGTTGGTTCCATGTCCTGACTATTGTAAATAGTGCCACAATGAACATTGTGTCTGTTGTGCAACAGAAAGTACCACAGTATTGTGAAGCAATTATACTCAAAGAAAGGTTTATTAAAAAAAAATCTATAAACAATAAATGCTGGAGATGGTGTGGTGAAGAGGGAACACTTTTGCACTGTTGGTGGGAATGTAAATTGATACAGCCACCGTGGAGAACAGTATGGAGTTTCCTTAAAAAACTAAAAAGAGGGGCTTCCCTGGTGGCGCAGCGGTTGAGAGTCCGCCTAACAATGCAGGGGACATGGGTTTGTGCCCTAGTCCAGGAGGATCCCACATGCTGCGGAGTGGCTGGGCCCGTGAGCCATGGCCACTGAGCCTGTGTGTCCGGAGCCTGTGCTCTGCAACGGGAGAGGCCACAACAGTGAGAGACCCACATACCGCAAAAAACCCCCACAAAAACTAAAAAGAGAACTACCATATGACCCAGCAATCCCACTACTGGACATAAACCCTGAGAAAACCATAATTCAAAAGGGCACATGTACCTCAATGTTTATTGTAGCACTATTTACAATAGCCAGGACATGGAAACAACCTAATGTCCAATGACAGATTAATAGATAAAGAAGATGTAGTACATATATACAATGGAATATTACTCAGCCATAAAAAGGAATGAAACTGGGTCATTTGTAGAGATGTGGTTGGACCTAGAGTCTGTCATACAGAGTGAAGTAAGCCAGAAAGAGAAAAACAAGTATCGTATATTAGCACATATTTGTGGAATTTAGAAAAATGGTACAGATGAAACTATTTGTAAGGCAGGAATAGAGACGTAGATGTAGAAAATGGACATGTGGACACAGTGGGGGAAAGGGGGGGTGAGATGAATTGGGAGATTAGGTTTGACATAAATACCCTACCATGTGTAAAACAGATAGCTAGAGGGAACCTGTTGTATAGCACAGGGAGCTCAGCTCGGTGCTCTGTGATGACCTAGATATGTGGGATGGTGGCGTGGGAGGGAGGTCCAAGAGGGAGGGGATATATGTATACATATAGCTGATTCACTTCATTGTACAGCAGAAACTAACACAACGTTGTAAAGCAATTTTACTCCAATAAAAAACAAAATTTTTAAAAAGATAATGATGCCTCAAAATAAGGAGCCCTATATATATGATCAATATCAATCATATGTTTACCAAGTCCAGTAGCTTCTAATGCCAAAATGGGTTATATTTTAATAATTTTTAATGAAAATGAATGCATATTTTGTTATTATTTGAACACAGAATTTGTTCTTTCTTCTTTATGGAAACTAAACTACAGTTTCAATAAAATATAAAGTAGTAGTATTAAATGTGAAATTAGATAGAATTAATGTGTTGGGTATACTGATGTAAAAATCATAACAAAAAGCTTTATAAATCCTGACCTTCAAGGACTATAAACAAGTAAGGCATGTTACATCCAGTTTTTAAAAGTTTGGGTTCTTCTGGTGCCTAAAAATATAAACAAAAATGCAAGTTACAAATGAACCAAAGACTTGTACTTTTGGCCATGATGGGGTAACTGGTACCAGACTAGTACTTCTGCCATTTAAAAAAACAAAAAACAACAACAACAAAAAAGCACCTTAGGAAACTGGATTAAATATATGAAAAATATATTCTTATATTGGACAAAACACCATACTGGATTGTGATTCATAAGGGGAGAAAAACAAAGGAGATGATTGCTATGATCATGCTGGCTTTCTGTCTGGAGGCATCTTCCAGATCTTAACACATAGACGAGAGAACCAAACCAAACCAAAGCAGTTTCACTACACAAAAGAGACAGATATAAGAGGTCAGGGAATCAGAGACAGCTAGAATTTGATGTGCATAGTACTAGATGAGAGGGAACTACACAGACAAAAAGCTCCAAAGATCTACACACATGTTCCATAGTCTTTGCCTGAATACTAAGCTGTGCATGTGTAGAGTGAGATACCACCAGTCTGATTTCAAGTAATTTTTAACCTCCTGATAAAAGTTATTTTAAAATGGCAAATTCTTAAAATTTATTCATCAGATGCTCCAGTTACAAAATAAAGTGTCATAAAAATATGAGGATACATTGAAAAACTAAGAAAAAATAATGAAAAGAGATGAAGCAAAAGGAAATGTACTGCCCAGGGAGTGTCAAAATGAGTAAGCACATTTACAAAAGTACACTTGACCATTTTGTTAAGTATAGAACTGATTAAATGCATGTAACTGCAAACTCAAGAAATGCCAGGTTTTATGAACCCAGAGCATAATGGTCCATAGCTAAGTTATTCTAATGCACTTTGAAACCAGTATTTCAGTACAGAATTGAGTTTTTGTCATGTTGTTTGCATCAGCAAATTTTCACAGTTAATACACTAAACTACCTTTTTTTTTTTTTTTTCCTGTCAGTTATTGTCTTCTGTAGCAACTTCCACCTAGACTCTCTGGTTTTTTGTTTGTTTGTTTTGTTGTTGTTTTTGTTTTGTTTTGTTTTTTCCTATTGCAGGGTTTAACTAAGACCAGACTCTGGGCTTTAGTCCCACCAGTTGTGGGTAGACTATGGTATGAGTCTTTCTGGCACCTAATGTGCCTGCACAAAATCCTGTGCATCCATGGTCTCAGGTTCCCTATCTAGCTACTCAGTTTCCAACTGGAACCAGAGCACAATGCTGAGGCTCCACCCATTTCTCTAGGGCACTGACTCCTTATCAGGTTCCTGATTGTTTCCAGGGAGCTAGATCCTATGTCCTCTACCCCATGGATGAAACTCTGCTCCATGACTGGAACAATTCTTAATGGATTGATATTCCCCTATGATGATACCCTC
The DNA here is from genome assembly GCF_002837175.3 of Physeter macrocephalus. Classification (NCBI taxonomy): domain Eukaryota; kingdom Metazoa; phylum Chordata; class Mammalia; order Artiodactyla; family Physeteridae; genus Physeter; species Physeter macrocephalus. Next base: position 66,821,880 of record NC_041222.1, read on the forward strand.
AGTGGCACACTATAATCCTGAACTACTTTAAAAATACATCTGCCTGCATTACAAATCCCTTGGAAACCAGTCACAATCCAAAGCAAGCTCAACTTCGTTGAGAAGGAGAGATGGAACAAGAGAAGTCATGCATGTGTAAACAATAATGAATTATTCTATGACTCAGTGTACAATAAATGCAATATTCCAACGTTTGTATCAAAAAGTTTACTGTCCAGATAGACAAAAATTCTAATATCTATCAACTTTCAGATTGACCACCATCTTTTATATAACAGAAGAACTCAGGGGCTTCTTTGGATTGGACATATAAAAAGCAACCTGGTCTGTAATCCACTGGTTTGCCTTATTATTTCTGATACATGAAACCACTATCTGGCAATGGTTTCCACCAGTAATCATAGACTACCATTGTGGGCAAGACAAAGAGATGTCCTCACAGGATAGTCTCAGCTCATCATAATCCTGACTTCAGAGATTCTCCCTGAGTTTCTAAAGCTGAGGAACAAGAGGTACACTTCCAGAGACATCTACACAGCCATTCCACGGTAGAAGTCCTAGGATCCTTGGGCACTAAGTGTGAGCAGAATACAGAACTCTACCACAGCTCAGTTTTTACAGAAAACTGTAGAATTTTTCAGAATTCCATCACACCCTCTGATGTCCAATTACATTCTTCTTCCACATGGAGCACCTACCTCCATCCCCATCTCTTCTTGAACAATTCAACTCTGTCATCTCAATAGGCCCACTCTTTCCAAACAAAGGCCTTTTTCAAATCTCACTTGAAAGTACTGGAAGCCCAAACCTTAAAGAGGAAGGCCTCAGTCTTCTCTTTAAAACATTCTTTTCACTACTCAATGATGTAACAACAGTAGCAACAATAACAACCAAAATGGTATAAGGCCCCATGTTGCTATTGTAAGACGATGGATAATTTTTGTTGAAATTTACTGTGTTCATGGTATTCATCACTATCTGCAGTTCTGCTTTGTTAGATTATTTATTCATCTATTTATGTTGGAACCTTGGACTCCATTCTCCATTTTGTTCATGACTCTATCCTCAATACCAAGAAAGTTCCCCATATATAGGAAGTATTCAATACATATTTATTCTATTCCACTCCTTTGCACTTGCACTTATTCTCTTTTGTAAAAAAAATAATAAACAGAGCCTCAATTAAATAGAGTTGGGAGAGTAGAAGAGGGAGAACTCACAGCCTACGATGACAGCAGAGCCCAACAGGAAGGAGAGAGACACCTCTTCTTTCCTGGCAAGAACAAGCCAATGAAAAGCCATGAACTCTTTGTTTACTGTAGCCCTCCCAACTTCCTTTTCTTCTCTATGAAAGCATTCTTCTTTCCTTGACATGTGGAGACTTGCGTGCATCTCTCCATGATTGCAGCCCCCAAACTGTAGTTCTCTGCTGATCCCAAATAAACCCATCTTTGCTGGAAAAATATCTGGCAGTCTATTTATTTCAGGTCAACACTTTCTAGTCCTCTTCCAATACTGTCCTTGAATATTTTTCCTACTCCTGCATTAATCAATGTACCAAAAATCTCATATTGAATGTAGTCCATAGAGTTTTCCTAGTAAATTCTACTAATTCTGTCTCCTTGATCCAGTCATTGATTGTTCAAATTATACAGGTGTCACATATGGACAAACATAATTTTTCTGTGCCAAATTCATTATTCTGTCTCATAACTTGATTTTGGATAATACTTTGGTAAATATTACTCACTTTAAACAGTCAATAGATGAACATTATTATTGTGTCTTTTCATTTTCTTTTCTATTATCCTAAGTTCTCACATTTGATTTTTCACCATTCATTCATTTGCGTGGGAAGTCATTTTTGAGTTCTACCTACTGTAAAAAATGTAGTCCCTTTTTTTTCCCATTAATGTTGCTTTTCCCATAAGAGAGTAGAGGATTTTAAATAGGGCATTATATACAAGGAATATGTCATGGATATTAGGTGTTGACTTTTACTTAAAAGTTAAACATCAACCGATTAATGTATAGAAGGGATACACATCATGGGAATCAAAGACTGACCCCATTGTAGTAACCCAGTTCCATAACATAGCTTAAAAAAAAAGGAAAAAAAAATACTGTATTAGGAGCAACCTGGTTCTAGTCTTGGCTTTGCCACTTTTGGCAAAGTTTTAGGTTCTTTATAACCTGACTAGTTTGATGTAGTTTTCAAACATTTTTAAACAGTGCAATCAATTTTCCAAAGAAATCTTTCAATATAACGCATTAGATTAAACAGGTAAAGTGAAGGTGTTCATATTAAAGCTGAAGAGGGAGATCTGGGGGCCTCCAAAGAAGTATGTCCACCTACTCTTCTTGCAAGGCCTTTCACTTAAAGCAGCCTTCAAAGCAACTCCATGGAACACAGTTTAAATGAAATGCTCTTTAAAGTTTCTTCTATCTTTAACCTCTTATGATAAACTGCAATAGCTACACGTATCACAAAGACTGAGCTATTTGTTATTATTTTTATTACTGTTGTTATTTGCTTTTCTCTTAGGGTAGAGTACAATTATGATTCATTAGGAGAAGGGAAGCTATTCTTTTTTTCTCTAATCAATTATATGACTAGAAGAGATGTCAATTCATTGCCTGGAGTCCATGGGGACATTTTGACTGTCAGCTAGAATCCCTTACCTTTGAATTGCACTGGCATAAAATAGGCCCAGATTCCAGTGCTTTATTTTGTGTATGCAAATATTTTAGAGACAAATTCAAAGGCAGAATTAGTTCTGATCATTTCTCTTTCCTGGGGTTGGGAGGAAGAAGACAGAATAAGGGTGAATGTTCATTCCTTTAAATTAGTGGCAACTGAAATAAAATGTAAGATCCCTTTGAAATGTAGAAAGTGTTCAATCTCTAGACCATCTGCAGCAAATTTACAGCAAACACTCCTGCATCCCTGGAAACAGTTTTATGCCACAAACTAGGAACTTCTCCAAAGTTACAATTATGTGATTCAAAACAGGTAATTTTCACCCCAATCTCGACTTTTCATTCCAGGTCTTAGTTAATGCTGTCTTGATGGTTGCTGTTTGATGAATCAGCTTTCCTGTTAACTAGAGGTGCAGGGCTATCATCTAATGAAAACAGTCTGTATTTTATGGCTCCCTAGGCTGCAGTTCTGCATATTAAAATGGAATTTCAATCTCACTGTTAGAAATAAAATCAAAAATAGCATCTGTGGTTTGAACAGAACTGAGAAAAATGCTGCTCATTTAATTTTAACAATATTTTTCATGCTAGACAGTATAAAGAAGAGGCCCTGGATATAATTTTAGAATGCTTATAAATTAGAAATAAATTGGTAGAAATCAACACAATAGTTCAGTGCATGGGTTAGTTCATTATATCTACAAATTTAAATGCTAAAAGTTTTTTGCTCTCATTAGAAGTTTGCAAAAATGTTCACAAATTAAGGTTTCCTACTGTTCTTCAAATTGCACTGGTAGCAGGTCACTTTCCACTCCTCCTGTTGCAAGTATTGAGCCCCTCTGATCACTGTCCGAAAGTTTCTTATCTGTCTAGGAATAAGTGCACATTCAATCAGGAAGAGGAATTCAAGAAGAATATGAAAGAGAAATGAATTAATTGTTATAAAGACCAATAAGCAATGTCAGCAAAGTTACAAGGCAGTGTTTGCAGGTAGAAAGGACTCTTTTCTCTTTGGCAAGCTGAAGGGGTGTAGGACTGAGTGTTTAAGTGTCTTCTAAAAAAACAAAAACAAAAAAACCTTGAATATAGGAATTATTAATATCTTTTTTTACAGGTGAGGAAATCTAGGCTCAGAATTTCTAAGTCAGTTTACCTATCAATTGTCAACCTATGACCTTTTCACTTTCAATGCCCAGGATCTTTGGGCATGAGCAGCCCATCCTAAAATATTCTGCCGTAATTAATTTAACATCTCTACATATAATAAAGAAAATGAGAAAAGTTTTCCTAACATGTTATGAACAAAGAAAATATAACTAAACATTTAAGGAATTTTCATAGCTTTATCAATATTCCATATAAACTTGATTCACCTTGTTAAACACAGTCAATGCAGTAATTTCCTGGAGTACTTACAAAAATGTTTAGGCAACAATTTAAACTCTAACATAAGTCCAGCTCATTGTAGAGTGATATAATAATCGCTGTATACTTAGGGCCAAGTTGAAAGAAATGAGTATGTGGGTAATACAAAATCATCCAATGTTAAAGAATATGGGTCAGTTTTAAATTAATTAATTAATTAATTAATTAATTCTGGCTGTTTTGGGTCTGTTGCTGCGCGCGGGCTTTCTCTAGCTGTGGTGAACGGGGGCTGCTCTTCGTTGAGGTGCACGGGCTTCTCATTGCGGTGGCTTCTCTTGTTGCGGAGCACGGGCTCTAGGTGTGCAGGCTTCAGTAGTTGTGGCACGCAGGCTCTAGAGCACAAGCTCAGTAGTTGTGGTGCACGGGCTTAGTCGCTCGGCGGCATGTGGGATCTTCCCGGATGAGGGCTCAAACCTGTGTCCCCTGCATCGGCAGGTGGATTCTTAACCACTGCGCCACCAGGGAAGTCCTATGGGTCAGCTTTTAAGTGCAGAAGAAAGAGATTCATTGGGGTATGTGCCTTTGTAGGATCCAAGCTGTGTCTTAAAGCAAGAATAAGATTTATATATGTGAGTGTGGGAATGGGGTTAGATTTTACATAACAAGGTGATATTGAGATGATGAACATGGTACAATTCCATAATTTCTAATCTTCAATTCTGAAATCTAAAAAGTTCTGAAAACAGAAAGTTTTTATAACTCATTTATTGGTAAAATAGGACCTAAACTGATGGAAGGGTTTTAACAGTCTTTATATATTCCACTTGGTGTAAATCTTTATATATTTTGCTGCAGAAATATTAATGTTTTGTTGTTTTTGTTTAAAGATGCTGCCTCAGATCCAACGGGGGTTGTTATATAATATACCGATATGCCTCCATTAGTATCTTTGTTAGATCTAAAATTTTCTAATTCTTTTATACATCTGACACCTATTTTCCGGGTAAGGGATTATAAACATTTAATTGTATTGGGAGGAAGAGAAGGAAAGAGGACTAAGACACTGAGGAGCCAGAGGGGATGGTGTACAGTGAAGGAGATAACACAGAACCTTAAAGATAGGCCAGTGGTAAGAACTGATGCAGTAGGCACTAGTTAGGGGTTACTGATTCTTCACGATGAGTGTAACATGGGAACATGGTAAGGTCATGGATAAGCTATTTAACTTCCCAATTCCTTAGTTTCCTTATCAATGAAACAAAGATAATAATAGTACCTACATTATTAGGCTGTTGTGAACATCAGTTGTTCTAATACACGTATACCACTTCGAAGAGTTTCTGACATATATTAAGAGGCTGATAAATAGTACCTTTGACTATCATTGTCATTCTAGGACTAGTGACACTAAGTAAGATAATTAAGGATAGAAACAAATCACAAGGTTGACCTTAAAGTTTATTTTCTGGAAGACTGGGGAAAGATGCTTATTACACAAGAAAGAAATATAAACACTTTTATGGATTCATTTGTTCACCTCAGAGCTTGAGGGTAGATGCTCTGATTTTTAAAAAGGTACAGAAAAGCATCATGGAAATTACTGCCTATTAAATCAAATGCAGGGGAAATAATAAAGCATATATTACTAGAATCGTACAAATCTCTAGCAGATGTTGGATTCATGATATCCACTTGGATATCAAATAGGCCAGTTTAACTAGAGAGAAAGTTTGCAGCACTGTTTTGTCTTTTTTTTCATAAAATGATAAAATATTTGGATGACAAAAATACAGTCCCTTAATTATATAGTTCAAATATGGTCAATTTTTTTGGACATAACCTACAAGGCAGAGGAATATATATATATATATATATATATATATATCTCCTGGATCATCACAGAGTGAAGTGCTCCGGGAAGAGTAGGCAATAGTCCACGAATAGAGAATAGAGAATTGAGAATTGTCCTAGTGGAAAGCTGAAAGCATACTTTATTTTAGAGACCCTGCATTCAACTTTAGAATTCATCCTCTTTAAAACACCCATGACAGGTAAAGTCATAATCACTAGGTGAGCTAAATTTATTTTTCCACTTGGATGTGTCATACTTAAAATATTTATTATTCTAGCCCAGAATATAATCAAACATTTTCTTGAATATTCCCAATAAATATTTTGATTAACCAAAAAGATAATCTAGTGAGAAATATTTTGCATTATATAGGGATTTACTAGAAAAAATATTCTAATAATGAAAGTCTGTATCATGAATTCTGCCTTCATCCTTCCACTAAAATAATTCTCTGACCATGCTTAATTAAGCACCTAACAATCATGGAGCTATTTCTTGCACATACAAATATAAAAGACATAATTCCTATGTTCTTTGAGGTCACAGCCCAGTGTCCCAAGACTAGATTCCACTGAGCATCATAACCCCCCAGTCTAGAATAGATTCCTGACCTGATTGATGGTTTTAACTCGCTTAACAATAATGCTGGATTTTCCCTGTTATTGGTGTGTTCAAGGGCCTGGGCTATAAAGTTGTCAGATTGTAGTTCAGATTTTTAGCCTGTCACTTACTAAGTTTTTGACCTCGGACAACTTAAATTTTCTGTTGCCTCATTTTTCTTATTTATAAATAGACATTATAATATTTTTCCTATAGTTCCACTGTGATGACTAAGCATGTGTAGAGTCCAGTGTAGTGTCAAGAATGTACTCAAATGTGAATTCTCATTCTGATATCAATGTCTCACCTTGGTTTTCTCCATCCCTTCAGTTCCTTCCTGTGGCTTCTTGGTTCCTGATGTCAGCACAGTCTTTTAACTACCCTGATTGCTTTACCCGTTAATAATAAAAGTAAGAAACTCTTGTTAACTGGATCCTTACTGATTTTCCTACACTAACGCTCATATCAAAGGGGATCAACAGAGTTGAACATGTGCCTAAAATATAGTAATAGCAAATTTTTTAACTGCTTATTTTGCATTCAGGTGCTATGCTAAATACTTTTACACATATTTTCTCATTTTATCCTTATAATTAAAGAGGCAGATACTTTTTTTTTTCCTATTTTGTAGGTAAATAAGACTCAAGGGATTAATAAATTACCTAAGGTTACAGGCCTAATAATTGATAGCACCTGATTTTAAACCAGATACTCCTGACTCCAGACCTTTGCTCTGCCCGAGACATGGTATAACTATGACAGTCCTCAAAGGGCCCACGTGTTTCAGAGGTCTTGTCACAAATTTTAAAACTACATCATATTTGTTTCCTATTGCTGCTATAACAATTTACCACAAATTTAGTAGGTTAAACAACACAAAAATTAATTTTCTTATAGTTTTGGAGGTCAGAAGTCCAAAATTATTTCAACTGATTGAGCTAATGTCAAAATATTGTCAGGGTTAGATTTTTGTCTTTTTTTTTTTTTTTTTTTTTTTGGTACGCCGGCCTCTCACTGCTGTGGCCTCTCCCGTTGTGCAGCACAGGCTCCAGATGCGCAGGCTCAGCGGCCATGGCTCACGGGCCCAGCCGCTCCGCGGCATGAGGGATCTTCCCGGACCGGGGCACGGACCCGTGTCCGCTGCCTCGGCAGGCGGACTCTCAACCACTGCGCCACAAGGGAAGCCCTCGTCTTGTTTTTGTATTTTCGTTTGTTTGAAGCCCTGAGGGAAAAAAATCAGCTTCTTTGCTTTTTTCAGCTCTAAGGGCTGCCTGTATTTCTTGGCTTTTCGCCCCCTCCTCCATCTTCAAACTGCATTACTCCAGCTTTTGCTTTTGTCATCACTGTGCCTTCTCCTCGATTCAGACTCCTCCTGTATCCCTCTTATACGGACAGTTGTGATTACAATGAGCTCACTGGGATAATTTAGGTTAATCTCCCCATCTCAAACTCCTTCATTTAATCACATCTGCAAAGTTCCTTTTGCTATATAAGGTGACACTTACAGGTTCCGAGGATTAGAGTTTGAGTACATTTGGAGGGCCATTATTTGGCCTGTCACATACAGCTTCACTTATATTAACTCCCTACAATTACATGAATAGGAAATTTACTTGGAGAAATTCATAATGGGATTAAATATGGCCTTTGAAATCACTGTTATGGTCTTTGAACCATGATAGGAATATTGTGATTTGCTTTTATCTACCAAATGGGAAAAAATATCTTCCAAAGTACTGAGTGACAGAAAAGCACTAAATTAATAAAGCAGGATTGTTTAATGCATAGCATTTTTCTGTACATAAAACAACAGATTTCCCTCTAACAAATACTTGTTAGTGGAACAGATGTATTAAAAGAAAACGCATTTTCACGTAACAAAGTTATCTATTACTTAGACTGCTTCTGTGATCACTTTCTTCTTTTCTCTATTCAAATACAGTGCATTATTTTCATGTTCAGCTGTATTAGCCACAGTTCCCAATGTACTTGTTTATCTGATGAAGGGCTAATGTGGTATCAAGAAATTTTATGGAATTAGAATTTCTAGTTATTGAACAAGAGTTATAGCAACACCATCAAACTCCTTAAATTGGATATGTTACAAAAAGAAGAAAAAAACTAAAAACTCATATAAACTAGGGGAAAATATTCTGATAATGACCTTCTTACATGGCATTTCATATTGTGCAGCTTATGAACCTGGCCAACATGTCAGAAAACTGTACCTTTAATGGGTCTTTATAACCATCTTTCCAATCTCTGAAAGATATTAGCTAATAAAGGAGAATATGGCTTGCATTATTTAGGGCCTGAATAATTAGGAAGTCCGTCTCCAGAAAGAGCTGATATGCATTATTATTGTAAAAATCTAGGATACCATATCAACTACATCTTTGCTATCTGAAAGACAGACATTGAGGTGGTAGTCAGAGATATGCTGCAATCCCTTCTCAGATCTGAATTGTTCATTTTCATTTTAAAGCAAACTTGTTTTTCTTTCATTTGAATTTAAATAATGATCTCTACCAACTGGTTGAGAAACATTAATGTCTTCAGCTTCCTTTGGAATAAAAGAAACTAGTTTACTTACCACAGACCACATCTAATTCATAGTCTCTTATCTAGTCAATAGCAGCATTTGCTATTACATGCTCTGAAATGGAAAACTGCTGAACAAGGGAAAAAATAAATTGAAAGGAAATTAAATACTCTCTGACAGATGGACCAATTAGTTACAAACTTCAATGAGGTAAAAATGTGATCTGTGGTGGTTCAGGATTTTCTGTGTATTGTCTGTGAGTGTGTCTCACATGCATGTCTACAGAAATTCAGGAAACTCTCAGGCCTCCCGAGGATATCAGCATTGAATGGACAACAAGCTGAGAGTGTAGCAAAAGGTCTTTCAAATATACATAGATGACACCATAACCCCATGTTTAGGTGGAAACAGGAAGAGGTGTATCTACACTTGGATTATAAGGACAAGTTTTCAGTGATTTTTTAGATTCCAGTTCAATGCACCTCAAGAATTTGGTTCCTAATATGTGAAAAACTCCTGGCTGAGTCCTGGGATACATTCTAAGTTATACAGGATATAGCCTTTGCACATAACTTGTACACAATCTAATAGTCATGTTTTGAAATTTAGGAAATGTTGGGGGAGACTTTAAAAGGGCAATAGTCCAGACACATTTTTAAAAAAATAAGTGGTATCAAAATGGAGAAACTGTTGTGATAATTAGAAGATATTAAAAGATATAAAAATAAAAATGTGTGGAATTTGTTTCAATTCTACTTTGAACAAACCAACTATAAGAAGATATTTTTGAGACAATCTAAAAAAAGTAAATACAAACTCAGTGTTAAAAGACATTGAAAAGAAAAATTACGTGATCTATTTTTTTAAAGGAATATTATTAACTTGAATTGGCAGAAGTAGTGTGGATTTCCCATTAAAATGAGCAATCATCTAAGTCAAAGTATTAGATAATGTTACAAATATCAACATGCATTTTGTTGTCAATAAAAACAGAGTACTGGGCTTCCCTGGTGGCGCAGTGGTTGAGAGTCCGCCTGCCGATGCAGGGAGCGCGGGTTCGTGCCCCGGTCCGGGAGGATCCCACATGTCGCGGAGCGGCTGGGCCCGTGAGCCATGGCCGCTGAGCCTGCGCGTCCGGAGCCTGTGCTCCGCAACGGGGGAGGCCACGGCGGTGGGAGGCCCGCGTAGCGAAAAAAAAAAAAAAACAGAGTACATCTACACCCCTTCCTACAAAAATGTGCTCTGATCCCTTTGGCTTTAGATTATTTGGCCTTTCCTTTGCATATGCTATGTTGGAGAGGTGACATAATGTGCTGGTGGAGCGTGTGGGCTTTGGAGTCAGAGGGCAATAGTTTCCAGTGCTGGCTTCCTCACTTATCAGATGGCTAACTTGGACCAAGTTACTTAAGAAACCTCTAGATGTCTCATTCTCATCATCTGTGAAATTAGTTTATCCCTTGTGGGACTGTGGAGAGGATTTAATCAGAGGGTGTCACACAAGGCAAACAGCTGAGAAAAAACAAATTAGAAGGAACATCTCAACAGAACTATCTTTGAATTTTGAGCAAATGTTAAAGTAGCACTGATTTCTCATTGTATGTACTTTCAACTCTCTGTCATGTGATGTGTGGAGAAGGCTGAAGTTAGGAAGAATGTACTGTGGGAAAATACCTAGGTCAGACTATACATTTTGAAAGCCAGAAACATCTAAAGTCTCACTCCTCAGGGTTCTCAGCATCAAGACATCAAAAAAATGTACTCCGCTTCTATAAGTTGAACTGATGTCTTTCAAATTATCTCAGTGACTCAAAGGGTCCTGCCTATGAAAAAAGGTGATTTTTAATACTGTGAACAGGGAAAGAATATAAATATCATCAGAAAGATGCATACTAGAGGCTTAACAGAGATTCAAAAGAACAAGAAATAATTTCCAGCTTGGGAGAACACTGAAGGCTTCATGGAAGAAGTAGCCTTTGAAACAAGCTTCTAGAAAGCTTGAAGATAAAAGGGGCTATGCCTTGTGACCACCGAGAGGGGTGGGATAGGGAGGGTGGGAGGGAGGGAGACGCAAGAGGGAAGAGATATGGGAACATATGTATATGTATAACTGATTCACTTTGTTGTAAAGCAGAAACTAACACACCATTGTAAAACAGTTATATTCCAATAAAGATGTTAAAAAAAAAAAAAAAAAAAAAGAACTGCTTAAGAAAGCACAGGCTATTTCCAGTAGCACATATAGATACCCTGAGTGGCACCTTAGTTTCTCTTGTAATGAACAGCACTGTTGCTAAAAAAAGAAAAGGCATTTTCTTAACCCAGTGGGAAGCAAGAAGAGAACATCATACACAATAGATATGTTTAGGCCAACACCTGATTCTGGAGCTATAGTTGTTTGCCTAATTATGAGTTGAGGATCCAGGGCAAAGGTTTCCCAACAATGGGTAACTACAAGGGAATATGGGTGCTCCTCTCCATTATTCAGGCAAATCAAATATAGTCTTTTGGCTCCTTCTCACAGAGTCTGCTACTCAGAATTAGGAGAATGTTTCATGCTTATTACCTTGCCTTGAGTTGTTCTTCAATAAATTTGTTGGGTGAACAAGTGGAAATAATCTAGTTCATTGGAGTTCCATGCTTGATTTGAATCACTAATAAAGCATGACTATGGTTTGCCCTCTATTAGAGCTACTCATGCACGGGCTGTTTTCTATCCATACTGGAGAAAGCAGCAGACGAGGCTTAGTCATCTTGGAATCCCAAATACCTTTCATGTAGTAGGAGCATAGTACATATTTTTGCAATTGTGTTAGCTCAAATTGCTTTTACACCCATTTAGTACGGCCCTAGGGGGAGCTGATGCCCAAACTTTTCTTCTGTTGTCATAAGTGCACCCATGAAGAGTCTCCCTGTGCTCCCTTGTCATTGCTCACACAGAGATTTCCAGAGCACTACTCTCTGCAAGGCAGGGCAACGGATATATACTGATGACTCAGGCAAGGTTGCTGCCCTCAAGAAGTTCACTGCTTGGTGGGAAGAAGATGGCACACGTATAGAGATAAATAGGAGATATAGCAAAATGTGGTCATGTGGTAGCAAAGAGGTAAAACTAAGAGCTAAAGGAGACTGCTATATCAAGGTGAGTTGTCATTTAGAAAAAGTATTTACATTAAACATTTTAAAGATAAACAGGTGAAACTTTCACTTATAAAAAGGGCATAGCCAGCAGTCCCTGATGCAACTTATCCTGACCTCCCACTTTGGTACCTAAGAAGAAAGGAAAAGATGAAAACTAGCCACATTGAAGACTAATACTAAAAGGAAGCCCATGGCTGGAATCTAGGATGACTTTCCACTATACCTAAGAGCAATTGAGCTGGCTTAGGAAACTCAATCAGGAAGAACTATATCTGTATTTTACCTCTTAAAATAGCCTTTTCAAGTACAGAATGATGGCAGAAAAAACTATCCTTCTACCACTGCCCGTTACCTGGTTCAAAGACCTGGAGTCTCTACCAAATGGAAAACTGGTCAGCTTTGAATGCATGGCTACAACTCCTGAAGGTCTTCTTTGCTCCCACTTTTCTGTATCCATTTGGAAACAACTTCTATAAAATAATTGGCTAGAAAGGAGTGGTTGGGACTTTTTTTTTACATTGCATCCTGGAATATGGTTCCTATAAAGAGAGGAAAAACATAGGAAAACTGCATGCTAGGAATTTTGGTTTTCCAAATACCATATTAGTTCAGAATATCAAAGAACCAGATAGTGTATGTAGGGGAAATCATTGTCCCATACAACAGAGCCACACTAGATACACAGCTATTTGACACTGGGGACTGAACTGCAAATTAGAAACAACCACCAGAAGAATTTAGAAAAGAATTTGATGCATACCCAAGGGGATGATGATAGGGTCAACGGAGATCCAGAGAATCAGTCTATGGACAAATGCCAAGTTCCAAAAGATCTCTCTTTGTTTGAAGATGAATAAAAAGGACCCAAAACACACCCAAGGATCTTATGAAAACATACTGGAAAACAATGGAGAGAAAAAAAATCATTCTGAAGTTTTAGAAGAACAGACTTCGAAAAATGATCTGTACAGAACTCAGAAGAAAATTTTAAAATATCATGTGACATTGTTAGTGGGCTACTACTACTATCATACTACAAGATATGATCAAAATGAAACAGGAGAAGAAAGTTATTAGGAGAATAAGCTGAGAAGAAAACAGGGTACAGTGTAAAGAGAGTGAGCCAAGATAAAAAAGAAGTTGGATAATATAATTAGGAACTGCCAGGAGACTGTAAAATTGTAATAAGATCATCAAAATCCACATGGAAGGTAGTAAAATCAGGCTTGTCAGTACAGAATATTGAATCAGTAACGTGGAGGACACACTTGGAAATGCTTTCTGAGGACACAGGAGAAAAATATAAAAAGATCAAGAGATGAAAAGAAGGGGGTAAGTAGGCAGAAGAAAGAAAGAACAAAGAGATATACCTGAGAATTAGAGGAATTCTAGAGTAGCAAGCTAGAGCAATTGGAGCATACACGTTACAGTAAGAAATGATTAGGGGTAGAGGAAAAATTTCAGAGATGAGAGAAGAATGGATTCGCATAATAGAAAATAATGGATAATTTGGTAATAATAAAGATTTCTTGACCATTTGTCTAAAGACTTTATTCATATTAATTTAATTAACCCACAACTATAAAAAATTATGGTCTCTACTTTATAGATAAGGCAGCTGACTCACAGAGAGGTTGCTATCCTGCCTAAGGTCGCATAAGCATACTGCAAATCAGGGACTCAGTGCCACTTGGTCTGGTTCTAGAGCCAAGGCTTCTAACCACTGCCCTGTAATAATGAAGAGGAGTCCATGTCTAGATAAATCTTGGCAAACATTGGGAGTTACCCAGGTAAAGAAAAAAAAAAATCTGAAAAAAATACTCAAGCAAAAATAAACAAAAACAAACAAAAGAAAGTCATCTACCAAGAACGAAAATCCAGCTGACCCAGTATTGCTGAAGTTCCATATATTTAGATATTACAAATATCTATAACCTATAATAATCTATCTATAAATCTATTTTTATATATTTATATTTACTTATAAGATTTATGTAAAAATGACATTTATCAGTGTTATTTATAATAGCAAAACTTCAGTGATGTGTCTGACAACTAAGAGGTAAGCTGTGATGAAGTGAGAGAGTGGCAGGGACATATATGCACTACCAAATGTACATTAGATATCTAGTGGGAAGCTGCCGCATAGCAGAAGATAAAAGGGGCTATGCCTTGTGACCACCGAGAGGGGTGGGATAGGGAGGGTGGGAGGGAGGGAGACGCAAGAGGGAAGAGATATGGGAACATATGTATATGTATAACTGATTCACTTTGTTGTAAAGGAGAAACTAACACACCATTGTAAAGCAGTTATACTCCAATAAACATGTTAAAAAAAAAAGGGGGGCTATGCCAGATGTAGGGAGAAGTAGAAACAAAGGTATGCAGAACCACTTTGTTGTAAAGGAGAAACTAACACACCATTGTAAAGCAGTTATACTCCAATAAACATGTTAAAAAAAAAAGGGGGGCTATGCCAGATGTAGGGAGAAGTAGAAACAAAGGTATGCAGAACCACTGGGAATGAGAATTATCTTCTGTTATCGCCATAAATATTGGGGTCATGACAAAATGGGGATCATGACAAAAATCACTGAAAGATCTATTCTTTTTAAATTCTTTTTTAATTCGACTTTGAAATCTTATGTTTGTTTTTAAATCATATTTTTAGACATAAGTGATGTACAATAAATTACACATTTTAAATTGTGCAGTTTAATAAGTTTGACATAGGTATACAACTGTGAAATGCACATCACACGCAAGAGAGTAAATGTATCCATCACTCCTAAAAGTTTCTTCATGACCCTTTGTAATCTCTACCCCTTGACACTCACAGCCCTCCAAGCCCAAGTAACTACGGATCTGTTTTCTGACACTATCAATTAGTTTTCAGTTTCTAGAAATTTATAAGAATGGAATTACACAGTATATACTCCTTTATGTCTGGTTCTTCCACTCAGCATAATTATTTTGAGATTCATCCATGCTGTTGTATATATCAAGAGTTCAGTTCTTTTTACTGTTGAGTAGTATTCCATTAAATGAATACACCACAATTTGTTTATCCATCTGTCTGCTGATATACATTCATATTGTTTCCATTTTTGACTATTTCAAATAAAGTTGCTACAAACACTTATGTACAAATTTTTCTCTAGATATATACTTTATTTTCCTTTGGGTAAATACTCAGTAGTGGAATGCCTGGATCATATGGTAAGTGTGTGATTAACTTTTTTAAAAACTGTCATTTTTTTCCCCCAAACTGATTGTATCCTTTGATATTCCTACCAACAGTGTATGGGAATTTTAATTGTTTCAAATTCTCACTAACATTTGTTATTGTCAATCTTTTAAATTTTAACCATTCTAAAAAATGTGTAGTGATGTTGCATTGTGCTTTTAATTTGAATTTTCTAATAACTAATGATGTAGAACATCTTTCATGTGCTTATTTTCCAAAGGTATACATTCTTTGGGGAAATGTCTGTTCAAATATTTTGCTAAATTTTAACAAGTATTTGGTTATTTATGAATTTTTAAATGTTCAAGATTTATATACTGAAAACAAAACAACTTTCGTTAGATTTATCCTATTTCATATTGGTTTTGTACGTGATATTGTTACTATAAGTGTATTTCTTAGGTTCAAGAAGTTAAGTAGGGACAAGAAAGACATAAAAAGACACATATATCTTCTGGAGATATACACTACAATGTTTGTTGTAAAAAACACCTTGGGAGGGATTAATGAGATTAAACATTGCAAAGAAATGAACTCTGCATGGTAACGAAATGGCAACTACATAGGTAAATATATAAGATTTAAAACTTATTATTTAAATCTCTCTAAAAGATAATTGATTGTCTAAACAAAAATTTTACTCTTTTTGGTGCTGAATATTTTGTATTCTTTCCTATAAATCTGCTTGAGCTTTTTTCTGGAACTCAATTAAATTACTTGGAAACAATTTGATCCTTTGGGTCTTGCTTTTAAAATTTGTTAGGCATCACCAAAAGTAATTACTCCTCACTGCTAAGGCAAGACCCCCCTGAGTGTTCTACCAATGCCCAATGAAGAATGAGATTTTGCAGTTTGAGTCTTAGGAACTGGCACCGATTTGGGCATCATATTCTCTCTGGACAATGTTTCCCCTAGTTATTTTGGATGGATCTTTCCCTGGGCCTCATATAGTTTCTTCACATCCATGAACTAATAGTATTCTGCGAATACTTGATAGTGACCGTCTGAAAATCTATAGGTTCTCTATTTTGTGCAGCTTTCATTTCCCTAGACTTCTGTCCTCCAAACCCCAGTCACCTTGGTATTCCTTGGCTCTCAGCTCCACCTCCTCAATTCAGGGAGAACTTTGAGCTTCACCAGGTTTCCCCCTCCCTATGCAGCTGCGTGAAAGCTCTCTCTCGGCACTAAGCTGGGGCAATCACTGAACTCATGTCACAGGTTTTACATATTGCAGGGATCCCTGCTTTTCACTGCCTAATGTCCAGTTTCTTGAAAATCATTGTTTCTCATATTTTGTCTGTTTGGTTTCAGGACGGAGAGTATATCCAGTCCCTGTTACTCCATCTTGGTCTGAAGTGCAAGTGTGGACCTTTAATAGAAGTTATTAAATAGTTATTAAATATTCTATTATCCTTTAATAGAAGGATCTTACACTTTCCTGAATTCTACTGAAATATCTATTCATATCAGGGAGGACAATTCCAGACTTCTTTTGCCAGCTAGGTATTGCTAACAGATTTCTTTTCTTATAACGTGGAGCCAGACATTTGAAAGTGCCAGAAACACTGGGGTAACTTGAAAGGCAATGGCTTCCACATTCTTCAGCCTAGAAAAATGGAATACCAGCAATATAAGCTGGGCCTTTATACTGTAAGTTAATCTGATTCAAGTATTACATTGGAAAAAAAGAATTGTATAAACCTACTTAATCCTGACTGGCTAAGGTATATTTTCTACATTAAAAAGACATATCCTCAGTTCCTCAGAATGTCAAAATATGGTATATATATTTTTAATTCCCTTCTGTTTCTTTTGCCCAAAGAGCTTCTTCCTTCATTGTCTCCATTAGTCCACTGTGAAGCACCTGAAACACATTTACCTATTCAGTACTGTAGGCATTTTACAGCTATACTTCCTCTCCCCCAAAATATAGGCCTTGAAACTCATCCTTTCTATCTGCTTAGGGCTTAATGTATTTGAAGCCAGTCAAATCTGGGACCTTGAGTGCATCTCTCTGAAATTCATTTGGTTCATTAGTCAGACAGGATAATAACCACCCCTGCTTGTTTTGAAACTGGGTAAAGTAAATTTCATTTGTTGTACACAGGTTCGATAATTCTAGCTGAGATTCTCAACATTATTTTCATTTATTATATTAGTATTATAAGTATCAAGAACTACTCACTTTCATGCTAAACACTTTTAACATTGTTCTTACTGATGAATTCTAAAATGATCAGAAAGGCCAACTGAATTGCCATCTTCCAATGTTCAAGTAATTATCTACAGGAACAAAGTTCTGTTAGTCACTGTGTTAACCTTCTGTCACTGACTTGCTGAGAGGTGCGACAGTAGCCGTCTGCTTCTCCGTTGCCTCTGTTTCTCTTTTTTCCTCTGCCTTTCCCTCCTCCTCTTTCTTTCCATGCTGCACAGTAAATTTTAATTTGTGCTTCATTTGGACAGGGAAAATAAAGTAATAGTGTCTCAATATCTAATACTCCTCAACTGATACTCTAAATAAGCAAAAAATACATAGATTTTCTAAATATTAATTATAAATTCATTCCTGAAGAAGTCATCCCAAATACCTGGCTTTATGGCAAGAACCCACAATATTCCATAATTTGTTAGCTAGTATTTTTTTTCTCTACTGGGAAATGAATGCAAAGGGCAAAACCAATAGTCTGTCCTTTATCAAATCAAAGCCATTCTACATTTTTTCCAAATTTGAGGAAACATGGTAGTAATTCAGACATATTCTCCTCCCTAACCAAGAACACCACACTGCTTCTCCTGAAAGCACAACTAAGACAGTTTCCTGTGAAAACTTTCACAAATTTTCTATATCTGTGTGAGCTATATCCATCAGGTTTTTATTTTCATTTTTTGGTTTGGGGGTTTTTTGTTTGTTTTTTACACAAGTGGGAGAAAATATATGCATTGTTCTATAACGTGCTCTTTTTCACTTACTAATATGTCTTGGAGATCAAATGTGTATTTATTATGGCATGTTCCTTAATTTCACTTTATTTTTCCCCCCAGGAACATTTTGTATACTACTATATCCTTTGATGACTGTCCTTCATCAACATTCAGACAAACTGTTTTGCTACCACCTCTCACTAACTACTTACTGTGTACGGCAAGAGGGGTCCCCTGTGCCAAAGAAGAAAGAAAACTGGAAGGATGTCGTATTAGAGTTTTTGAGAGAATCAGTTCCAATAGGGTATATATAGAGAGAGATATATAAGGAGAAAAATTTATTATAGGAATTGGCTCATGAGATTATGGAGGCTGAGAAGTCCCACGTTCTGCCATCTGAAAGTTGGACAACTAGCAAAGCTGGTGGTGTAATTCCATCCAAGTAAAAAGGCTGAAAACCAGGAGGCCCACAGTTGTAAGTTGCATAGTATGAAGGAGCTCAGATGTCTGATAGCCAAGGGCTTTCAACTGATTGGATGATGCCCACCTACATTGGTGTGGGTGAATTGTCTTTACTCAGTCTACCAATTCATACGCTAGAAATCTCTTCTAGAAATACCTTCGCAGACACACCCAGGAATGATTTTTTTTTTTTTTTTTTTTTTTTTTTTTGTGGTATGCGGGCCTCTCTCTGCTGTGGCCCCTCCCGTTGCGGGGCACAGGCTCCGGACGCGCAGGCCCAGCGGCCATGGCTCACGGGCCCAGCCGCTCCGCGGCATGCGGGATCCTCCCAGACCGGGGCGCGAACCCGGTTCCCCTGCATCGGCAGGCGGACGCGCAACCACTGCGCCACCAGGGAAGCCCAGGAATGATGTTTTACCAGCTATCTGGACATCCCTTAGCCCAGTCAAACTGACACATAAAATTAACTATCACAGATGTAATAATAAAACTCCATTTCCATGGTCCTTTATCTGAATCATTCAGTTTAAGGTCATTTTAACAGTTCCATTTATTTTATTCTTTTGCTCAGAAGCCTTAATTTGTTCTCAAATACTTATTGAGTCATATTCAATTATCTTAATGCTTAAGTCTTTGCAATATCTGCCAGTCTCTACGTCCCAGTATTCCTCGACATATACCCCATGCTCTGTTCAAAGGGATCTCACTCCTTATGGAGATGCACACATTCCGACCTTCCTGCCTCAGCTTCAGACTTTTACTCTGCCTGGAATGCTCTCTCCTCTACTGTGGTCAAAAAGCCAAAAGTCTTTTTTGTTTGTTTGTTTTCATAAAACAGAGTATGACATCAGTTTTATCTGAAATTCCATAATATGTTTTTATGCTTTTAAGATATTTGTGCTCTCCCTCTAATTAGACTTATTTGCATGCTAACCATCCCTTCTAGGATGATTATTAATTACTTTAGAGGAATGCTAACTTTTTTTCTTCTGTGTATGCCAGGCGGTGCTCAGCACAATATCTTAGGTAAAGTAAATGCTCAATAAATATTTGCCGATTTGAGTTGAATTAAACTTGCTACATTTCTAACCCTGTGTGATTTATAATGAAATTCACTGGGAAATATTTCAACTAGACTTGCTAGAATCTATCTATTCCATTAAATGAAAGGTGACTGTGCAGTAACTAAGTAGGTACTCACTTTTTTTTCCCTATAGAGTAAGAAAGTTTAAGTTTCATTTTGATAAAGGTCAAAAAACAAAGCAAAGGGAACTTCCCTGGTGGTGCAGCGGTTGGGACTCCGTGCTCCCAATGCAGGGGGCCTGGGTTTGATCCCTGGTCAGGGCACTAGATCCCACATGCATGCTGCAACTAGGAGTTCACATACCACAACTAAGGAGCCAGTGAGCCACAACTAAGGAACTGGCGAGCAGCAATTAAGGAGCCCACTTGCTGCAACTAAGGAGCCCATGTGCCACAACTAAGGAGTCTGCCTGTCGCATCTAAGACCCACTGCAACCAAATAAATATTAAAAACAAACAAAAAACAACAAAGCAAAATGTCAGCAGTAATAGTTCCCATTACCATGAATGAAATTATTTGGCTTTTAATAAGGAACAGACTAGAATGTGATGACAAAAAAGTGATAATGAACAGCAATTATTTTTCCCTAGATCTGGCCAGTGAGAAAAAAGAAAAGATTATATGCTGGTCATGTTGTCAGAAATGAGGAGAATAATTAATCAAGTAAATCACAAGAAATAAAAACAAATTTTATTGTGAAAAAGTATGTGTCATATTTCCCACCTAGCAAGAGAACACAGGCTTTTTGGGGGGTTGATTTCTGAGCTTTCCAGAGTATATGATTTTCTTGCATCCAAAATAAAGAAGACATGTGAGTTCTTACTTAATATATTGTCTGATTTTTATCAAATTAATTTAACAAAATTTTGTCATTCACTCAGAACTTTGCATGCATTTATAGTGAGCCATGTTTAGGAAAAAACGGGGATTTTGCCAGTGATTGGAGAAATGGCATCAAGGCTGGAAAAGCCCATGAAAATGACTTGCACATGACATTCATTTTTCACTTCATCAGCACCATAACGCTTTCCATATATATCCATTGCAAATGTACCATATATTACATTTGTATAGTATGTGTTAAATTAGTGTTTTGACCTTACCTAGGAGGCAGTAGTCATAATATTCAACTTTTTCATAGAGGGGAAAAAATATTATGACTTCCAAATGAATACATAGAAAATAATATATTTTGAATTATCAAAGAACTTTTAGAATCCAAGCTATTTACAAATGGAAGTTGACTGTATGCTGATCTAGTAGTAGCTTAAGGGGGGAAAAAAAGGAGCAAAATTTTAAATCCCTACTTTATCAGTAGACAAATCAATTTGAGAAAAAAAGACATTAAGCTAGAGAAATGGAAAGAAGGCAATACTAAGTTTAGAAAATGAATGTATTTTAGGAGATTCTGTTCATTTGCTAAATTCAGATTCCAAAATTGTTTTTATTTTTGTTGTGTTATAGCAAGCAAATAAAAAAGAAATATGACTATTTATAAAACTGGTTATGTTCATAGGATTTCTGTTTAAATACTAAGAAGTACCATAATTTTGAAAAAAATTTTCTCGGTAATGATTTCACAGCACATTTAATATAGTTTTTTCTTCTAACAACCCCTACAACAGACAGTTTCAGTAAAAACAATAAAATAGTTAACAACTATCGAGCATTTATTACAAGCCACATCTACTGTTAAATAGTATACACTTACTATCTCACTTAATTTTCCTAAGAGGTATTGTTACTAAAATCCACTTTACAGACAAGGAAACTGAGACTTAGATAAAGCAATTTTCTCAACATCACACAGTTACTAAGAGAAGCAGCCAAAATTCAAAAGTAAGACTAGCAGACTGGAAGATGCATTTAACCAGATGTCTCCTCTAAGTATCCTATGGAGGAACAAAATAAGTTGGTCTAATAATAGGTAACATTTATTGAGCACTTACCATTATGCTAGACAATCTTCATTTCACTTTACATATGATAGCTCATTTAGGTGTGATAACAATCTATGAATGAGTAGCATTACCATCCCAACTAAAAAGAAGACTGTAACACAGCACAGAGTTTTTAAGTCTCTTACTTGCTAAAGATCACATAGCCGATAAGTGTAGCACTAGGGTTCAAATACTGGACTGCAGAGTTCTCATATAATATTATTTTTTATATCCAAGCTTTGGACATTAGTGGGCAGCCAGAAGCTTCAGGACATATTCTTTGTCAAGAACTTACAGATTAATCATAATACTGAGATTTGGATGAAATGAAGAGATCCAGAGTGAGTAAAGACACGTTAAAGGCTTTTGCAGTTATCCAAGCATGAAGGTATGAATAACTATTTTCATCACAGTGGAAATTGAAAAAAAGTAATATATTGAAATTACAAATTAAAGAACAATCATAATTCATTCACTGGGTTTGAAAAGAGAGTGAAGATGACCACAAGTTTCTGAGTCCTGCTGTTGGCATTGGTATCTGGTAAGAGGAAAGTTTTTGAGAAAGTAAATGAATTGGTAATTAATATCTATGTTAATTAACTATTATTTTGTTGCTCTATCATCACTTGAGTGGTCAGTAAGCTTGTTGCAATATTTATTGTCCATATAAAGAACAGAGGAAGGTATTAGAGCGGAATGAGTGTTAGAAGCTGGTTTTTGTTCCATATCCTGCAATTCAGTAAACATAACATTAGTTACATCACTGAATATTCCTGAACATCAGTCCTTTCAGCTCTGTAATATGCTATCTGCACTTACATAAGGGATATAGAGATCAAAACAATTCATATATATGGGGTATTGCTTTGTAACATACAGAGAAAAAAATAGAATTATTATCATTATTTCCATGTCTAAGTCCCTACTCTTAGATTGTACACACTCTTGTTTTACTTTCTCTAAATAATATTCTTGATGGTGGCATGGGTTCATATCTCAGCTTTACCACTTAACCTCATGTATTGTGATCTTGAATAAATTACTCAAACTCTGTGCCCGCTGTATAAAATGGAATACACAGCAGTACTTAACTCAAAAGATTGTATTGAGCATTCATGATACAATCAGTGCATGTAAAGTGCTTATAATAGTGCCTGAAATACATATTAGGTCAATAACAGTCATTATTATTATTAATACTGGCATAATTATTAGCTCTTTTTGTTCATCCATTTAATGCTACTATTATGGGCTATCACGCTCATGTGGATTTCTCTAACTTAATATGTACATAAATAAATACAGCAATTTTCACAGGTATAATATTTAAAGATATTCACAATGATTTCCTAAATGCAACACTTCATCACATAATTAATATTCGTGTTGTTTCTAATTGTGCAAATTGAAAAAATTTGATGCAATGCCTTAAACATGTATCCAAAATGTGCTGTACTTTTTTGTTGAACAACAATAATTATTTGTTATCCAGTTGTTTAAAGTGTTTCTCTTACTATATAGTCAATGAAGAGTAGTTCTGGTATGTCACAGTTGGATTTAAAGGCACCATGACCTTCTGTATCTTCTCTTTATTTTCAATGAGTGTGTTGAATAATCCAACAGGGAAAGCATTTTCCTTGACAGATATTTTTCATAGTAAAAAAAACATGCTGAGATTACAAAATATTTTAAAATATTACCATGTGACTATTATTTTACCTCATATATTTCTGTGTAATGGCATTTGCCATTTGGCATTCTTGCGAGTAAGTCTTCTTTCTTTACACACTGTACATCTTTTCGCCTATCTTTGTCAGTTTGTGTCTATTTATAGGTAATCTCTAGGTTCACGTATTAGGCCTCTCCTGCATGTTCTCTTAGTGGAGGAAACAAGTACTCAGGAGTGCAACATTATAGTCAGGGAACAAAGGATTCACATTCCACTCTCTGTGTTAGAAAGCACTGATGTAATTCTCAGGAGCCAAGCCTCTTAGCAACGAAACGAAGGATTTACAGCCCTCCAGCTTTCTCAGCTACCAAAGCTCTTGAAGGCTTTCAAGAGCTGACCTTCTTAGCAAAAGGCTGGATTCTTTTAATGCACTCACTTTCAAAAGGTAGCATACCTGTTTTCCAGTGTGATGTGGATGCTATTAAAAGGGAGTTTCCATGGATACGGACATCAGTGGGAATGAAATAGGATTGTCCTCTTTTCAGACCCATTGTTGTTCCAAATATTCCTAAAACCAAGATCATGTCACTCCTTTTATTCACATTTCTTATGGCTACTTCTTATTTGTAAAGCACTGTCACTGGTAGGTAATTAATGCTTTTCTTAAAATGTGTAGGTTCAAACACCAAGTTATTTATGAGAGATGTTGTAACATGGGTGTGGAGAAGAGGTCAGTTAATTACTAAGAGTTTATTGAGTGTGAGTCTCCTTATAGCTCTTTTATACATGACTCTAGAGAATACAGATTAATAAGAGACACTATCCATTTCTTTTAAGTAATACAGAATTTGTCAAACTCTCCTTAAATGATGTGAATTTGAGGTTGTATCACAACAACACTACAAAGTCCCCCTTCCCCTTTCTTTATATATTTTGAGTTAATTTTAAGTGTATATTATGCCCTTATAATTGCACATTTCAGGAAAATTATGGTTAAAGAATGTCAAATTCTTTTTACCAAGACCCAATTAAATATCAGATGTGATCAACCCAATTCATTTGTTGAGTATTGAAATATATCAGGTAATGTGCTTCTCACTGGGACTTCTACAATGAAGAGGGCATTAACTTTCTCTGGAGAGCTCACAAAGGAGTCACACCACCACCTCTTCATGGAGTTAGAAGACCTGCCGGTAAATGTCCCCAGAGCTGAGAAAACAGCTATGTACTATCTGAGCCATCTGTCATAAATCTATGGTGCAGGAAGCCCTCATGTGGGAAAGAGGGGGAGAAAACCCTGAAATGAGGATAGAATTATAAAAATAAGCAATTGGGCTAACTTTTCAATTGAGAAATAGCTCTTCATCTTGGACAAATTTTTCAAATTCAGGGCAGCAGCATCAATTATTTAATAACCCATCAATAATTGAGGGGAAAAATCAGTCTCATCTTAGAGGTAATACTGACCAAGTTGATCAAAAATTCAGCTGAATCCACACGTTTTAAGGAAATTTAACATAGTTGATCAGCCTTTGATCCCCTTACATTGGCTTTTGGTCAAATAAATACAGGATAAACAATATGTCTCATGATATCATGTTATTTTAAGTTTATTAATAAGCTGCAGTCATTCATTTGTTGGAAACTCTAAATCATTGTGTAAAGTGAGAAAATTTTACTTTTTTATCTTCCAGTAATCTGATCTCTTTTTCAGTTAACTGTGTGTCAAATCACTTTATTTCATTTAGTGCTTAAGAAAAATCAAGGAATTAAAACATCATTGGTTTTCCTGTAACTATTGATGTTCCCGTATAAAAACTGTGTCTCTAGAAAGGCACGTCTAACTTCTAAGAAGTAAGCTAGGAATTCTCTGTCATCTATTAATTTGTCAATTAATATCTATCAGTTTAACCACAAATACCAATAATTTCCACAAAAATTTATCTGTGGTATTTTTTTTTTTTGCTTGCTGCCTTGGCATTGAAAAGGTTAAAAATGCAACTTCATGTTAGAGAAAGCTGATTATTATTCCTATAATCCAAAATTCAATGTTAATCCCCAAATCATAACTTCAAAACAATGGGTAGATTGAGAGAAAAAAATATTACTTTTCTTAAAGTGAAAACAAAGGGATAACTTATGAGAGTTCCAGATGGCCTCTGAACAACAGTAGTCATCCTTCATGAAAAAATGTAACTAAATAATACTATTTAAACTTCAGATTGTTTCCCTTCAAACTATAGAAAACCACCAACAAATATTTATGATGATCAAAAAGATCCACAAACTTAAAAGCTTTTGCACAACAAAGGAAACTATAAACAAAATGAAAAGACAACTTAGGGACTGGGAGAAAATATCTGCAAACCATGCAACTGACAAGGGGGTTAAGTTCCAAAATATGCAAAGAGCTCATACAACTCAATATCAAAAAAAAAACCCAATCAAAAAATGAGCAGAAGACCTAAACAGACATTTCTCCAAAGACATACAGATGGCTAAAAGGCACATGAAAAGATGTTTAACATTGCTAATTATTAGAGAAATGCAAATCAAAACTACAGTGAGGTATAACCTAACAGCAGTCAGTCTGGCGATCATCAAAAAGTCTACAAATTATAAACGCTGGAGAGGGTGTGGAGAAAAGGGAATCCTTCTACACTTTTGGTGGGAATGTAAATTGGTGCAGCCACTATGGAAAACAGTATGGAGGTACTTTAAAAAACTAAAAATAGTTTTAAATTTGATCCAGCAATATGATCAAACTGATCCAGCAATCCCACTCCTCTTCATATATCCAGAAAAGATGAAAACTCTAATTTGAAAAGATACATGCACCACCATGTCCATAGCAGCACTATTTACAACAGCCAAGATGTGGAAGCAACCTAAGGGTCCGTCAACAGATGAATGGATAAAGAAGCTGTGGAATATATATATTTTATATATATCAGCCATAAAAAAGAATGAAATATTGCCATTTGCAATAACGTGGATGGACCTAGAGAATATCATACTAAGTGAAGTAAGTCAAAGAAAGACAAATATTACAGGATATCACTTATATGTGCAACAACAAAAAATAATACAAATGAATTTACTGATAAAGCAGAAACAGACTCACAGACATAGAAAACAAAATTACAGTTACCAAAGGGGAAAGGGGGGCAAGGGATAAATTAGAAGTATGGGATTTACAGATACATACTACTATAAATAAAGTATATAAACAAGGATTTACTGTATAGCATAGGAAACTAAATTCAGTATCTTGTAATAACTTATAATGGAAAAGAATCTGAAATGTATAAATATGTATAATCTGAATCACTTTGCTGTACACCTGAAACTAACACAACATTGTAAATCAACTATACTTCTATTACAAAAAACAAGATCCAGCTTTTAAAACTTTACTTAATTACTCATCAGAAAAAAATTATATAAAACTGGACCCTTAAATTGAAGGAAAGTTATCTTCAGATTATAACCTTTATTTATTTCATTAAATTTTTGATAAGAAGTCAGTTTTCAAATACTTTTAAAAGAAATATTTAACATATACGTTCTTCACTATTGTCATTTTTGCCTCCTTCAGAAAAGAGATGAGAAAAGATTTTAATTATGCCCTTAAATATCTACCTACATTTCAGCCCAAAACATTAAAGGGTAGGGAAGGTGGAGAAAACTGTCACAGAAATTCATAAACCCTTCAGGTGCCACAGATAGGTTTCAGGTAGCATGAGCAATTTATTAGATTTATTGCTTGTACTTGTTCACATAAAGGAAGTTATAAGGTATTCCACAAAAGAAGATAAAATTGAAGGTTGTTGGTAGAAACTGTTATTTCTGTAAACTATACAAACGAGAGACGTGACCTATGAATAAAAAAGAAGTTATTTTATCTTTTCTGTCACCTGGATATGTCTCTCCTTTGAGTCATCTCTGAGTCTTTTCCATTGTTTTATTTTTTATCCTTGTTGTAAAAGCACTCTTATTGTTTAGTAAGCAGAATTAGGGTAGCAGAAGTTTATAGAGTCAATGGCTGACAAACAATCAGGTCAATGTCTGTCCCATTCTGGAAAAATTGAGGTTAGAACAGGTGAAATTATCATTCTGTTTTGTTTTTATGGCTCTAATAGAATGCCAGAGAGTCCCTGACCTCTGCTGCCACTCATGTCTTACTCTGCTAGCAATATGTGACCTCTGACACTCAATTAAAACAGGAAATAAGGCAAAGGATGGGTCAACATGCATGTTTGGCCAATGCAAGCCTTCAAAATAAATTCCAAGGGTTTCAGAGGAGCCATAACCCCTATTCACTTGGCACATGGGCATTAAAGTTACAGTCAGTAAAGTAAAAGAACATAGAAACAAAGAAATAAGCTGTATCATTTATTTTCTTTCTGACCCCAAGACCTGTGTATTAAGGTATCCCGCAACAGAACAATTCACATTATACTTTCTGATTACTGAGGGTGAGAGTGTTGCTTCTAACTGGCTGGATGGGACAGGATAGATGCTTAGGGCACAAAAGGTTGCTGATTTGAATAGTCAGATCGTTTTATTTAATGTGAACTTATTTTCTAAATAGAAGAGAACCAGAGAGTACTTTCTTCATATGGAATACAGCAGCATTGTTTTTCGAGAAGAGTTAAATACATGAATGTCAGGGCTAGTAATAGGTTTGGTGATCACCCAGAGAGGCTTCCACATTAGGGAAGACAGGTGTATCATAATTCTGGTATGTTCTGCAAAGTGACAATCTGTTGGTGGGTAAATGGTCTTCACATATATTCCAAGATACCACCTCCCATTTTATTCAGGAAACAATGAGAAAAATGTGGGAGAAAGAACATAGGCAAAAAGCAGTAACAGAAGCACCATGGTCTTGGGATTGGTTAAGTCTACAAGCAAATCCCAATTTTCTTACTTATTAGAAATGCGCCTATAAGTTAAATGACCTTCTTTGATCTATCATTTTCTATGAAGTAGGGACAATACTATATACTTCTTGATACTGTACTTGTTTTCTTTCTATTATTTTCTTTTGATGAAATGAGATGGTTCTTATTTAATTACTGAGTGACTAGCAAAAAATGAGCCTAAAATAAGTATTTCTTAGCTTCTCATTAATTTATTATATACGTTTCTGTATTGAACAAATTGATTTGATCTAATGTAATATTAGTTGTTAGAGCTCCAGAAACACAGTGCCAGAGTGTCGTATTTCACATAAAGTAGTCATACATCTATTTTCAAGTAAAATAGTTTAGACAGGCACTGGTATATACACAACACACACACAGACACACACAAACCCACATACATGCACATCAGAAAATATCTGGAAAGATATACATAAAACGTCAATAGCAGCAACCTGTGGGTGGCAGGAATATGGTATATTTTTTTCTTTTTTTTTTTTAAGGATTTGTCTTTTCTTTTAAATTTACTTATTTATTTATGGCTGCATTGGGTCTTTGTTGCTGTGCGCAGGCTTTCTCTAGTTGCAGTGAGCGGGGGCTACTCTTTGTTGTGGTGCATGGGCTTCTCATCACATGGCTTCTCTCATTGCGGAGCATGGGCTCTAGGTGTGTGGGCTTCAGTAGCTGTGGCACACAGGCTCTAGAGTGCAGGCTCAGTAGTTGTGGTGCATGGGCTTAGTTGCTCCACAGCATGTGGGATCTTCCTGGACCAGGGCTCGAACCCATGTCGCCTGCATTGGCAGGCAGATTCTTAACCACTGCACCACCAGGGAAATCCTGGTATATTTTTCTTATTTTTAACTTTCTATATTGTGCATTTGCTGCTTTTGTAACAACAACATAAAAAGATATATTAATGTTTACAAATCAACTACTTAGTTTAGAAATTATAAATTAGGTTACTGATAATCCTTCCTAGTTAGCCTCTCACTTAAAAATATTAGTAATATAATCTTAGCACTATCTATTTCCAGCACTCATAGATCCATTAATTTCTGAATGCATACATTAATTGACGGCAAATGTGTATTCTCTACATGCCAGCTGGTACTAATCTCATCTCATTTTAAGGTAAAACATTAGTGTTTTATTGCTTTAATATGATGAAGGTGATATTGGACTCTGCTAGTATTTTACTTAGGCTTTGCATTAGACTTTGCTGTGTTGGAAATTAAGATTGGTCTTTAGTTTTCTTTCTGGTACAAGATTATGAGATTTATTATAAGTGCTCTTCTTGCTTTGTATGAAGAATTTTGATGTTTCTTTCATTATATATGCTTTGAAACATGTTAAGTAAAATTGTGATTATTCACTTTTTTAGATTGTAGAACTCCCTTGTGGAATCAGCTAGACCTGATGCACTTTGGAGGGATAACTCTCTGTCAGTTTTCTTTATTGTTTCCATGGCATAAAACTTACCATTTATTTTGGGGTAAGTTTTGGTGAATTATAATTTCTAGAAAAAAATTGATAGAATTTATTGCATAGAGTTTTGTAAAATATTTAAAGCTTTCATAATGAAAACTATGTCCTTCCTGTCATTCATTGTTTTGTATTCTCTATGGCTTTCTTGAATAGATTATTCCTATTTATCCTATTTTATTTATTTTTTCCAATGAAACTGCTCTTTATACTATTGGTTCTACTGTTTTCTAGCTTATTCAATTCTGGTTTTATTTTTTAAATTTTTTTAATGATTTGACCTACATACATCATGAAAGGTTTACGGCAATGGGTTTAGTGAGCATCCAGCTTCTCATACAGATACAAAATAAAATAAAAATATAATTTTCCATTTTGATGAGAACTCTTAGGATTTACTCTCTTATTTACTTTTATCTTAAAATAGTTTATTAATCATTCTCCTTTTTAGGGTACAAAGTTCATCATAGACCTGTAAGACCTACTTTTATTACTTACGTTGTTTAGGTCTTTTATAATCCTGCTGTCTTGACTATTTAATCTATCTTTGGCAAAGAGAGTATATTAAAGTCTCCTCTTATGTTTGTGTTTCTGCTTATTTGCCTCAGATCTCTGATAGATTTTGCTTTATTACAGCTTCTGCTTTGCTATTTGATGGATATTTATAACCATCATGTCATCATTATAAGATGTAGCCTTTAGAATTATAAACTGCCCCCTTTTGTTTGTTTAATATTTCTATGGCTGAATTTTCTACCTTGTCTGTTACCAATTTTGTATCCTCCCTCTTTTTCACACATCTACTATGTCCACTACCTTCAAACTTTCTGAATTACTTTGTTTACTATGTCTCTTGTATACATCAGATTACTGGACTTTTCTTTGTGACTAATCTAAACATCTTTTCTTTTTCTACTAAACAATTTAATCTCATTTAAATTGTTTGGCAAGACAAATTTTTGGTGAGCTTTGTCATATTATTTTCTGTTACGCTTATTGTTTTAGTTGTCTTTCACTATGTAGACAGTTTTCTTTAGTTATATTTAGGATATTCTATCATTGTGTCTGATTGTTAACCTTTATATTAATACCAAAATAAGATACTTTCAGCTTTTTTTTAGACAGTATCTTTTGGTTCCCCAGACTGATAAACAAAAAAATTAGAATATATCCTTTCCTCACCCTCCTCCTTTCTACACTTTCTCTGACTCAACTGATAAAATGGCATCATCTTTTGGGGTACTTTTTTACTATAGTATAACTTAGAAAATTCTGAATTAATGTATTTTTGGCTTGCTGCTGACAGTATTCTTTCTTTTTCTTATAGTTCCAATAATTTCACCAGTAAATAGCTTGGTATTGATGATTCTGGATGAATTCTTCTGGGTACAGAATATGTCTTTTCAAAATGCAGATTCAGATCTTCTTTTAAGGACATCTCCTGAATTACAATTTTAAATATTTGCTCTGTTCCATTGTTTTGTTTTGTTTTGTTTTAGAACTCCAATTATATGTTTGTTGTACCATCTTTGCTTTGAAGATTGTTGTATCTTCAATATTTATCACTTTGTCCTATCATCCCTTTACATCTTCTTTTATTTCAGTTTTATTTTCTTACCTCTATGCATTTGATCTGCTCTGGACCTTACTGTGCTGTTTGTCAGTTAATTTTTAGCTCTTTGTAATGTAGTCATTATTTCAGAAGTAATTGTATGTTTTACATCTATTTTTGTTCCTAATTCACATCCAGTGAATGGGTAAGACAAATTACTGGTTTCTCAACTTTTCTGATGTTTCCATGACTGGCAGTTCCTATTGTATGTGGTACTAATGCTTAAATACACTTGTACTTTCTATGCATTTTTTTCTCTCTACCTTGATTACTCTTAGATCAATCTAGAACCTTTCCCCCAAAGAATATGGAACAGTGACCTGCAATGTTTGCTACTCTAAGAATAAAAAATGGAAGAGCATCTTTAAAGTTATAAGGTTATAAAGGAAGTGTAAGAAAATCTTTTATTATTCATAGGTGATATGATTGCCTCTGTATATAATATACATGAAAATGTTATTAGAACATAATACAGATATTTTAAAAACAGTCTGGAAGATAAATTCAAGGAAACTAAAAGGGACAGAAAAAAGGAGAGTAAAGATGAGACATAGGGACTAAATTTAGAATACTCAATAGCTTTATAATTATTTTAGAAGAAAAGCAAGGAGACAACAGAAGGGAAGAAAAAAATATATCAAAATATCTCAAGTTCCCTTAGGATAAAGAAAGACTTAATTCTTCAGGCTGAAAGTACTTCTCAAGGGCCAACTGCTATGAATGAAAAAAACAAAACAAAAACCACTTTATAAGACTGAGGCATAGTCTTATAAAACTTCAGTGTTTCAAAATGGGGAAAAAGTCTTAAAGTTTTTAGGTAAGATCAGGTAAATGATGCTGGAAGGGTTACTTATATTAGAATAAGAATTGATATTAGACAGTATTCTTGAAAACAATGGAGCTATAGCTTCATGATTATGAGGGAAACATTTGATTTTGAACCTAGAATTCTTTAGCAAGCAAAACTAATAAGAATGAGAGTAAATAAATATATTTTTAAACATAAAAGACTTATAGATCAACCTTTCATGACCACTCTTCAAAGGAGGAAGTATTAATGTATTGATTTTTCACAGAAGGAACAGAAACCCAAGGAGAGGAAGATATAGATCCAAAGAAATAATCTATTTAATTAAGGAGAGCAATGCAAGTAAATTCCTAGTTGTCAGTTCTACAAAATCCTTAGAATACAATTGGACTATATTGAAAAGTCAAGCCAAAGCCTCCATGAAGACTAACGTGAAAAGCGTCACAGATTTTGTTCCAAACAAATTGTCTATTTAAGAAACTCTATGATATTAGCAATTGGATGATGACGTGTTATTTTATTCAATGAGAAAATGGTAAGAAAATGAGAAACTTCAGGGGATAAAAGTATACAAAAGAGTCGTGGTTCAAATATGAACCAGATTAATATAAGCTATGGGTTTTGAGAAAATAATACGGTATAAGTGATGTAATATACTTGACTTGGTGCTTGAAACTTTCTCATTTGAGAGGTGTGGACATAGCAAAATGGAATCACACTTTATTTTCCATATGACATGGCTCAACAGGCTATAACAAGGATGCTTTCAGATATAACCCCAGTACAATTACCAAAATTTTTAAATTCATACTTTTATAATACTATTATCAATCTATAGGGTCTATCCAGACTTTGCTGTCACATTAGTGTTCTTTTTTTTTTTTTTTTTTTTTTTGTGGTACGAACCCGTGTCCCCTGCATTGGCAGGCGGACTCTCAACTACTGCACCACCAGGGAAGCCCTAGTGTTCTTTATAGCAAAATAAAGCCCTTGATTGTGGGTTGCATTTAGCTTTCATGTCTTTGATAATCACTTCACAAGTTATCTTCTGGTGTGTTCAGTTTTTGTGATCACCTTGGTTCATTTTCTATTTACCTTGGTTCATTTTGTACTTTGCCCTTTTGGTCAACTTTTGCTAGTGCATGAACATCACACTTATCTAGATAGTTATGTTTACTAGTTATATTCTGTCTATGACTCCTGTACCTCAAAGGTCAATAGAGAACTTCTTCAGTAGCCAACAAATTTCTTTAAGTACCTCACATTTTCTCAAAGGAGTAAGTCAGAATTAATTGTTTTTAAAATTTCCTACACTTTTAAGTTATCATCCATTCCAGAATTTCATGCCATACAATTGTGCTTCTTATTATTCCAATATTTTTAAAAACTGTCTTCTTAAAACCTAAGATGTATATCTGACTGCACTCTGCAGTCTATTCTTTCAGTGTCATGTAGACTATAAGATGACATAATTTCTTTGTCCTGAAGTTCCCATTCATTGTCTTTCATTAGCAATCAATTCGTCCCTGCCTAAAAGAATTAGATTCATTCTAAACGTTTGATGAGTTTTTCCCTTTCACCTCTGGGAGACTGACTTTTTAAAAGTCAAGTTAAGAATGTGTATTTTTTTGTATTTGAATGAGACTTCCAGTAAATGTCCAGATGGCTGAAGCCTCAAATAACTATTATAATTTGCATCTTAGCCAATGTGTGCTCTATGCACAAAAAGTGGTTTCTACTTTCTCCATACAGCAGAATAGACTGTAATCTAATCTTTCATAATGGTACCACTTCTGTTCCATCCTCTAAGCTTGTTTGAATTTTCATGGATTTCTGAGAATGTATATATTGTTTTGAGTTTCAGAGTTTCTCTGCCTTCTGATATAACAGATGTTTCTTTTGAATAGGGCATAATTTTCCATTAGCGTATTCTTATCCTATCCCACGAAGTTTTGGAGAATACTAAAAGAAGTTATTCACTATTTCATTCTACAATCTCAGATCTGCATTACTTATCACTCATTCTTTACATTTAAGGATGCTACAGTTTCCCAAGCTCAGTGCTAGGTAATATATTTTTTAAGATGTAAGTGGGTATACTGTGAAAAAATGGTCTCAGGGTCAAATAATTTGGGAAACACCATCTACCATAACTTCTTAGGAATTCCCAAGCTGAACAGCCTGTTAACAGCCCTGAAAAATGCCACATTAAAAACAACAAAAAGCTAAAACTTGTTTAATTTTGTATATCTGAAATGTTAAACATGCAGCATTCAAGATGTAAACAAAGTGTAAATATAGCATTGTTCTTCCCTTTAAAATTTATTCAATGAATTTAATCTTATCTGGGTCCTAAGTGAAAAGTTCAGCAGGTCCATGACCCCTGTGTGTTAATTACTATAAAGTAATGATTAGATTAGCCCTAAAGTTACTTTTAGTTAAAAACAAGCTCCAATATATAATCAGGTTGTCTGTTCCAAGATATGAATCAAAACAATGAGCTTGATTTAACATATATCTTCTTTCTAACACCAGCCCAAGCCTGCTTTAGACTGAAAGGAAAGATTATTTCCTTCAATTTACTATTCTCCTACCTCTCCTCTCCCCCAGGTTCTGACCCCTCCAAGGATTCAGAGGTGAATGGAAGAGTGATAAGGGCATAAGAAAGGACTTAAATCAAAAACCAGTTCATGTTCCTTAAGACTGGCAGAAATTTATAGCTCTTGGTCTCATGAGCAGTTTTTTTGCTGTTGGTGGGAATCTTGCTGAAAGTTTATTAGACTCACTAAATTCCAAGTGCTCACTTAGGACTTCTGCAGTTTCCAGGTATCCCATAATCGTGTCCATCTTCTTACTGCTGGGATCCCTGTGCCCAACCAAGTGGCTCTACTAGCCAGGACTCTAGACTACTCCACCCTGACCCTCTCTCCTACATGGTCACATCTATCTACACAAAACTCTCAGGCACCCCCTGCCCTGATAAACTCTGAGCACACATGTCAATCCCAATACAACCTCTTCTACCCTGCTGCCACAGGCCACTTTCATTTTCTCACACGAGTCAGGATACAATCTTCAGAGTCCCCAGATTTCAAGGAGCACACTTTAAGCTGAGAGTTTCATAAAAGCCCCATTCACTAGATTTGCCGATAAGAAGGTAGCACACTCCACCCTCTCTATTGGTGAGTGTAGGACTGGCAGAGGCACTGTACTGCACGACAACAGGAAGTGAAATGGCCTGGACTCTATGTGAATGACTGAGGGTTGGACTGAGGGTGTTATTCTCAGAAAGTACAGCACCCCCGGAACTGTGCAACATGGAAACTTTGATGGGGGGAGGCTATCAACACAGCAACAGTAATTGCCCAAGTTATGTATTCAAACTCCTCCCTCTTTTCACTAGTTTATATTCTCTAATTGAGTCAGAGGGTTCAAAAGCCATTGAACTTGTTTATGGAAATTTCCTTTGTAAATTCTGCATGTGGAAATCTGTCTCCCTCTTCTTTCAGGATTTGACATCTATCATGTTTTTTTAAACTTTTAATTTTATATTGGAGTATAATTGGTTAACAATGTTGTAAAGTTTCAGGTGTACAGCAAGGTGATTCAGTTATTCATATACATATGTCTATTCTTTTTCAAATTCTTTCCCCAGATGGTTACATAATATTGAGTAGAGTTCCTTGTGCTATACAGTAGGTCTTTGTTGGTTATCCATTCTAAATATAGCAGTGCGTATGATATCTATCATGTTTGCACCTTAGTAAGTAATAAGGTAGGAAAAAAGCAATCTTAATATCCTATTAATCAAACATTTTCCAAAATTATTTGTTTACAGAAGCTATTTTTCCCATAGAACACTGATTAATATTTCATGGAGCAATGACGATCCATGTAACAGTTTGGGTAACAGTAATATGTAGGAATCTGAGGTCAAATGTAATAGCCAAGATAACTATCATTTTTATTTGCTCATAACACCTTTCCATCCTCTTCTTTTGAGTCCTTTGAAGAAGTTCACCCTCTTTCTCTGTCTCAGTGGCCTGTCTTTTATCAGAAAATAAGAATGGGCAAAAAAACAAAGCAAAACATAAATCAAGCCAATGTATTTTCCACAGGATATTTTCAATAGAACCAAATTTTTCTCATGCATTTCTTAAGAGGAAAGAAGATGAATCTGGGGGGTGAGAGCACAAAGAGAGCCTTTCTGCAGAATAAAGTCAGTGTTTAGAGGGAGTCAAAGCCAAGAAAGGAAATTTTTGAGCTCCTGGATATAGCTGAGTCTCATAAGACAATTACACCACCAAACCTCCTATTTACATGAGAAAATACATTCTTCTCTCCTTTTTTCCCCTAACATAGTTTGGGTTAGCTTTCTATCACTTACAGCTAAAACAAATTTTTTACCTGAACACTCTAAATGTACTAGAAGCCCCTTTTCAGTTGTTTTCCTTTTGAAAATAAATACCTCTTCTGTGTGTGTGTGTGTGTGTGTGTGTGTGTATGTGTTTTCCAATTTTGAATCCATAGGCATATCACAGGTCAATATTAGCAGGTTTATCATTTTCTCTCAGTCTGTCCCTTAATTCCCATGATTCTTAATACAAAGCCAGAGACCCTGCCAGATAATCCCGGTAAGCTAATCTAATGCCACATCTGACCCTAATGTACCTTACTCTTTACAGGACATAATAAGGAAATATCAAGGTAATATTACATCATTTGGCATAATTCAAGAGCATAATTTGTATTTTGCAGTTTATATCAATTTATGAGCGCAACTAATGCTAATGACTTTTGGACCTGAACTTCGTATTTGAAAATGAGCAAGCACATTCAGTTCTAAAGGAATTACATACAGGTAATGGTTCCCACTGGGTCTTTCCTTTTTATGAGTTGATAGATTTGTTACAATTTGCTGTTATCCACTGTTATTCTTAGTGGATGATTTACATGCTCACCAAAATTAGAATATACTTCTAAATAAGGAAGAATATGGACAGTTCACTTTAGAAACCTACTTGATATTAAAGGCTTCCCTGTGTTGAGACAAAATATGAGCAACCAAGGGAAATCAGTGAACGAAAATAAGCATAAAATTGAATGAATTTAGGGACTTACATTTTCCTACCTCTATTAAAGATAATCATAGTTTCCCTTTCTCAAGTGAATTTACTCCTGAGAAACAAGATACATTAATAGATTGGTGGTGTGTGTTTGTGTGTGTGTGTGTGTGTGTGCATGCACATGCAAGAGAATATACAACTTCTTCAAGAATTAATTAAATCCTTATTTTCAGATGAAGTGTTATATCTGAAAAGGTAAGCATATATGGTTATATTTCCTTTCCAAAATTCAGCCTCACCTCATAAAGCAATAATTATGATCATACTGAGTTGATCCTTAGTCAACTTAGTCAAAAAAGAAAACAGAAAAAAGGCAAAAGAGAAATAGAAAGAGCATAATATAGCAAGGATAGGCTAAGGATAGAACCCCCTAGAACTGTGTAGAATAAAAACTTTTGCAGGTGGAGATCACAGAAGAGCAGCATCTCTCTCCAGTGAAACATATTCACAAGTCTTTCTCATTACACTTTTATAATCTTTGAGTCAGTCTGTTCAAAATCTTTTTAAATGGGTAGAAACCCAATCAACTGCATTTCATAGTTTTGAATGGTCACAGTAGTTGGTGTAGGGAGAAAACATGAACTTGAAGGATAAAATAAATTGAAAAATATATTTGCATTTTAATTTATGGGTTCTTTCTAAAGACTGAATTTAGTTCATTCTGAGGGACTTAATATTGATCTCTTTCTTGGCAGAACAACAAATGATAGAGGGAAACGAGAGTAGACAGAGTTTTCTTGAGAGAATTTAACAAAACAATTATTAGTGATAGAAAATTCATGTCTATCTCAAAGACTCATGTTTCCACAGAACTTCAGAGCTAAGAAAATATATGTTCACCAAATACCATTCCCTTAGTTTACAAATAGGAAAATGATGATCAGAAAGTTGAAGTGATTTGCTCAATGTCATACAGGGAGATACTAACAGATCTATACCTGAAATTTAGTTGTTAGGCTTTCTCTATAAAATTGTGAACTTGAGTTCTCTCTCAATTAGAGGCATAAAAAATCCTACACTTCTGTCTTCTCTGAAGTGCTAAAATCAGAATCTTAAGGCTGGCATGAGGCACATAAGAACATTTAATCCCATCTAATCAGTGTGCATCATGTGAAAGATCCATTCTCACTTTCTGAACAAAATTCTCAAATAAAATAATCAGAATAAAGCTCTTCCTAGAAATGAATTTGCTTTGGAAAGTCTAATATCGTGCATAATTTTTGTAAAGACACACTTTAGATGGATTTTTTTTCTAGCATGCAATAATTTATAGTAAGAAAATGCATTAAATGTCATTTTTAAAGCTGGAAGCAGCCATCAAACTGTTAAAAACCATTCCAGCGGAATTTGCATCATATCCACACTTAGTTTATGTTTATTCAACTACATACAACCATAAAAGAGTGTGAATAATTTAACTAAGTTGAACTATATGAAATCAATATTTTTTAAATTTAAAAATTATCAAATATCAGCAACTTTATATCATTGAGCCCACATGCTCCTGAGTGATCATGGAATGCGAGATAGTAATCCTGATCTTCTTGTTTCTTTCATGCCCTGAGTATGTTGCTAAGCTGAATGTGACTCTAATATTTTAAATTACTTTACGTGTCTGTAAAAAAGGATATTATTTACAGACATGTAAAATATGATTTTTTTAATCATAGGAGTCTTAAACACAGTCCAGTGGCCTCATAGTTACATAAATTCGTGTGCACTGTACTTTTTGAGAATGAGTAATTTAAAGGCATTATTAAAGTTAATTTGGGGTATGCACATTTATCACATTTAAATTTATGACTCTAAAAAAATGTAAATCTGAATAAGATATGAATTCATTTTATCTCTGGGTGTTTTAAAGTAAAAAGGTTTACTTTGTTCATTAAACTTTCATATCCTTTATAATCTTTCACAACAAACATGCATTCATTTTATTATACACAAGAAATCAGAGACTACTACCTGAGAAATTATCTAGTCCACCCTCCATATTATATCAAGGATTCTAAAGCATTAAAAAGGCAGATTATTTAAGGTTCCTATGATGGTATCACTAATGGAAGGCATACCTTGAGTTTCAGCTTGCTTCACTTTCTACCACATATCACTAGAGTTTACCTTAACTTCCAAAACACGGATCCTTTGTTCTTCAGTGTTTGATTTTACCATATATAAAGGCTATCCTTCAGCCTAAGAAGTATCTGTCAATAGCTATGCATAAAAATTCTTACTCTTCTGTATCTCAGGTGCAGGAGCAACAGAACCTGAGGTGAGGGCCTGTAGTAGTGAGCACAGAGGATTATGAGAAATCAAGTGGGATTATTTCCACAGCTGTTTGCTACTCTTGGCTTATAGGACTCTGACATCACCATGGGTTCTTTGTTCTAAGCACTGGCCTCACTTAAGAGAAGAATCAGGGCAAAGAATCCAACAACAGCAGCTGAAGTCAGGAGAGCTGAAACAAGACTGATGGATTGAGTGTCAAAACCTCATGGTGGGTGTCTTTCCAAGTATTTAACAGAATAAGCAATTTGCAAGCAGGGCAACCTGATTTTGAAATGCGAGCAGTTTCTCCTTCCACTCTGGATCTTGACTGCTCAAAATTAAATCACAATAAAGATAAATGCAATGTGTTAAGTTGTCCCTGAGCTATCGGAATCAGATAAGAGGTGTGCAGCATTGTGGGGAGATCACATAAGATTGTGATAACTCAAATGTGCCATTTGTCAAATGGCTCCTTCTGTTGGCACAGAGAGCTGAAGCATTTTCATGAGCTTGAGATCAAGATCCTGAGCAAGGGTGAGAAATAACTATTTTGCTTTGTGGACAAACAAAGATAAATGTGTTCTGAATTATGAGGAGGAAAACTAAGTGTGATTAAGCTTAGGTATTTTCAAAGTATTTTTCTTCAGAAATAAAGCTAACATAAACATTTCATCTGTCCTCAACACTCATCCCTCTGTACACTATTCTCTGTAAAAGTAACACTAGTACTTTGCATTTATATAGCACCATTTGTCCAAAAACTAAGTAATATTATGAATAGAAATAGTTTATCCTTGCAATGCTTCTCTTATGTGAATAAAGAGTTATTTTTCTTGTCTCTATTTTTTTGTTTGTTTTAAGGATAGAATAAGTCAAGTTCAGATCGGCAAAGTCATACAGACAGTGTAGCTGTAATAATTGAAAACAGCTGCCCTATTTCACCATTATATTTCCATCAAAGCCAGGCATTGCAAATTTTTTGGCTGAAAATATCATAACAATAGAAGTTGAAAAATCCTCTCCCTATCTGCAGTGCAGCCATTTACTAACATGCAGCTTTCCTTACCAAGCCACTACGTCTATCTTGTAACACTCTCTTGGTTTGAAAAAATGCAAATCACTGTCAATAATGAATTATATTGAATTTTCAATGTGGTTAAGGCAAAATTTTGAACCAAAATGAACCATGATCCCCAAGCTGGAAAAATGCACACTCGATTACTAACTCATAAACCAAACATAAAAGTGACTTTGTATGAACAGTGGGTTTTCCAAGAGCAGTCAAATATAGTGAAGACATTTAAAACTTAAATGTTTTTTATAAAAATACATTATAATCGCCAGAAATGTTGTGAACTAGATGAAAGTTGAGTATCTCTACCAGTGCAAAATG
Source organism: Physeter macrocephalus (assembly GCF_002837175.3). Classification (NCBI taxonomy): domain Eukaryota; kingdom Metazoa; phylum Chordata; class Mammalia; order Artiodactyla; family Physeteridae; genus Physeter; species Physeter macrocephalus. The sequence continues at coordinate 66,863,018 of NC_041222.1, forward strand.
GCTCAGGACTCTCCTCAGAAGAGCTGATGGGAGGAAATGGTGAAGAAATTCAGGAAATATATCAGGAGCAGTAGGACCATGATCAAGGACTCAGCGTAACTGGGCTATAGGTGACAGTCAGAATTTTGGACAACTCAAGTCCAGTGACTATTTGTCAAACAGAGTCTTCTCCCTAATATTGAACTTTCAATGGCATCAGAAGTAACAAGCTTCCCTCTCTCAAAATGAAACACTTCTAAAAGTTCTTTTCCTTGCAGAGACAGTGATTAATTGGATGTGGACCAGAATTCTTGTGTATGTATCTCATGTTCTCTGACTCAGGAGTCTGTGTTCAGGCTATCCAACCATGTCTTAATTTTCTTCCTATTTCTCTTCTATTGTATTTATTTTTGGTTTTCACATTTTCTAATGTAAGAGGAAAGGCCTCAATAGAAATTTTGAAAAACATCATGTTGTATAAGTTTAAAAGATAGCCCAACCTTAAGATCTTACATAATGCTGATAATGGTCTACATTAGAAAGTTGTGCTTTGAGTGTATTTCAGAAGTCTGAAGCATGGGGAGAAAAGAGATACCCCCCCGCCAAAAAAAACCTGTTACCTTGAGGTATCATAGTTACTTATATTCAAGTGTCCTAGCAAGTATAAAAGGAGTGGTAGTAAATAGCACTTATGGACCTCCAAAGCATAGATAAAAGTGAATTAAAAGAATGCCACTGAGTGCATAGGAGTGTATGTGTGTGTCTATGAGTTGTGCCATCATGTTTTGCCATTGAGTTTAAAGTCCATTTCAAATAATGTTAGGATGTGAAAAGATTAAGAAAGTTCTGCTAAATCAGCATCTATACTGAAGAGAGTGATTCTTAACCTAAAATTTTAGTTCTTTAAAACATGTCATTATCCAAAGTCTCAGAGTATACAAGCAGTTAGGCAATTAGGTAAAAGCAATGTGGTCCCCTAACTGTTCATGGATAGTGCCAGGAAACACAAATTCTAAATGAAAGGTCAGTATAGCATATATTCTAAATTAAGACAGCTTTTATTTCAAAGTATTTATTTATTCAAATACTCATTTACTCAACAGCTAAAAATATGTACCCAATGCCCACTATATATGAGGTATTTTCTAGGTACCAGGAATACCTCAGTAAATAAAGTAGTCAGAAACCCCTGCCTTCATGGAACTTCTATAGAAAAGACAATGTAAAAGTTAATAATTTTAAACAGTAAGTTAGAAAGTAAAAACTGCTATTGAGAAAATAAAGCAGGGAAAGTGGACTAGAAGCCCAGCTGGGGTAGAGGGGAGGGTAAAATTGAAATAGGGTGATCAGAGAACTCTCAAGAAGATGACATTTAGACAAAGACTTAAAGCAGGTGAGAAAGCTCACTATGTGGATAGCTTCCTCAATTTAGAGGAATAGCATCACAGGTAGAGGGTGTAAACAAGTACAAAATTTCAGGGGTAGGAGTCTGCCTAATGTCTGATGTCAGTATAGCTAAAGAAAAGTGGGAAGGAGAGGACCTAGTGAGCAAGGCAGTCAGAGAGGTAATAAAATGTGAGGGGACCAATCATGTAGGGTTTTTAGGCTAGCTTAAAGATGTTAGCTTCCATTCCAAGTGAAATCCAAAGTTATTGGAGAGTTGTGAACAGTGAAATAACTTCCTCTAACTCATACGTTAGTAGATCCACTGAGAATGCCTTGTTGAGAATAGACTTTAGGGGAGAGAAATAGAAGAGATGGAAGCAGAGAGACCAGTTAGAACCAAAAATCCAGGGCAAGATGACTGTGGATAGATCTAGGGTGATTATCATGAGAGGTGGTGAGAAATGGGAAGGTTCTAGATATATTCTGAAGATAGAGCCAACAGAATTTTCGAATGTGAGGTATGAAACCAGAACCAAAACAAAATTAAAACAACAGCAACAACAAACAAAACACCTGGGTGACTTCAGGATATTTTGACCTGAGCAATTAGAAATATAAAATTACTACTGACTGAAACGGGGGCAATTGCACCTGGACCTGATTTGTGTGGAAACAGAAAATCAGGAGCTCTGGTTTCCACTACCCATTATGTCTAGATACCTTGCAGACACTGCAGCAAATTTGTTTGGAGTCCAGGGTGAGGTAGGTGTACGCTAGAGATACAAAGCTGTCAGTCATCACTCTATAGATGGTATTTAATGCACAAAACCAAATAAGATTCCCAGGAAAGTATAGATAGAAAAGAAAAAAGGTTATAGGAACTGGGAATTCCAACATTAAGAGGTTGGAAAGATAATGATGAATCTCCACTAAGGAGATTAATAAAGCACAGAAAATAAAGTAAGAAAAAAACAGGGGAATGAATGTGATGCTGAAGAAGACAAGTGAAGAAAGCATTTTAAGAAGGGAGTTGTTAGCTGTGTCATATGTGGATGATAGATCAAGTAATTTTAGAATCAAAACATGACCACTGGATTTTCAATATGAAGGCATTGATAACCATGTCAGTAGTAATTTCAGTAGAGGAGTGAGGGTTGCTGAGAGAATGGGAGAGAAGGAATAGGAGTCAGAAAGTGTAAACAACTGTTTTGAGAAATTTATTACAAGGAGGAATGGAAAAATGGGGTGATAGCTGAGGGTACTAGAAGTAAGAGAGGTTTTTGGTTTTTATTTTGTATTTTAATAGCAGCATGCTATTTTGTGGAATAGCAGCATGATGGGAAAGTAGGAAGGGTAAATTTGATGGTTGGGGTCAGAGAAGGGAGACTGGCTAGAGTGATGTTTTTGAGTAGGTATAAGAAAGGATGAATCTAGTATACAGGTGAGCAGGTAAGCCTTAAATAGTGGCATGGGGGGTTCATCTATAGCAACAGTTGGAGAGAGAGAACACAGGAACAAGATGCAGATGGAGGATTTGAGGGAGGAGCTTGTAGGATTTCTCTCGTGACTTTCAATGTTCTCAGTGAATTGGAAAGTTCAGTCACTGGCTAAAAATATGTGGAAATTTGAGAGAGAAGAAATGTTTGAAATTGTCTCAAATTTCAGTGAGATAATGAATGAAGTAAGTGGATAATGTATGATGAGGTAATGTATGATGGTGGATGTGTTAAGGGTTCATTTGAAGTTAGTAGCTATTAATTTAAGATGAAAACAATCAGTTTGGTTCTAGATCTTTCTCAAACCATAGTCAATTTCATGAATGCAAATGTATGCAGTAGGCAGTTGTATTTTTCCAGGACTGGTGTTTTGTTGAGTGTGTAAACTGAGAGCGAGGCAGAGAAGAATGTGTCTAAGATGGAATGGTTTTAGTGATGGTCGATAAATTCGAGTTGGGTGAGAAGGGCTGAGAGGAAGAGAGGCAGTATAAAGGTACCAGAATCACTGGACGTTATGCCCCAGGGAATCAGAGTGTTCCAGAAAATCCTAGAGGAGATGTCAGAGAGAAGAAAGTTTACAACTGAGGTTGTAGAAGGCTTCAGTCGCTCATAATGACGGAGTCTAACAGTGTACTTGAGGTAAGAGCAGAACTAGTTTCCCTGGAGGTCTGGGAACTGAGAAGCTAGGGCATAGGAAGGATCATATTTGTGAATTATACAATCATCAATAATTAGGCAGGAGTAATTTTGGAGATTGAGACAGGTGTTAAAAACCTGCAGAGGGGCTTCCCTGGTGGCGCAGTGGTTGCGCGTCCGCCTGCCGATGCAGGGGAGCCG
>NC_041222.1:66866766-66943347 GCF_002837175.3 Physeter macrocephalus
CGGCGGGAGAGGCCGCAGCGGAGGGAGGCCTGCATACCACAAAAAAAAAAAAAAAAAAAAAAAAAAACCTGCAGAGTGAGACGAATTGCTTTGGAGTAGGGGAATGAATGATCACAACAAAGGAGGGTTCATGGTTGATGTCATCTGATGTGATGACCTGAGAGTCACATTGTCGTGTTTTAAAAAAGAGAAAGGAAACATGGTGTGAAAGCAGCAGGAATGAACTAGGAGACCTAACCCAGCTCTAGGCCTCATGGTAAGAATGAGTGTGAGAGGGAAAAAAATTCACTATGTAATATAATTACAACATGTCCTTGGGGAGCCAGATTGTTACCAGAAATAAAGTGAAAGGGAAATTCTTTCTGAGATTAAGTTGATATATAGAGGATTTTATTGATGACGAAAAGTGTAGTATTTTGAAAATTGTAGATTTTATATTTCATTTTCAGTTCAGCACCTTGTTTACTTGTTCCATTTTTGGTATTTATGTTTTTGCTTTGATATAAAGTTAATTTTGTTTGGGAAAAACTGTTTTATTTTTTTCTGCATTTTCAACAGTCATTGCCCAGAAAGATGTTTCCTCATAAGCTTAAATTTATCTAACATTTTTTTCAAATCCTATTATCTATCAATTTGATAGCAAAACAAAATCCCTAATATACTGAAAAGGTTCTAAAGGCATTTTCTAGTGAGATCCTAATGGCAAACATTACAGACTGTAGAGAAGAGAACCAAAAAAATGATTCTGGGAATGTTCATTCAGATATAGTCAGGCAAGAAGCTGAGGATATGGAATTCTTTATATTCTTTTCTCTATTTAGTTTTCCTTACTCTCTCCATTCTTTTCCTTGAGTTCATCTCTAGTCCTTTGTATTTTCCCCTACTTTTCCATTTAATTTCTGTCTTTCTTTCTTTCCTCAACCTTTCAATTTTCGCTCCCCATTTTTTTTCACCTTTTTTCTCCTTTTCCAGAATTCTATCTTTCAAATGGAAAGTAGTTAAGCACTATGTTATTTTCCACCATCTTCCTTATTTTTACCCTTCCCACCAGCATTGTAGGACATTTGTCACCTCATCTGAGATTCCAGCAATGTTCATTCATTTGTACTTATGGAAAAGTATTGTTCACTATCTCTAGCATTTGTTGGCAAAGGCCTCTCATTAATAATTCTGACTTCACTTAGTACCAACAAGTTGGTAAACAACGTGCAGACATTTCAAATGTATTTAGAATTTATAGCAATTGCGGAAATGAAAACAGTTCTCCTCTATCCTTTCTATTTTTTTTTTAAGCAAGAACCAAACTGAAACAGAGATGATGAGTCACTGAAAAGTTGTTTTTTTCTTCTACTGAGTAAAATATTAATACAAATCAAGCAAATATATTTTAGAAAAGTCTTTGGAATATTTTAAGTATCTTAGTGTTCTAATTTTTCAAACATCTTAACATATTTTTTGAAAATATGAAAAAAATCACAAATAAAGTGTCTCATAATTACTGAAAAATATGTCCTATAATAAACCTGACATGCTATGATACATACAGAGATGGTATGTATGAGAGCTTGGTGGTTAATTGCCTGGCCTCATCAGATAGATTGTGTCATTATGAAATCTGACCATGTCACCTACTAGCTACATACCTTTGGATGAAGTATTAACTCCTTTTTCTTATGTAAAAATAAGGACAATAGTACCCTCCTCACACACTTGTTGGGAGGATTAAATAGCACACATAAAGCACTGAAAGCTGTGTCTGACTAATAAATAGTAATGACTCAATAAAAGTTTGCCATTAATGTTGCATAACACTTTGATATGTTTAATGTTCACAGATGACCAATAAAGGGAGAGATTTAGAGTATTATCCACAATATTTCTCTTCTCTTTTTTAATGAATAAGCATCAATAAAGATAAACTGATGAATGATCAGTTAATTAAGTAAAAGCGAAGTCAATTTGTATGGCTTGTCAAGTTATGATAGGCACAGTTTTAAAGCAAAGGATGAATGAATTGAATGAAATAAATAAAATGAAATGTCTTCTGCCTCCAAAAGGAACATTTATTTGTATTTGTATTAATACTTAGAAACATTTTCTCTTGTTCAGTCAAAATACAGGAAGTATTTTATGTGTTTTTATTACAAATAGATATGCTTCTTTTTTTTTTTTTTTTTTTGGCTGCATTGGGTCTTCATTACTGTGTGCGGGCTTTCTCTAGTTGCAAGCTGGGGTTACTCTTCGTTGCAGTGCACGGGCTTCCAATTGCAGTGGCTTCTCTTGTTGCAGAGCACAGGCTCTAGGTGCATGGGCTTCGGTAGTTGTGGCACATGGGATCAGTAGTTGTGGCTCGTGGGCTCTAGAGCACAGGCTCAGTAGTTGTGGCGCACAGGCTTAGTTGCTCTGCGGGATGTGGGATCTTCCCGGACCAGGGCTCGAACCCGTGTCCCCTGCATTGGCAGGCGGATTCTGAACCACTGCACCACCAGGGAAGCGCTGCTTCTATTTTTAATTGTGTTAAAAATATTTAATATACATTATATTATTAAATTTCCAAATTTTATAAATAAACATTTTAATGCCAAAATTTAAACTGTGGGTCAATTAAAATTTCAATTATTTTATAAATTTCAACTTATAACTATATATGAATAACATCTTAATCAATGCATTGAAGAGTGATTTTTAAAGTGACATTGTTTATTCTTTTTGTCATAAATTATGTAAAATCATGCTTGTGTCCTACATCATTTTCATGGTTATGTTTTCAAAACAAAAATCAAGATATACTATCTGATAAATCTCATTATACCTTTTACACATAATTGAAGTAAAGACTATAGAGGAAGATCAGGACATATGGTAACTTGATTCCAATCTTCCCTCTAAAGTCACTTGACAAAATATCTGAGTCCAATTTTTGTCGATAAACTCTAGTACATAAACAGAAACATGACAGGCAGGTATAATAAGCAAATAATGTTTCTCAGAACCTACAGAATCTGATTCAGCACTGTTTTTTTCCTCTCTAATGAGTACTGCTTAATACTTAATGAACTCATCTCAAAACAAGGTCTTCTATCCAATTGTCATCTTCCTACCTGGCCAATTATGGATTGCCAAAGTACAAAGAAGACTTTAAGAATGACTAACAAATTAAGTTAATTTTAACTTAATTATCTTAACTTTATTAACTTGGATAATAGTTCACTTAATACTTACAAAAAAGCTAGGAATTTGGTTACAGATTAGATAAGAAAATTGAGATTCTTGGGATTAGGTAACTTGTCCAAGCTAGTAAGTGTTGGTGCTAGGGTCTGAACCTCAGAATCTGAGTTATTAAACATTCCGGTGTGCTATTCCAGCTTGACTATAAACTGTTTGACTATGAAATGAGCAGAGATGGGAAAATAAGATCACACATTCTGTTTCTGAGGATTAACTGATTACATTAGGAAGGAATGGGCCTTAGCTTCTTAAAGCAGTAGTTAATTCTGTCACCAAAAAAAAAAAAAAAAAAAAAAAAAGTTTATGTTCAAAGGTAATGCTGTGTGGCTGGGCCCTAATGATGGCCTTTAATCTTAACTCATTCCACCTTATAGCCAGAATAATCACTCAACTAGATCCAACTCTGAAAGTATTGTCTGTTAAGTAGATTTTAATCAGAGTTTGTAAAAAAAAAAAAAAAGTAAGGATTACAAATTGTCATCAATGGCTAGTCACCACCATTTCTGATCTCACTGTCCAATCTCTCTCCCTCTCGCCTTCCCCTCCCCTCTCTCTGCTCTCTAGAAACCTTGTGTCACCTTCTACTCTCAAGAATGACACTCCCCACTTTTGAGATGAAAACTGCACTCTCCTATCCCCTCCAAATTAAATTCTTCCTATTAGCTCTCCAGATTTTTATAATTGTTTACTAAGAAATTTATCTTTTCCAGAACACTTGGGGAGGCAAAAAGAGAGTTGAGGGTTGGAAATAAGAGCGTGCACACACACATTGACATGAATTTGCCCTGCTATGTTACTTGATAGCTTCTTTATCTCTTAAGAGGAGATTTTGTAAAATTTTCTGTTTAAATATCTGTACACTCTCACATTCATAAGTTGGTTAAGTCAACAATGTCAAGGGAAAGAGAATGGAGAAATAAAATTAGGGTATTTTTGTCAAAACAATAATAATCTTGTATAGTTTCAGAATTTCTCCTTTTGTGGACTTATGTTTATAGTTAAGTCTTTAAAGACGTGGCTTGGCAACTATTAAAGTAGAAAACTGATGAATTCATAATAGATAATATAAAATAAATCATGGAAGTCACAAGGCAAAAGCTAAATGAAGGACCAATGGAGAAGAGCTAACTTGTTTATAATAATAATCAAAATAGCCTCAATAAAAAATTTTAAAACTTTGATTTTGAGGAGAGATTTATTCTTTTTAAACTACTCTATATATTGCCTTTAATTGTAACTATTGATACTTTCATAACTTGGATTAGAGACTGAGACTTTCCATAGTGGAATTTCTAATATTCTCATTACCTTTCTTCATTTGAGAGAATATTAAAAATTCCATTTTCCCTTTAATAGTTCATTTGATGTCCATAACACAAACTAAAGCTAAGCTCATAAATAAAAATAAAGACGGTAATGTTTGTGATGTAATGCTTTGGAACATTTCTGTTAAGAACTGCCACTTATTATTTAAAGTGTATGACATTTAATTACTTCAATGTCTTTACATTCTTCCTCTTCTCTCTCCCCAGTTTTAGTTTATTCCTAAAAAAAGAATGTAGATATTTTTATCACCTTTGGTAAGATTCACTTAATTTCATGTTTCAGTAAAATAAAAATTTTAAATCCTTATTAATGAAAATGAGTTCTCCTTGAGTCAAAATCCTAAAAGAAACCAGTAGGATAGTATACTGTCATAAAAAGAATAAGATAGTTCTATATTACATAATGAAGAAAAACTGTAAGTAACTCCATTTTCTTTCTAGTCATTTTCTAAAATTCTTGTTCTAATTTGGACTATGTCCATGCAATAAGGAAAAGTCAATATTCTACAGAGAAGTGATACTATCTCTTTAGAACACAGAGATAACAATAAGGGGAAGATAGGAAGATGTATGCTATCACCAAAAAGAATGAGGAATGTCTATGTGTATATACATGGAGCAATTTCTAATTTATACTGTTAAATGGAGGAAAAAAAGATTCAGAAGAATATGTTATGGATTGCATATAAAGGGGAAAAAAGATATATACATAGGTGTCTGAGTATTCTTATACTATCTCTAAAAGAGTTGGTAAGTTGTCTCCCTCTGGAGAAGAGTACCAGATAGTTGCCAGATGCGGACAGAAGGAAGATATAGTCTTTGCTGTATATACTTTTGTATTTTTAAATTGTTCTATTAAGTTCACATATTTATTACCAAAAAAGTAAAAATTTATGAAGAAGATATCTGTCGCTATGCAGAAGAGGTCTGGCACTCATCATTATTGAGACTCAGTGCTAATTTTATAGCCTATCTAGATTTGGGACAGATTTAAGAGTTTTGCAAAATCTCTGAAAGCTTCTTTAATTTGTTGTAAGTACATAAATATATATATTTTAAAATGCAAGCACTAACATTCCTATGTAATATGTAACTTGAATGAGAAACTGCTTTGATGATGTATTAAGCTACACATCATCAGAGCCAGCAGTCACTCTGATGATGAATTGGTGCAATAAATCTCCAAGTGGGACACATTGAAAAAGTATTACTCAAAAGAGAACGGTCTTCAAGTTAAAAACTGATCCAACATAAAATTCAAAGAGAAAACTATAGAGAAACAATTTATCTGTTGCCAAGAAGTGATATGCAAGCAAAGATGTCTTCTCAGGGCACTTCTGTTTTGAACATTACAACTTTAGTGGCTCAGGGGAAATCAAAACAATGTGCCCCTTCTTCCAGCATCCAAAATTGATCCTGTATATAAGTGGCTAAGAGCACACCCAAGGCATCATCAGAGGAGAGAAGAAGGCTCACTGAGTACAAAAGATTTAAAGGTGACATAGGAGGGGAAAAAATAGGGGCAGGGGAGGCATTTCAGAAGATGATCCGTATACAATTTAAGTGAGAATTTGTTCTGAAGGCTGAAGAGATGAAAAACTGCAATGGAATGCAGAACCCAAGTCCAGAACATGGCAATGAACAGGGAAGCATGAAGTGCATGTCACAGGTCAAGTTCAGAAGCGGTTTAGGGAATCCTCCCTGAGTTAGAAACTGGCAGAGAAGAGGGAATTTCACAGGTTGATTCAGAATTTTTCTATTTATTAATCATATGACCTAGGGAATTTTGAAATAATCTTTTGGCATTCAGATTAGAAAGAAAAATTTAGGGTAGAGATGGAAAATGTTCACTTGCATCCATTACAAGTCACCAAAGAAGGTTTCGAACAAATGTGTCTGTGGTTGTTTTGTTCCTTTGCTTGAGAGTCTTCAAGTGAACACAGAATGTGATCTTTTAGAGGTCACCACGTGTGTAAACAAGGGGAGCATATTGCAATTAATTCATTAATTCAGTAAGCATGTATTACAGAGTGCTTGGTGTGCATCAGGTAGTGTGGCCAGCTCTGAGGACAGAAAAGTGAACAAAGGAGACATAGTAACTCTTTGCCTTTTTCATGCTTTGTCCCCTTTTTGTTTCCCTTGTCTAACAGCATCTTCTTAATCCTTCAATGCTACTGCATGTTTCATGTGACTCAAGTGATCATCTGTGGCCACTCCATCCCAAGGTATGATCTCCCTCTTCTGAATTTCATTGAATTTCGCAGCTGGATGAAACATTCTAATCCAGTTCAACATTTTCAACTTAGATGAGACAGTGGTGGCCTACACAGATCAAGTGACTTAAGTGTTCAGGTTGTATATGTTGAGTTGTACTGAACCCGGTCTTCTAACCTTTTTCAAGACTTTTCCCACTTCATCATGCCTGCATATTAACTTGTCTGTGCCACTCATTTGGGACGTGACCTACACTGCCTTATTTGCTTTTAACTCTTTGAGTGTATAATTTATGTCTTTCCTAACTGAAGAGAACTTTGAGTCTAAGGATGAGGTCTAATTTATCTATGTATTCTCCTCCATCCCAACCCAGGACCTCACAGTCTTCCTGACATAGGAACATGACTGCAAATATTACTCTTGTTAACTTTCCTCAATCACTAAGTTCTGAAAGAAGAGCCATTCCAAGTAGTGCTCTCCAAGTGACCCCGATCATGTCAGTTTGAAAAAATAGACTGTGAGTCTCTTCTAACATCACATTCTAAAAAGGAATTCCATCTATATATGGAATTGTGGCAAAAGCACTTGAAGGAAAGGCAGTGAACTCCAGGGAAAGAACTAGTAGATCAACTCCTAAGCTGCCCAGTTCTTTTAGATTAATTTCTTTTAAAAAAAATTTTACTGAAGTATAGTTGATTTACAATGTTGTGTTTAATTTCTGCTGTACAGCAAAGGGACACAGTTATATATGTATATATATTTTTTTCTTTTTCATATTCTTTTCCATTATGGTTTATCACAGGATATTGTATCTAGTTTCCTGTGTTATACAGTAGGACCTTGTTGTTTATCCATCGTATATACATAATATATATATAATAGTTTGTATCTGCTAATCCCAAACTCCCAGTCCTTCTCTCTCCCACCCCCCTCCCCCTTGGCAACCACACGTCTGTTCTCTATATCAGACTGATTTCTTTTGATGTAGGGGAAAAAAAAAAGTTCTTGGATATGATTTAACAAACACATTGGGTAAAATGGTCCCTGAAAATCGTAATGCTGAATCTAACTGAAATACTGAAATATTTGAGATAGGAAAGAAAGACAGCTCAGTGGCAACAGATAGGAAGTCTTTTGCTATAGGATGTTTTTTTCAAGGATTAGAGTGAGGAACTCCTAAAATCAGCTCTGGCTAATGAAACTGAGCATATTGCCACAAATTCCTGAAAGATTAAAGATATAAACTTGATACAAATATTAATTACTTTTGCACATAAGAAACACTCTCCACTCCTCCCCTTTTTTCAGGTTTCATTTGAAAATCCAATTATACAGAAATGCAGTTTTAATTATAATATTGATTTTACTTCTTTGCTAGGAGTGGGACTAATTCAATTAGTTCTAATTATGTGCGCAGAGTGGTCGGACTAATATTGCAAGATGTTGGCCCACAAATTTCATACCACTTTTCTTAACATCCAAATCAGAGAGGAAAATTAAGGCTCTGAAAGGCCTGAAATTGTGCAGACCTTTAATAAAGGAAAACTAAGAAGGAGATACAATAGTCTGTTGAAGAATTTGACAAGTTGACGGGGGGTGGGGGGCGTTCAAATGCAAAATTGTTGTGCAAATCAGATTTTATTTAGCCTTTGCAATAAGCGACTGCAGCAGAATTTAGAGAACTTTTATGAGAAGCAAGAGGAAGACTAATGAAACAGTAATAAAGAAGAAATGTTCAGTGGTAACAACTACTTTTCTATTTAAAAAAAGCAAGGCAAGATCAAATGATAGGTTTAATAATTTATATAAAAATGAGCAGGATGTTTTGTAGAAATAAGAGGTGGTATGATAATTGTAAAATGTACTAGACTATTAAACAGATGGAGAAACTTTATTCAAAGCTATTGTAATGGGGGAAAGAGATCTGAACTCTGATTTCTACTCTGCTGAAACCAGGAGCAGAATGGGAAGATTTTTCAGGCCACCTGTTTGTTAATTTGCTTTACCCAAAGGAAAAGTAAACTTTCTTGTATCTTCATGACAGGAGGCAGTTTTATAACTTGAAGCAAGGTGTCCGCCAAAGTTAGGCTCTTTCCCTCCCAAAGAGATCGGGAGATAGAGGCCTAAACTTCCTTGATGATTACATATCAAAGGGTTGTCTCTAAGGTCATTGAAAAAGACAGTCCGAGGTATAAAACGGGCAAGAGACTTTTTTAAAGATTTACATCTCAAAGGCGCATAGAAAGAATTTGCAATTACAAGTTTCTTAAACTAAATATTACCCAGAGAAAAGAGAGGTCAGGGGCCTAGAGTCAGGTGAAGTCTGTCTACAGTTTAGTCAGTCTGAGGGGAACAAACATGAAAATCTTCTTGGTCAGTACTTTGGAAGAAGGTAAGGTGTTTCTTTGAATATGAAAATACAGGGCCCTTCCACTCCAGTTAAAAAAAAAAAACAAAACTGAAAATACTAACAGTGAAACACTTATTTGTGTGTACCTTAATTTTTGTGCACATTTACATTTAATGTAAACCTTTAGAAAAATGTAGCCACTGATAGGAGTTGCTCTGTTTGGAAACCAGGAGATCTGGGTACAAGCTGCTCTCTGGCACTTACTAGCTATAAGACTTCAAAAAAGTAAAGCCATTTTCTTTCTCTGATTTTAATGTCTCATTTATGAAATGAAAGACTTAGAAAGGCTTGGCCTTGGTGATAGTCTCAGGTCTCTTCCAGATTTTATATTCTATGAGTCTATGTGTGTGGTCTCCACAGAAATACTTATAATTCTGGTCAACTCATTTAACTGCTATTTTCAATAGAAAATATGTACCCTAATATCTTGGGAGAAACTTAGAGTGATCAACTCCTTCTCTACAATAAAATGGCAAGTAAAATAAAAACTAGGGGAAATTATGTTTCTCTAGCACACAACTCTCTCCCCAAAACACACCAAGACAAGAGAAGACAAAACAAAACAATACCCCAGGTTCTTTCCCGTCACGTCTCAGATGCCTTCCGCAAAATTATCATTGCCTGACCTCTTCCTCAAGGTATGAAAATAGCTTCAGAGCACCAGATCAATCAAAAAGCTTCCTGTATTCTCTCAATGACTGTGTAAGATCATGACCTTGAAGCTGCAGTTTTGCTCTTTCTCTATATAGTGGGATGTACAGATAACTTATGGAATTTAACCTATTTGGAACAGTGTCCATGTATCACCTGGATCTTTAGCTTTGCCTTTGATCCCAAAGTCACCATGGCTCCTCACATATTATATCAGTACAATCATTATAAACCCTTACCTTGGATGCCACTGATGGGCCCAAACTATTAGAGTATTCAAATATGTTAAAGTATTTAGGGGAAGGCTTCCATTAGCTTTCTAAATAGTCACTTAGAATTAACCTTTCTCTCTATGTTGGTGACAGAGAAACTAGCTATAAGTATTAACCCTTCCAGGAAAGAAAGCAGCTTAATCCAGATAAGCAACATTTCTTTAGAAATTCTGTGAACTCCAGTTTTAGAATAAGGCTTTGTGTAGATCTGAAATTTTATCTCATTGGTAGCTACCTAGTCTAAGAAAATTAATTAACTTACAAATTATTAATTTATAATTAAAGGAAAATGCACAAATAAAAATTAGCTTCAATGTCAAAAAGGCCAAATTATTGCAAAAAAACATAAAAATAATCACGTCGATGATTATTGGGGCTTCCCTGGTGGCGTAGTGGTTAAGAATCCGCCTGCCAATGCAGGGGACATGGGTTCGATCCCTGGTCCGGGAAGATCCCACATACCGCAGAGCAACTAAGCCTGTGCGCCACAACTACTGAGCCTGTGCTCTAGAGCCCGTTGAGCCACAACTACTGAGCCTGAGTGTCACAACTACTGAAGCCCGTGCGCCTAGAGCCCAGGTTCTGCAACAAGAGAAGCCACTTCGAGGAGAAGCCCGTGCACTGCAATGAAGAGTGGCTCCAGCTCGCCGCAACTAGAGAAAGCCTGCGTGCAGCAACAGACCCAGCGCAGCCAAAAATATAAATAAATTAATTAATAAAAACTGATGATTACTGGCACTATTCTAAGCACTTTACCTGTATTAACTCATTTAATCCTCATTTTCACCATTTTACATAAGTGAAAACAAGGCAAAGAAAGATTAAGTAATTTACCCAAAGTCACAAAACTAGTAAATGGCAAAGTGGGTATTCAAAGATCAGAGTTCCTACACACTAAGCCTTTTTCACATTGCCACATTAGCTTTCAGGAAAGACTCACCAGTTTTTAATTCCAACAGCCATGTAGTAAGTATCTCGTTTTACTCTCAAGAACAGTAGGGTGATTACTTAACAAAATATTTTGAATATTTTATCAATTTAATTAGCAAAAAGCAGTCTTTGCTATTTGAATATGCATTTATTTAATTAATACTGAGTTTGAACACTAACAACTCTCTGTTTAATCATTTTCATTTACAAGTTGCCTGTCCTGAACTCATTTTTTTCCTATTAAGGTAGTATACATACATTATTGTATGTAATACATATAATATATAGAAATGTATTTATGCATGTAATACATATCAAGTATGTATGTAATGATTTTTAATTTGTTTATAGTGTCTGTGTTTTTTCTTTAGAGTTAGCTTTTTTTTTTTTTTTGGCCTCTCACTGCTGTGGCCTCTCCAGTTGCGGAGCACAGGCTCCGGACGCGCAGGCTCAGCGGCCATGGCTCACGGGCCCAGCCGCTCGGCGGCACGTGGGATCTTCCCGGACCGGGGCACAAACCCATGTCCCCTGCATCGGCAGGCGGACTCTCAACCACTGCGCCACCAGGGAAGCCCAGTTAGCATTTTTATATTGTTAAAAGCATTCAAATTGTCTTGATGGTTACTCACAAAATACTTAATACTTTATTCGTAAAAAGGCTTCGTTGTTCTAAATTAGATAAACATTTTCTTGTATCTTCTAAGATATTTGTTTATGCTTTATTATTTTATATTTAAAGCTTCAATACATGTGGAATATACTAAGATCAGGTAATATAAATCATTCTCTCTCTCTCTCTCTCTCTCTCTCTCTCTCTCCATCTAACTAACCAATTTTGTCCTATATCTATTATTTAACATTTTGTGTTTTCATTGAATTGAAATAAGATTTTTCTATATAGTATACTTTTTCTAACTTTCTTTTATTTGCTTGACCGATATATCTATTCCTGTGCATTTCCTTCCATACAGCTAAATCACTGAAAATTTATTTTTCAATTTAGGTATATCTATTAGTATTATTTTTTCAAAATGTATTTGTAATTGACTATGTATACTTACTAAACATTAGACTAAAACATTAGACTAAACATTGATTTATGATCAGATTCAAAAAAGAAAAAAAGAAAAAGGAAGATCCCATTGATTAGAATTGAATTTAACTTACAAATTAATTTATGGAGAATTGATGTGATGATGTAATTTAAATAAACTTAGATCCCAAACATGGCATTAATTTCCATCTAGTCAAGTCTTCTTCGTACTGGTTCTTCACATTTCTTATAAATTTAATTCATAAGAATTAAATAATCTGACTGGCCATGATAAACACACACACACACACACACGCTATTTCTATTTTATTTTAGTTTTATACCAATACCCTTGCTAAATTTTATATTTAAATTTTTAATTAATTTTATTGTATTGTTCTCAGTATAAAGTCATTTTCTTATTTAATAATAATAGTTTTGGACGTTGCCATGCAATAATAATTTAAGTATACATTATTTTTCTATATTTATTATTTTGGATCTTGCTTCTAGCTCAATGTTCAACTTTTGTCTTATTCCTGATTTTATGAAAATTTGTCTAGAGTATCACCTTTACACATAATGTTAGAGTTTGGTTTGAGATTTATATTACAAGTTTATTATTAAGTTTTTCTTATTTTATGTTTTAGGTTCACTAGTATAAGGAGGGACTCTGAGGTCTCCTTGACTCCTTATCTTGCTCTGAAGAGAATTTTTTCTGGATGGTCTGCAGCAGCGTGAATTTCTTCCTTTACAGAGTAAGTAACTCTGAAACACCAATCCCCAAGACATTGCTTTGAGAAAACTTCTGGGCTCATCCTTCCCCACTGCCAATTTAGCAACTGTATAAGCATCTCTGTCCTTTGTAGTATTGAGTGGATATAAGAAGAGAAGTTTTAGATTTAAAGAAAGGAAGAGGGTAAGGGACAGGGAAAATAGCTCTTTGGGCCTTAGAAAGGGCTTTAGTAGGGAGAGTAGCTTCTGAGGTAAGAATCCAAGGTTCTGGTGACTGAATGGCAATTTCCTACCTTCTTTTTTTTGGATGACCATACTTTTTCTTCTCAATAGTATATATATACCTTTCATCCAAATACAATTCTGCTTCTTGAGATTGGAGAGTTCTCTCTTAAAGATGAATTAACATCTTTATTTTTTTCATGTTTCTCTCATCCTCTAGTCTATAATTCCATGTTTTTCTATTTCACACCAAGTATGTACAATTCTTCTTTAACAGAGCTTCTCCAAGATTATTATCAATGCTATTGTGGTGTAAGTCTGTGAGACTGGACTTTCTTACTGTCATTTTTCAAAGTGCTGATGACTGTGCTGTCTACGGAATGGTAACTCACAAATTACTTCTGTGACTGAAGACAGAAAAAAATGTTAAGTCAATTTCTTGAATTAATTAAGAGATAACATTGATATAGGAATGGGATAACTTGAAATTACACAGTCAAAAAGGCCAATTAAGGAACCAAATATAGTTAATGAGAAATTTTAATTGATAATTTTTCAAGCTGCTGGACTGGTCCTGTATTTTTTTCTATAGTTCAGCAAAAATAACAACAGAAAAAAACAACAACAAAAAGCAACAGAGGCTCAGCTGATTTTATACAAGCAAGCTCCTTCTGGATCTCAGTTGAAGTTTGTTTATAGCTATATGAATCCACTTCTTTTTCTACCACATCAATACATATTTAGTTTATTGTTAATGATCTTTCCTAGTTAAGCAAGTTTCTTCTACTTTTTAAGAATTTTACAACTCAAAGAAGAAGATAAATTTCTATACGTTAAACTTCCTGGTTAAAAAATAAATTCAAATTTACCATGGAGGTCTTTCTTATCCTTCACATTATTTTTTGGTGGTATTGTAGACTATATCCTCTGATTGACCTTCCTGAAGAAAATATCTAAAAATTCTAGTTAAAATATAAAAATTATCTTTTGAAAATTAATTGCTAAGCAGACAATATAGTAAGGAATCTTTAGAGCCCCAATCAAAATGAGACCAGGAAACAAGAGAGATAAGAGAATTATTCACACTGGCTTTCATCTGAGGACATTTTCCAGTGACCTGTAACTTTTAGTATATTTTCAAAGTTCTGTGGAGCATGAATAGTAGAAAACGTTGAGTTTGTTCACTACAGGGTGAATGATAGGACATTTAGGCATAAAGTCTCACTGAGAGAGCTGGAAATAATCCTGCTCTTCCACACCTGGAGATAGTTAAAGAAGAAGCAAAACAAGAAGGAGAAGAAAGAGGGAAAAGAGAAGGAGGAAAGAAAAATTGTACATCTCAAAAAACCTGTTTTTAGACATCACACTTCAAATCTGGGCCTTATAAGGATTTGTAGCCTGAATTTACATTTGTTGCTGAAACTAAAATAGTTTAAAATGAAAGGTTTATCTTAAAGAAGTACTAGACTGATAGTGGCCTCAGGGATCTGGCAAAAGAAAATATAGATCTTCTTTTGAAGGATCCACAGCACTCACCTCATACCTCAAAAACACATCGGTTCACAGAATCAACATTATAAATGCAGAAGAAAACAAGGCACCATGAGTCTAACAGGCAAACACAACTGAAAAAACATGTCAGATCAACAAAGACTTCAGGTATTGGAATTTCCAGATTCCGAATTTTTAAGATAAAGATTCATTTATTTAAAGAACTAAATTAAAAATGGAAAACAAAAGTAGGATAATGGAGAAAGAGACCATAAAAATGTTCACTCGGATTTGAAAAATGTCTATATACTACTTCAGGATATTTAAAATATTATAAATAAAATTATACACACAGTGTGATATTGAGCAACATATCATAAAGAATATACAAGAGAAATAATAACCTGAAAGATAGATCTGAAATATTAAGAATGCAGCACAGTGGAAGAAAATGTCATATATGAAAGTCATGCTACCTCAAAAGTAATGACTATCAGCTTTTAAAAATCAGAAGACAGTAATAATATCTTTAATGTTATTAAAAATACTCAATATCTGTCAGGACAATTGTCAACCCAGAATACCACACAGAGCAAAAATATCCTTCAAAGTTATTTTTCAGACAAACAAAAATTGAAAGTTTGCCATATTTCCTCATGAGAGGGATTTCCAAGAGATTTAATTTAATTAAAAGGAAATGAAACAGAGAATGGAGGTCTGAGATGCAAAATTTAATGATAACTAAGATGATAATATTTTATATAAATCTAAAAAATATTGACTATTAATCAATGATAAAATTCTGTCTCTCTTTTAAATGAATTAAATCTTCAAGAAAATAGTAACAAATTGGGTGGGACTGGTTGAATTTAAAGTGGTTAAAGACATTATTCTTAAGGAGGGCAAAGATATTCATTATCACTTGAATTATATTAAAGAACTATGATACAATTTCTAAGTTATCAGCAGAAATAGTGCATACAACTTTCTGACATGTAAGAGTAAATAGTGGTGTAATAAACGATAATCCAAAAGAAGCTAAGGGAAAGAAAAAGAAAAGAAAACTACAAAATTAGATGATGCAATTAAATTCAAATCTATCAGTTATTACAATGCATGAATGGAACAAATTCTCCAGTTCAATTAAATTCAAATCTATCAGTTATTACAATGCATGAATGGAACAAAAGAAATTAGGCAAACAGGACTTTAAAAATCCAAGTAGACGCTCTTTATAAAAGCCATCTATAAAATATAAAGATGCTTTAATTTACTAGGAAGATAGAATAATGTGAAATGCATACATACTTAATAGTATTGACTCAAAATACAAATGGAAAAGTGACTAAATTGCAAAGAGAAAATAAGATGATCCTAATAATGAGGGATTTTAACTACTGAAAGATCAGGCCAACAAAAAATCAGTAAGTATATTATTTGAACAATGTAATTAACAACTGCTCACATACGTGGACAACTCTTAGACTACTAATTGAAAAAATAAGATTATTATTTAAAATAGTGAGGAAAATAAGATGTCAAAGAAAAGTAACAAATGTAATAGAGTGATTCTTTAAAGTTATATAATTCCTAGTTTTTAGAAGAGTTTTATTAGAGTATGAATATCTCATATTAGAGTACGAATATCTCCTAATGAACTCCTACTGAATGCCCAACTCAAAAGGCAGTTTTGTAATGAAGGTACTCATTCCAACCTCCTTTGAATTCAGCACTTTCTTCAGCTTTGCAATTGTCCAGGTTGTTGATTAATAACACATCTGTCTCCTATTCTAAGTTCAAGTTCTTCACAAGACGGAAAGGAGATTGCAAGCTTTGACCCTGAGGTAAAACTATCCCTCAGGCCACCAGGGATGTAGAGAGGTTACTTCCTACTCTATTAAGGATCATGCAGCACCCTTGAGAATCCCTCTAATAAGTCATTCCTTATGTGATTCTAGGACTTAAGTCCATTAAAGAGAAATCCCCCATAAGTCTCTCTATCATTGAGCTTACTAATGATCATGGGTGCCCACTGGTGAAGTCTTTTGTTAATTCTGTAACTATATCAGCTTGATACTCAGGGGTACAAGTCTAAATCCTTTTCTCCCTTCATTCTTCTCTATCCCACTAAATGATACCAACATTCTTTAGATTGTGTATGAAAGAAATAGTAAGTCTTTTTAACTTCATGTTTTAAAATATATATCTTAATTTGTTCCATTTCTCCACTCCTACTCCATACCATCATGCTTGTCATAATTTACTTGAAGTACTGCTAACCAACTGTGCCCCTCTATCAACCATTTTCTACAAACTCCTGAAGACACTTTATAAAAATTATGAATCGGATCAATCTCTTGCCTGAAATCTTCTATTGTATCTTCTTGCACTCAGAATAAAATCCAATCTCTTTACCTTAAACGGGCTTGGCCTTTGATATCTCTGCTCTCACCTGGTAGTCTTCTTGTTAATTATGATTCAGCAATAGGGGTCTTTTCCTTGTCCTCTGTCACACAGAGCTCATATTGCCACATTAAGACCTTTGCTTTTGTTGGTCCCTTTACCTTCCATGCTCTTGCCCTGGCTCTCCACAAAAGTGCTTTTTCTCATCCTTTGGGCCTTTGTTTAGACATCTCCACAGAGACCTTATCTGAACTTTCTCATTTAAGTGGCTTTTCCTCCTAATTATTCTATCAGAACCTTAAAAAAAAACTTTTTCAGAACTTTGCAAGTCTGTATTTAATATTTTTTTAAAAGCACATTTCAAAGTATATCTTCCCCATCAGACTATAAATGCCGAGAGACTTAGCAGATCACGTTAACTCGAGCACATGGCACAGATAAATGCCAGATAAATATTTTGAATGAAGGAATTAATGAATTGATGACTGAAATGTCTGAGCACAGTACCTGTCATGCAAGAGTCCTCAGTAAATGAGAGCATGCATATTTTGCATATTTATCAGTTACATAGTGATGGGTACATAGTGCTAAGAATTGGATGGGCTGTGGTGAACAGCGTAAAATATGCATTTGATGAATAAAAGATAGAGCTATGGCAGAGATGGCCATGTACATGTATTCACCAAATCTCCTTTCATCTCCTTCCTGGCATTTAGCTACAGTGCAATTTCCAGTCTCCCATATAATCAGAACTCCCATGAGACTGAGTTCTGAACAATGGGATGTATACAGAGGTGAAATATGCCATTTCAGGCCTAGCTCATAAAATTCTCCAACACAACCTTCCTCTGTCTCTCTTTCTTTATGCCTGGGTAATCAAGATGACTCAGAATCTTAATTTAAAAAGCTTTCGTTCCTGATGATAACATAGAGTAGTTTCTCCCACACCTCTCTCCCTACCTTGGACTATGATGTGAGTGAGAAACTTTCATTATATTAAGCCATTGAAATATGTGATTGTTTTTAGAGCATTAGAGCAGTTAGCCTACCTTTATTTATATGCCCTCACAAAATTAAAATCCAGTGGGATTATAAAATAGTGTGACAATGTCTTGCCGTGTTTTGCTCTTTTGTTAGTTCTAGAATAGTGTGCTGTATTAGAACTTGTAAACTGAAGTCAAATTCATATAATAGAAATTAAATGTAATTTTCTAAAACGAAGCCAAAATTTACATGGAAGAGGAAACCACAGAAATTTAGGATCATAGAGGAGGTTACTAGAGACTTTTAAAAAACTTGTGTCCCCCGTTTCAAGGCAGCATCCTAAATAAGTCCTCAGGATATCTTCAGCTCATGTTGCTGGAGGGCCTCCTGCAAACATGCTTCCCTTGACCTATTTATTCTCTTTGCCCCAAAATGCTTTGCTCCTGAACTTCCACCTATATCATTGAGTCTGTTTTTTCAAGATTTTTGGATTTCAGAGATTGTTTTCAAGAGATAATGTAACTTCTCATATTAATAGTGATAATTTTAAAAACCAGAAGAACTACAAAATCTAGTTTGAAGATAATAATTGTTAATATGGCATTGTAAAGAGTGGTTAAAAGAGCCATTATGCAGATGAGGGAATAAAAATAGGAAGGTCAAATAGCTTGCCTAATGGCACCCCGTTTAGGAACCAGAACTAGAGTGCACAATGTATTCACTTTATTTTAACCCTTAAAAGTATTTTTATTTTTCTGATGTTTTGCCTTAAATTTTTTAATGTATTATTTTGTGATCTACATACAGTATTATACCCAACTTGTTTTATTTCTTAAGTGTGTGTGTGGTTGACTAATAAGAAAAATATTTATTTTTGCTTGGTCATCATTTTTTATGTGATATTTTATCAAAGGATCCTGGCTGGGCATCTTTGGAAAATCATCATCATCATCATCATCATCATCATCATTATTATTATTATTATTATTATTATTTGTAGATCCAGGGAGTCTCAGGTTTTTTTGGAAATTCACCAGGAGGGGCTATTTAACTACAAAGGCAAGCCCCTCCTGCCTGCTCCTGCAAAATAGATTGGGAAGGCCATTTGTGAAGATAATTCTGCAAACTGAGATATTAAAGTCTCTGTTATGTTAAAGGAATGAAACTTTGGGGACTGGCATTTAAAAACTGGAGACAAGTTTTCTAAAACAACATACTTTCCCCAAAATGTTGACCCTTACTGAAATATACTGCAGCTAGGGATGTTTATGGTAGAAGAGAAAATCTTGGGGGGCTGTTGTGATTGTGAACTGTTGCGACTGCCTTTGTTGGGCCAAAGAGAATACCCTGATTTCTGTACTTCTGAGTTCTGAGCAAGGAGTTATTTCATTCTTAGTGGAGTCTAGAGGCAGAATTCCTGAGTTCATCTAAGTGTTTTACTGTTTCAGGTCTTACGTTGAAGTCCATAATCCATTTCAAGTTAATTTTTGTGAGTGGTATAAGAAAGGGGTATAATTCCATTGTTTTGAATGTGAGTTTTCCCAACACAATTTATTGAAATGACTATCCTTTCTCCATTGAGTATTCTTGGCTCCCCTGTCAAATATTAGTTGAGCATATATGTGTAGGTTTATTTCTGGGGTCTCAATTCTGTTCCATTGGTCTATTTTTATGCTAGTACCATACTCCTTGGGTTACTATAGCTTCTTAATATACTTTGAATTCAGGAAGTGTGATGCCTCCAGCTTGGTTCTTTCTCAAGATTGTTTTGGCTATTAAGAGTCTTTTGTGGTTCCATATGAATTTAAGGATGTTTTGTTTTTCTATTCCTGTGAAAAATACCATTGGAATTTTGATAGAGAATGCATTAAATCTATAGATGGCTTTGGGTAGTATGGACATTTTAACAATATTAACTCTTCCAATCCATAAATATGGGATATCTTTTCATCTATTTGTGTCTTTTTCAATTTCTTTCATCAATGTCTTAGAGTTTTTGGTGTGTAGATCTTTCACTTTCTTGGTTAATTTTATTCCTAAGTATTCTGTTGTTTTTAATAGTATGGTTTTCTTTATTTCTTTTTCAGATAGTTCACTGTTAGTGTATAGAAATGCAACTGATTTTTTGTATGCTTATTTGGATCCTGAAACTACAGAATTTGTTTATTACATATAACAGTTTTGGGGTGGAATCTTTAGAATTTTCTATATACAATATCATGTCACCAGCAACAGAGATGATTTTACTTCTTTCTTTCTGATTTGGATGACTTTTATTTCTTTTTTCTTGCCTAATTACTCTGGTTAGGAAATTTAGTACTGTGTTGAATAGGAGTGGTAAGAGTTGATACACTTGCTTTATTTCTGACCTTAAAGGGAAAGCTTTCACCATTGAGTATAATATTAGATATGGGTTTGTCATACATGTCTTTTATTATGTTGAGATAGTTTTCCTTGGTCTTGGCCACAATTTTTTTGGATATGACACCAAAGGCACAAGCAACGAAAGTAAAAATCAACATGTGGGAATACATCAAATTAAAAAGCTTCTGCACAGCAAAAGAAGCAATCAACAAAATGAAAAGGCACCCTATGGAATGGGAGAAAATATTTACAAACCAAATATCTAATAAGGGGTTAATATTCAAAATATATAAAGAGCTTATAAAACTCCATAGCAAAAAACTAAACAAGCTGATTAGAGAATTGGTAGAGGACTTAAACAGACATTTCCCCAAGGAAGACTTACAAATGAGATTATCACCTCACACCTGTTTGAATGGTTATTACCATAAAACATAGAGATAACAAATGTTGGTGAGGATGTGGAGAAAAGGGAACCCTGGTGCACTCTTGGTGGGAATGTGAATTGGTGCAGCCACTATGGAAAACAGTATGAAGGTTCTGCAAAAAATAAAAATAGAACTACCATTCGATCCAGTAATCCCACTTTTGGGATTGAAATCATTATCTAAAGGAATTGACATCATTATCTCAAAGAGATATCTGCACACCTGTGTTCACTGCAATATTATTCACAACAGTCAAGACATTTAGGAAGCAACCTAAATGTCCATTGACAGCTAAATGGAAAAAGAAAATGTGGTATATGCACACAATGGAATTTTATTCAGCTTTGAAAAGGAAGGAAATCTTGCTATCTGCAACAACATGGATGAACCTGAAAACATTATACTAAGTGAAATGAACCAAACACAGGAAGACAAATACAACATGAAACCACTTGTTACCATGGGGAAGTAAACAAGAAATCTAAAATAGTCGAACTCACAGAAGCAGAGAGTAAAATGCTGGTTGCCAGAGGCTGAGGGGTAGGGGAAATGGGGAGATGTTGGTCAAAGAGTACAAACTCTCAGTTATAAGATGAATAGTTCCAGGGATCTAATGTACAGCATGGTGACTAGAGTTAACAGTACTGTGCTGTACACTTGAAAGTTGCTATGAGAGTAGAGCTTTAATGATCTCACCATAATAAAAACAACAACAAATGGTAATTATGTGAGGTGAAGGATTTGTTAACTAACCTTATAGTAATGAACATTTCATAATACATAGGTGTATTAAATCATCACATTGTATACTTTAAACTCACACAATGTTATTTGTCAATTATATCTCAATGAAGCTGGAAAAAAATTTTTTAATAAAAAAAGAATTCCTGAGTTCAAATTCTGACTGCCCCTGTTTAGTAGGTGTGTGGTCTTGGGCATGTTATTTTTTACTTGTTTAATACTTGCCTCCCCATCAAGATGCAAATGCCAATACAACAGAATCTACCTTTTCTGTGGATCTCAATTTCCACATCTGTTAAATTGTAATTATAAATTAAACTGCTTTACACAAAATTAAATGCATTTACGTAGCACCTAGGAAAGTGCTGTTATAAAAGAGATGGCTCAGTGAGCATTAGATGACTTTATTAGCTCTTACAAAGGGTTAGCTCTGAGCAAATGGTATAGCTGTGGCTAGAACGCTCTTCAGCACAGTGAATTGCTACTATGGTCATCAGCAAAAACAGAGCAGGCAGAGAGTGGGCATTTAGTGAATGCATTAGTGCAACCTGGGACAGTTAGCAAAAGCAGAAGAGAGTTTAGCCTTTGGGTAGAATGCCCAGACTTTTTCAGAGTGTAAGCAGTAGTAAATAGAACCACCCATTTAGGACAGAGGAAACACAACTTCATAGCCTTAGGACATTTTAAGACTAGAACTCCAGCAAAGAATAGACTTACCCTGATTCAAGAGATTCTTGTAGTGGCACAAGCCATCTCCCTTATTCTGTTTTATAGTACTGTATTGTAGTTATCAGCTTCTAACACAATATATCATGTACTTATTTATTGAATTAACTGTTTATGCTTCTCTTCTCCAACCTAGAATAAAAGCTCCAGGAACATAAACATTTTTGCTGGCATGTTTACTTCCCCAGCACATACAATAATACTTGGCACAGTGTTAGGCTAAATTCAGTAAATACTCAAGCAAATGAATGTTAAAATGTAAATGATAAATTTAAATCACAGAGATTTTTTAATACATATCTGATGAAACGGATACAATGGTTAAATATGCTTAATGAAAAATGAAAAATGAATTGCTAGTTTTGGGTAAAACAATATACGGTAGTCTGTAGTGATTTCAAAGACAAAGGCTCATGCTTTACTTCCGTTAGGGCCTCAGTACTTTTGGTGGTCTTAGCAGGGGCCCAGGTATACTTGTGCGTGCACACGTGTGAGGGCACACACACACACAAACTCAAATTGCTATCCCCTTTGTCCATGCTTGAATCAGTATTTGAAAGCATATTGTTCACTGATTTCTTTACTTGTTTAATAGTTGCCTCCCCATCAGGATGCAAATGCCAATACAGCAGAATCTAACTTTTCTGTCTTTTTCACTGAAACCTCAGAATCTACAGTAAAGTAACTTTTTCAGGAAACGTGAAGTTTTTGTACCGTATTTTAAATAGGTAATTCTCATGCAAGAATTGGTCTGCCTTTTAAAAATAAATCTAATCTTGTTTTAATATTATCTTTGGAAATATAAAACATGGAAATGAAATGTCCCCTAAAATACATTTCCTGATCCTTTATTTAACTTTTCTTTGTTTTGCCTCAAGTACTGTAAAACTAATAATTCCCATTTGGGGAGTATCTACCACATGTAAAATCCAGATTAAATGCTATAAAAACATTACCTTTAAAATTCAATGCAAATCTGTAACAAAATACTATCAGTATCCATATTTCAGAGTTCAGGAAACTGAGGCTTAAATTCCATTCAACATATGTTAATACTCTTAGTTTGGTTAGTACTAATGTACTTTCAATCTCAATTTTTTTCCTGTGCTTAAAAATTTACATCCACTAGGCTTAGTCCCTAAAATTTAAAAACAAATAAATAAATAGCTTTCAAGGAACCACATAAGGCTAAAGAATGCAAAATGTATAACTTCATTTCAACTCAGTTCAGCTCAACTGACCACTTAAAGAAAACTCAAAGTGAAAATCAGATTTACAAGTTTATTCCATGCAATTAAGAAGTAAATATAGTTATGTGGATCATACTGAATTGTCAGCAAAATTTTGTTTATATGGTCATCAACTTCAAGTTAAAAACTAAAATGAAAATTAGGTAAGGCTAAGATTTCTTCTAACCATCATTCAAACATGTATATAATAAACATTTATTGACCACTAGAAAATGCAACCAAATTATATATATACAAAGGTATACTACTCAGCCATAAAAGAGAACAAAATTTTGCCATTTGCAGCAACATGGATAGACTTGGAGGGCATTGTGCTAAGTGAAATAAGTGAGACAGAGAAAGATAAATGTTGTATGATATCACATATATGTAGAATCTAAAAAATACAACAAACTAGTGAATATAACATAAAAGAAGCAGACTCACAGATATAGAGAGCAAACTCTTGGTTACCAGTGGGGAGGGGAGAAGGGCAATATAGGGGTAGGGGAGTGGGAGGTACAAACTACTGGGTGGAAGATAGGCTCAAGGATGTATTGTACAACATGGGGAATAAAGCCAATATTTTACTAAAACTGTAAATGGAGAGTAACCTTTAAAAATTGTATAAAACCTAAAAAAAATTTTAATAAAAAAATGCAACCAAATAAAAAAGAGAGCAGAGTACTGTGACGGTGAATATAATATAATATAATACAACGGGATTATTAATTATAAGCAAAAGAGAAGGAAATAAAGTAAATGGAAACATAGAAGCAGTATGTAATTCAACCATGAGAACGTTTAGGAAGCAGTCATAGTCCCTGAACATCTGTACCTGGAGACAGAACCTCTACTCAGGTAACGGTTCTACAGAACCAGTCAACTCAGGTAAAAAGCTTCTGCTGTCTTAAAGACCTGATAGGCAGAGCCTATGTTATAAAACTCTGAGTTTGGGGGATAAGATTTAGAAAAGGCTCCTGGTGTGTATGGAAGATGTTATCTTAACAATGTCAAAATAAGTATGTTTTTAGATTGCTGAGTTTTGACTTTATAGTTTTGTTTCTCTGTGAAAAGTGTCCTTGTTAATCTCTGTTCCCTATGCCTTAAACTATATTCTGAAGAGTGTGAGTTAAAACAGATGAGCAGTCTATTGGCGGTCCCTTCAGAGTGCTTTGGGAGCACAGAGTAAGGAATGGCTAATCTCTCTATTTACATGAACTAAGCAAATTAAGTAATTTCTCTGAGACTCGATTTCCTTTATAATGACTATTCTAACCTACCTCACAAGGTGGTAAGAGAAAAAAATAATCAATACAAAATATATGCCAGGCACAGAGTAGCTGCAACATTTACATTTATCTTCATTGCCATGTATTTTAATAAGAATTAGGAAAATGTACCTAATATACATAATACTCTTCTCAAAATCCTCATCAATGTTTACCCACTGAGAAGAGCATAATGTCTCCAATCTTTAGCCTAGCATTCAAATCTGTCCACAATTTGACCCAAACCTATTTTTTTCACCTTTCATTTCCCCTATAAAACACACTCTCATGCACATTTTGAAATTCTCCCCCAAGATGCCTCTTGTTCTAAATAAATAAATAAGCAAACAAACAAACAAAAAATGCATTCTCCTTGATAAGAATTTCTAGAGATTTAGAGTCAGGCTTTTCTTCCTGGCACAGAGAGGGAGACACACTTACAAATGGAGATTTCCCTTATACAGTCCCCAATTTACTTCTTGACAAACAAGTTTTCAACTGTATTATGGTGTAAAAGTGACATGCATTCAGTAGAAATCATACTTTTTGAATTTTGATCTTCTCCCGGGCTAGCAATATTCAGTCAGATATTCTCCTGCGGTGTGGAGTCAAAGCCGTCAGTCAGCCACAAGATTGCAAGGGCAAACCACCCATACACTGAAAATCATTCTGTACCCATACAAACATTCTGCTGTTCACTTTTAGTACTTTCAGTGCATTCAATAAATTACATGAAATATTCAACACTTTATAATAAAATAGGTTTTGTGTAAGATGATTTTGCCCAACTATAGGCTAATGTCGGTCTTCTGTGCAGGTTTTAAGGTAGGCTAGGCTACGATGTTTAGGTTAGGTATATTAGATGCCTTTTCAACTTGCAATATTTTCACCTTACAATGGGTTTATCAGGACATATAAACCCACCATAAGCCAAAGAAGATCTATAATTGTAAATGTCTCTTATGAAAGAGTAACTTCTACAGTTTTCAGAGCTTCACCTGTATCTGCTGTTTCTTAAGAATAATCAGCCTAAAATAATCAGTATGCCAAAGAGGCATATTTTCGGTGATATATTTTGCTCCCCTTCAAGAGCCACTTCAGTCTAATGGCCTTCTTGTTTAATTAATTTAATACCTGAAAAATCTACCTTTGAATGGTTTATTTAAATGAGCAATACATTTATTATTTATTTTCCCTTTTCTTTCTTTTTTCTGCTTAGGCAAGCTTGGATTTGTTTTTCAATCACTTAAAGATTCCTAACGGATACTTGTATAGATACAAAAACTGGAAACTACACATTTATTTCCTTCTCATAGGAAGTTTACATCTCTTTTGCAATATGTGCTATATACAAATCAAAAGTGCACTAAGAATACAATTTGTAAGCCCAAATAACGAGCTGTGGCAATAGCACCAAAGATGTTTAGGGCAAAGATTTGAGTTGGGCCAAAAAAACAAAGTAAGTTTTAAGCTAAAATCACTAAATATGAAAATGTGAGGCAATGGAACTTTAAATCTACCCTCAAACATTTCAGTTTTTGTAAACTTGATTTAAATAACCTGACATACTTTGTCTCTGTATTGTAGCATTTAAGATTATATTCAATCTGGCACCATGAAAAAAGTTTGTTTTTCATTGACTTTTAAATGTAGTGTTACTTTTATATTTGACATCTGATTCCAGGAGTAATTATCATACCATTTGGAGAAATATTTATGTTTACCATAGTGTTTTCAATGGAATGAATGCCTCCTTAAAAAAAAAAAATCCATAAAGTTAGCCAATCAAGAAGACAAATGGTCTGCAGCTGTTTTTTTAACTCCTATTAATACTCTAGCCTTACCTAACTCCTTCATTTATTCTTCTGTTTTCAAAGGAGCTCGTAATTACTTCCATTCCCATTTCAGTTGTAAATGCTTCTTTATTGTCATTCTTTCATTAGAATAAATCCTCCAACCTATTCAAGGACCTGACACTTCACCACTGATTTACAAGTGATCCAATTTTATTAATCAGATGTTTGCCCTGGCTTTGGAGTATCTGTACTGCCATTGCTGATAACTGTTGGTAAAAGGCCCTCTTTCTTCCTCCCCATTTCTTGGAAAATGCACAGGTACATTTTCAGCATTTTATTTCAGGAAGGCTGAAATTAAGAAGAACTAGGGAAAATAGAAAATCTTGTAATTGTCTTGAAAAGAGTTATTATTTCACACTGTTGGCTAAGCAGACTATGGTTGCAGTGGGGATAATTGTGACCTATAAAAGATTTGTCTGAAATTTTCCATCAGAAATTCTTTCTTCATGGATTTCAAGCGACTCCTGAATTTACTATCATAGGACCAATTCATAACACCACTGAACAATTTTCTAAAAGCAAAATTAAACAACACACAGAAACCACATTAAACAAGTATGGTGGTTGACTTCAGTACTTCTTTTCATGTTCAGAAAACTCCACTTTAAAATATGTTTAAGATACACTAAAGATTATACATATGAACTATATATTCATGAACTATATATATATTATCCCAGTCTTCTTTTAGGACTTGACTTTGTGGATCTTTCCAATTAATAGTTATTACTGAAACCAAGCAGGACCCTGTGGGGGCTCCTGGTCATGGAAGCCTTTTAAACAGTTGCTAATCAGGGAAGGGAGGGGATGCAGAGACAAGGGAGGAACAGTCAAAAAACAATAGTGCAGCCTTGGGGCAGAATCCTGGTTGCTTCAAGGGATACACATAACAATATCTCTGAGCTCTTTACAGAACTAAAACCCCAAGAAATGGAAGATGTTAGCACTCTTCATTCCAGACAAGACCACCTGAGGTCAGATTAAAGGAACCAGCGAAGCTCATCAGAAGACTACCTGAGACCAGATTAAAGAAGTCCAGGCCCTGCACACACCCTAATCCTTATCAGCAACCAAGCCCTTGAACCACTGCTATAAACACTCCTCACCAAATCCTCCCAGGTTGGGACACACAGTTTTGAGGAGCACGAGTCTGCTGTGTCCCCATTTGCCTGGCAAAGCAATAAAGCTATTCATTTCTACTTTACCCAAAGCTCTGTGTCCAAGATTTGATTCAGCACCCGTGCACAGAGGCCAACATTTTCAGCATCATTACTGACCAAGAACAAGTCCTTGGAATCTCTTTGACTGTAACTGGCCGGGGTTATGGAGAGCAAAAGCTTTGTAGATGCATTCCTAAAAGTATTTTAAATAATCTTTCATTAAATAATAATCCTTGTCTAACACCAACATGTGAACTTCCAAATGTTTCAGTTAAAGGCTTTGCATTAGTGTGGATTACTATTTCTTCATTTGACATTGTAAGTTGTCCTTGAATATTTTCTACAGTCCAGATACCATATTGCATAGAATCCACAATCCTTTCTAATAGTTTCATTTTTTATTTCATATACAGCTTTAAATTACACTTCAATCTCAGTTTTAGTTTTGTATAAATGTCTATTTATAATAGTTTTTTTTTCTTCTTTTTTCGTGATTGTATTAGTTTCCTACAAACTTAGTGGGTTTAAAACAATAAAACTTTATCTTCTTAACAATTCTGGGGGTCAGAAAACCAAAATGGTACGGTCAGGTTGTCTTCCTCTTGAAAGTTATTAGGAGAAGCTGTTCTCTTGTCTTTTCCAGCTTCTAGAGCGTATCTACATTCTTCATGACCCTTTTCTTCATTTTAAAAGCCAACTATGTAACATCATCAAATCACCCTTTCTCTGCAATCTAGTTCTGACATCAGATCTTATTATCTATCTCTGACCCTCCTGTTTTCCTCTTATAATGACTCTTGTGATTACACTGGACCCACCTAAATAATTCAGGACAATCTCCTCATCTCAAAGTCCTTAACTTAATCACTCCTGCAAAATCCTTTGGCCACATAACATAACATATTCACAGGCCTTGGGGATTAGGACATAGAAATCTTTGGGAGACCATTATTCTTTACAACAATTATATGAATCACTGTGTTCTTTGTATTTGTAATATTTTTCTTCTGTGATTTTTATTTATTTATTTATTTGGCTGCATTGGGTCTTCGTTGCTGCATGTGGGCTTTCTCTAGTTGCACCGAGCAGGGGCTACTCTTTGTTGTGGTGCATGGGCTTCTCATTGTGGTGGCTTCTCTTGTTGCGCAGCACAGGCTCTAGGCACGCGGGTTTCAGTAGTTGTGGCTCATGGGCTCTAGAGCACAGGCTCGGTAGTCGTGGCGCATGGGCTTAGTTGCTCCGCAGCATGTGGGATCTTCCCGCACCTGGGCTCGAACCCGTGTCCCCTGCATTGGCAGGCAGATTCTTAACCACTGCACCACCAGGGAAGTCCCTTCTATGATTTTTGTAAACCTAAAGAAATCTCATCTTTTTTCAACTATTCCATAAAGTTTTTCAACAGTTGCATTATAGCAGGTTGAGTTGCAAAGCATGAGAATTTAGTTCTATTTATGCATTGTATCTCAACTTTAAAGTTGCTGAACACTAGCAGCTGAAGTGTATGCCCTTTTCTACTTTTGAAACAGTCGGAAAGGGGTCAGAGCACAACTTTTGAAAGAATGACATAGCCCAAGTACATGACATAAACTGATTAAAACCAAATGGGTCCAAAATGGCAGACAAGTTGACTTCCACTAGACCCTGAGCCTCAGTATATGCTCACTTTAACACATCAGCAAGCTAAATGACACACCCACAGGCACCATGACTGTTCTAAGGCAGACCAGAAGGATCAAAAAGTGGGCAGTGGCCTAAATCCTGGAAATCCCAGTCCCTTCCTGAAAGAGCTGGAATACTCCAGCTAATACTCATTAGCCTATGAAATTACCCACCCCTATAAAAACTGACAACCCTATACCCTGGGGCCTTTCTTACCTTCTGAGATGGCCCCACACTGTCTGTGGAGTATGTTTCTCCCAAGGCCTTTCTCACCTTCTGAGATGGCCCACATTCTGTGGAGTGTGTTTCTTTCTAAATAAATCCACTTCTTACCTATCACTTTGTCTTTCACTGAATTCTTTCTGTGATGAGACATCAAGAACCTGAGATTCATGAAGTCCTGAAACAAGGTGTGTGATCTCAGTTGGAAGACTGGGTTTTGGCGGGGTTTGAGGCCCAGCCCTGTGGGTTCGAGTCCCAATCTGAGGTGCATAGTTTCACTTTTAGTAAATCATTTTCTATTGTCTTGGGATTTGTTTGGTGTCCTGTTACTTCACCACTTAACATGAACCAGTCATTTACTATATCTCTTTGTAAAAACTATTAATAGTTCATTATAGTTTGTATCATGTGTATGAATAGAACAGATGTAATTTTCTAAAAAGAAATCTGTAAAGTTTAATTTAGGTTTAAGTCTAGTATTCCCATACATACATGGTTCATCAATAGGCACCAAATGTGAAGGAATGTTGGGTTAAGGAAATTGTAAATCATGTTGTCAGTAGAAATGTTTCAGTGTCCACATCTTTTACCATCATTGGAGGAAGGGAAATTTCCCTTCTTTCCCCTTTTAGTTCTTTTGGCTGGCAATAAAAATGACATAAGGCAGATTAGTAGGAGAAAACCTAATTATTATGTATACATGGGGAATCCACATAATATAAAGAACTCCAAAGACAACAAAGGAAGGTGAGGTGTATATATATATTATTCTGGACTAAGGAGAAGGAGGTGGGGGTCTGAGACTTCAAGGGGAAATTCACAGGAAGATAAAAAGAGTTAATGTTTGGTAAACAAATGAGTGCTGGTCTGTCCAAAGACAGTGGGACATAGAGAGGACTGTGATCAAATGGGCTTTCCAAGGTTCCTCCCTGTCTACCACACCTAATGCTTTAATTATAGTTATCTCTGGTGAAAGCTCCATACAGGACAGTCTTCCTATCTTAAATTATTTTCGACAGTAAGGAGGAAGTTCAAAGGTTCTTCCCAAATCTTTTGGGCCTTGATAGTTTTCAGCTCAAAATAATCTGCATGCCAAAGTGGCACATCTGGGGGCCACTCAGGAGCAGCCTGCCCTGCGTCCCATCACCATTTCTATATATCTAAATAGCCATTTCCCAGGGGGTCATTCTAAAATCTTTTACCCTTATCTATCTGGCTGTCATTTTACCTGTATGAAAATTAGGCAACCTAAGTTGTTGATCTTGGTAGGATGTAATGTCCTTTACTGAATGGGAAGCATCTCTTGTGGTTTAATACTGATAGAGTAATGTAGCCAAAACCGGGGCTTATAGCCCTAATTTGCACGCAAAAAAAAAGAAAAAAGAAAAACCCTCTAAAACATCTATTCATTAGTGCAGCGAGCTCCACCTCCAAAATATAGCACAATCTGTCTATTTCCTTCTTTCCTCACTATCAGTCCTTCATCCAAGCACTACATCTTTCACCTGTATCACTGCAACTGTCAGTCTCTTGTCTTCCTCTCTTGCATCTCTCTTGTCTGTTGTACTGGGACAATAAAGACAAGCAGAAAGAGTCACCTGAATGTCTGGGTCCTGTAAAATGTAAATTATTAGCATGATCTTTAGGGCCCTGCATGAACTACTCTCTGCCTAGCTCCCCATCTTATTTCTTATCACTTACCCATCTTCTATTACATTACAGTCTTACGGGCCAGTTCTGTACCCAACGAGCTCTTCTCCACAAGATTGCCATTGTTTTTCCAGCTGCCTTAAATTACCTTCCCCAAACTCTTCCCATTGCTGACTCTTGTGCTTCAGGTCTCAGCTTAAATGGTATCCTCTTACAGAAGATTTCTCTAACTACCCTCCCTAAATTAGAGCCTCCCTATCATTATCTGTGGATTACTTGTATATTTCCATACTCTTCCCTAAAATGTTAACTTCATGATTTCAAGAGCTCTTTCTTATTTTTATTATAACCCCAGCACTTTGCATAGTACCTTACACATTCTGGGCAATCAATCTGTATCTGGGAAGAAGATGAATTAATAAATGGATAAATTATGAAAAGAGGGGAGTTCACCTTATTCCTCTCATCACTGGTTTTTGACTCTCATTCCAAATTTACATATCTTACAGATGCAAAAGCAATGTTGGAGAAAGAGACAGGGAAGATATAAAATCAAAGAGAATGTCCCACAAAGCAGAAAAAAATCATTTCCAAATACCTCACCCGCTAGTTATGATATTGCAACTGGAGAAAACTCCTATGCAAATTCAGTCATGCAAGCCCCATTTAGCTCAGAAAAATGTGTAGAAATTGATTGAGTGAGCAGCTGGTGATATTGTAGTCAGGCTCTCTGGAAGTTAATTGGGAAGCGCTGTGAAAACTCCTGACATTGTACATGTAGCTATACTGACTTCCATTGTGCCCCAGACACTCATCACACACAGTTGCTCTCCACTATTACAAAATAACGGGATGCCTCGGAGTCTCTGATGACTCTCATCAATAGTCTGCTAAGAAAACGGAGTAGAAGGGAGAGATGAGCTGGAGCTTGAGCTTTTCTAATTGAAATGAAAAAGCCCCTAACCTTGTGAGTTTTTACTCCCTTCATGAAATATTTTTATTCTCCCACAGACAAACTATTCCTTCTCAGGTCTCTTTTTATATTGTTCTCATGGAAAATCTAGCATTGAAATTAAATTACTTTCTTTTCCCGGTATTTTATTCACGTATCTGTATCAGTTAGTGATTGTCATGAAACAGACGTCCCAAATCTTGCGCTTAAAATACCACGTGGCCATGTATTATTTCTCACAAGTCTGCAGTTCAACTCGACAGTGCTGTTGTTCTGGAGTGGGCTTGCTCATGTGCCCTTGAGGAGCTGGTAGGTTGGCTGGTGGCCTAGGCCTCATCTGGAGGAACGTGGCTATTCTCTACGTGTTTCTCACATCTTTAATGTCTATTATATTCTAGGCATTGTGTTCTGTAGTGAGAATACAAAGGGCAATAAAACTTTGTGATCTTGAAGAGTGTAGGGTGTAAAAGAGGAATAATGATATGTAAACAAATACAGCACTTAAATACCAAGGGCACTACAGAGAAAATTGTGGCGCATACAAAGGACATCAGAGAGAAAATATTCAATCCTGAGTAGACTGAGAAGGAGGTTTCAGGATAGACTTTGGGAGATACATCTCTTGAATCAAGTCTTAAAATATGAGAAACATTCTGTTAGGTCTTTAAGCTAGGATTCCATTCAGAAAGGTCAGCTGAGCAAATGCAAAGAGTATGACATGCAAGGTCTCATTGGGCCTGGTGAGCATGAGGTGTGAATGCAATAGTGCAAGATAAGACTGAAGGAATAGACAGGGGCTGTGGGAGCTTTGTATGCCAGACTGAGTTTGAATTTTGCCTTAGACACTAAAATAATAATAATAAATTACATTTATTATATTTTTGCTACATGGTAGGCACTCTCCTAAATCTTTTGCATGCCTTTCTCATTTAGAGCTCCATATACCTCTATGATATGCATACTACTATTATCCCTATTTTAAGATGTGATTATTAAGGTTATTTAGGATACAGACTCTAAATAAACTTATATAATCCTTCAATCCTGCAGATCAAATCCTTCAAATACAAAAACTAAAGTCTTGCCCTATTTTATCACCTACACCACTAACTGCTAGTCAATAAAAGAATACACAAATCTTTGTTTCTGAGAACATACTATTAAATAAAATTGAAAGTTCCATACATGATGAACTCCCAACTTAAGCTGCTTGCCATGCTTCATAGCATATAACAGGGTGTTGAACTAATAATAAGCATACAAGAAATATTTACTGAATTTAAATAAACCAATTCATGATGATGAGGGGATGTGAAATGTTTCCAGGTTACTTAATTTTGGCAATACAGTATTTTGTATATTCACCATAATGCTAAATGATTCTAGGGAAGAAAAGAAAAAGAAAGACTCTTGACAAACTCAACATGCTTCTTAAGTACCTTGATTAATTGTTGCATTTGTGTTAACATCTTATTGGGACATTTTCTGTCACTTAATGAATACTACTTATAATTGAATTGTAAAATTATTTATATATTTCTCCCCGAAGAGCAGTTACGGTTTCTACTTTCTAATGACTTGAGTTATGCATCTTATGTATGTTTCCCTCTTTGTTCTGGCTTCCTGAAAGCTAGAGACAAACATGTTTTATACAAGATAAAAAAAAAAAAACCAAAGTCACCGTCCCTCAGTCTAACATAAAAGCAAATAAGGAAATCTCTAAGTAAATCATTCAAAGTGATGTCAACTTTCCAAGGCTCTATACAATCAATACTTCACCACTTATCTGTGGAATGACCTTTTGTTGTTCAAAATAAGAATTTTTGGTATTTTCTTATTTAAAACGTTTGTTGTTTAAAAATTTAGAAAATAGAGATCAATAGTGACAGTTACCCAATAACCCTCTACCCAGAGATAATTTCTATTAACATTCTGAAACATTTTTTTTTTTAGTCTTTTTTAACATACAACTTCGTTTAAACAAAAATAAAATCACACTGGAAATAATGTTTCCTAACACACCCTATAAAACATCATGAATACATTTCTATGGTATTTAATATTTTTCTACATTATTTTAAAGACTATACTTTACTTATGATATGCCACAATTTACATCACAAATGCCCTATTATTGACTCTCACATTGTTTATATATTTTCCCTATTATAAACAGTGATATGACATGCAGTCTTTTGTAAAGATCTTTTTACACACTCATTTGTTCATTAGGATAATACATGTGAAATAGAATTATCGGGTCAAAAGGTACATACATTTTTCAATGTTTTGATGCAGACTATCAAGATATGTTCATGAAAGTTGATCAAAACATACAATGCCCCAAGAAAATGAATGTGCTCATTTCCTACACTTTCTCAAACACGGAACACTGCAATATATTATTTTCTTTACTATTTGATTGCTAATGTGCATTTCTATAATTGTTAATGGAGCTGAAGTTAGCTTTATAGGTCAGTATTAGCATGCTTAGGACAAAGCACATTACTTCAAAGAAAATAAAAGACTTCACAGGGTAGGACCTTTACCTGGGTCACATTTTTATCAACAGAATTAGATGCCATAATTGGCAGTTTTCAGTACATTGTTGTAGTAGGGAGATTAACTTTTCCCAAGGGAAAAAATACTTCCAGTGTTAAGAGAAAGGCTGGTTACTCAACCTATATGTGATTACTACATATTATTTGTGGCCATTCTCAGAGCCCTCTGTTCTGAAGATCTTGACAACGAGTATTCCAATGAATCTCCTGCATATTTTACATCTGAAGATGAGGGGAAAACAACCACTTGTTTGGACATGATTTTCTGTTGTGCTTGGTTTAAACCCTTGTTTAATTGGAATCAATTGCCAGCTCATCGTGCTAAGTGCTAGAGATATAACAGCAGAGTTCACAGGAATTTGGGAATGAAAGCATTTCCCTTGCTCATCTACCCAAAGGTGAAGATGAGAGATTCAAAAACCAAGTCTATCTGATTAAGAATAATGTGTTCAGGGCTTCCCTGGTGGCGCAGTGGTTGACAGTCCGCCTGCCGATGCAGGGGACACGGGTTCGTGCCCTGGTCCGGGAAGATCCCACATGCCGCGGAGCGGCTGGGCCCATGAGCCATGGCCGCTGAGCCTGCGCGTCCGGAGCCTGTGCTCCGCAACGGGAGAGGCCACAGCGGTGAGAGGCCCGCGTACCGAAAAAAAAAAAAAATAAAATAATGTGTTCAGTTTTAATGCACAAATAGACTTCATCCAAACAAAATCCATGTACGTGTCCATCAGGTCTGTCCTAAAACCACCACCATTTGGCAATGATAGACTAGGCAGGAGACTTGACATCACAGTATAGGTTCTACATACTTGTACAGCTACATATCTATAGTAGCTAGGTTTCACTTCTAAACGCATAAAGAATCTAAGGCTATATTATCCATTTTATATTTTCGAACCTTTAAGTCAATATTAACATAAATATTATAATATAATGTTATAGTATTATATATTGTTATAATATAATATAAACATTATATTATATATTATGTTATAATATAAATATTATATTATAGTTATAGTTTATATAAATATAATTTTATTGCTAAGGGAACCATAGCTAATCCTTCTCCATGGATATTCACCTAGTTGATTTGTTACTAAGAATCAAAAATAAAATTGGAATTTAACACAAAGAAGAGTTAGTTCCATGGGCTACACCCCATAATTACTCAGTAAAAGCGCCATAGACTACTCTTGTATAATACGCATTATCTTGTGAGCATCATCAATCTTAAAGTAATTAAATTGCATACAATTTTTGTCCTAAAAATCTTAACCATTTTACAACTATGTTCATATGAATTCCGCATGTTTTCTCATAGATGACCCAAGAGAGAGATACTCTGCGAAAATCTAGGAATCATGAATATAGATGTCCAATATACAAGTCTTGTTCTAAAGGTTGTAAATTCAACTCCAATACAGATTAATAATGATGCATTATCATTATACTTTGAAGGTCACTGGAAAGAAGTCAGCAATTTGACGGTAGCTTCCAGGAAAAAATGTTACAGAGGTCTTCTCTTCATCCGTAAAAATTGCCTAATTCACATAGGAAAAAGCTTTTATAGAAATAGAAACCAAAGCCTTAGAGATATCAAATTAGAGACAAGAGAAAGAAAAAAAAGCAGAAAACGGTGCTCAAGCTCTCACCGTCTACTTACATGAGGAAGAACAGCTTTACTTGATCTGTTATCAATATGCAACCTTAGATGGAAGATACTTAGCTTATGCTACATATGCTATTTATTAATAACCATCTAATATTTCAAAGATAATTTATTAATTTCAAACAAAACAAAAATACAATATACCATAACGTGATTCTTTGCAAATAATCCATTTGAAAACTGCCTCTATTCAGTCATCTATAGAGAATGAATCATTCTAGGAGATTCAGTTTCTATAAAATTCATCCAAAGACCAGGTTCA
Source organism: Physeter macrocephalus (assembly GCF_002837175.3). Taxonomy (NCBI): domain Eukaryota; kingdom Metazoa; phylum Chordata; class Mammalia; order Artiodactyla; family Physeteridae; genus Physeter; species Physeter macrocephalus. The sequence goes on from NC_041222.1 coordinate 66,903,415, forward strand.
TAACTAGATAAACTGTTGAAAATTTTTGATTTTCAAATTTGGAACTATGAAAACAACTGAATTGAGAACAACCAAACTAGTATGGAAGAATTTTATAATGATCTACCAAACTACAATTTACATGCCTTTATAATTCACTGCAATATATTTGGTGCAAATTAATTCCTGTTCATTTGTTAACCCCTCCCTATTAAGAACTAGCAAAATACTAGCAAATATGGCAAAATACCATTTCTAAGAATTCCCCACTTAGCCTCACATGAATCAGTCTTTTTTTTTTTTTTCTGTCTGAGGTAATAGTGCTTGAAGCATACGTAATCTATGAGCTTTTCAAATTCTGTTGGCATTTACTTAGAATCACTTTCAAATATAAGAGACATTTTTCCTTAAAAACTCTTGATATTGTTCTGATCTTATTACCCTTTAATCTTACTTGATTTGTTTACAGCCTTAAATTATTAATTTATTCATTCAATATATTTGAGCAACTATTATCTATCAGTCAGTGTGCTAGGGGCCAAGAATACAAAGTTAAATAGATACTGGCCCTTTCTTTAAGATGCTTAATCTATGGTGAGAGAAAGAAAGAGAAAGTGTGTGTGTGTGTGTGTGTGTGAGTGTGTGTGTGTGTGTGTGTGTGTGTGTGTGAAGTGCTATGTGATGGCATATTCAAGGTCATTTAAAAATCAAATTTTGTAGTTCCTCGGAACACAATTCGAGTGCTTCTTGAACCTTTGTCTCCCAGTAGCAGTCCTAACAAACCCCAAATAAACACCTTTTTACTTAAATCCAGTCTCCCTTTCTGAAATTTTGATTAATATAGCAGGGGCAAAGGAAGGACTCTACTTAAGGACTCTACTTAAGAAATGGGGGCGAATGAAAACTAGTGAAACCAAATGACATTTTCCCTCAGATTTGAAGAATAAAAATGAGTCTTTAGGGCTTCCCTGGTGGCGCAGTGGTTAGGAGTCCTCCTGCCGATGCAGGGGACACGGGTTCGTGCCCCGGTCCGGGAAGATCCCACATGCCGCGGAGCGGTTGGGCCCGTGAGCCGCAAAAAAAAAAAAAAAAAAAAAAAAAAAAAAAAAAAAAAAGAGTCTTTATGGTGGACAATGGGGATAAGAAAAAAGTTATCCCAGACATGAGGAACGACATCTTCTGAGTCTCTCCTATACACACCATATAACTAGCCTTAGTTTTCTCATGTAACAGTAACAGTGGCAAACATAAACCTGTATGCTTTTTACGTGTCCCATTTTTCAGTAGTTTCTTAGGGATGCTCTCTCGAAGACATACTCTCCTAAGGACCTGCCTGAGAGCCCACATTCTTAGACCTGCACTGGCCATCCAAGCTACTAACCTACTGTTTGGCCAGGCTGACCCCTCTGATTTCACAAAGTAGATGTCAACATTCACTACTTGGATTCATAGCCAGTGGTACCTCACCTTGATCATCACACCTTACACAAGTGCTATGACATAATTATCCTTACCATTTTTTCTAAGCTAAGTATTCTTCTGGTTTCACTATTCTGTACTCTTGGAGTGGCAGTTTAATTGTATTCAATGGCTTTTTTGAAGATGTGAGCATCTAGAAAACTGACAAAAAGGAAGGCCATCCCCATTGCAAAGAAAAGAGTTTTATCTTTATGCTCTTTTATTATGTCCTTTGTATAATATCCCTTTTCCTTCTCTTACATTTGAAGGAAATTTAGGACAAAGTGAGTAAAACACTTTTTTATGATATTAACATTCAAAATGCTGCTCTTATTCCAACAGCAAAACTCTATATTAAATCTTTAACTTGTTCATGTTCCACTGTGTGATCCTTATATAACATTGACTTGAATGGAAGACATGAAGGAAAATCAGTGTTTATGCGTAATATCTCTAAAGGTTGAAAAATTACTACCCAAAATTGAAAATTATATATATGTGTATATATATATATAATATTATATATGTGCATATATATATCACGAACTAAATCTGATAAAATATCACTTTTTAAAATGCTGCATGTAGTACCAATAGTACTGTAAGCAGGTATGCAGCTGGAGATCTTTTCATTTTTAAGAAAATAAAGGGTTACTAAGTAAGGAAGGCCATTGACTTTTACTTTAATGCTAACATTCTATATAATACTATTTTTAGAGGTGAATTTTGGCCATTAAGATTTCTGATATATTTTGATATTTCAACAATATATTTCACTTCATTCATTAGTTTTACTTTTTTTTTTTTAATTCTCACAGACAAAATTTTCAATCATTGGTTCCTCTTATAATGATTTTAGTACCTCTATTTTGGTATAATCTTTAATTTGGAGAGCTCTTTTTCTCACTTCTGTAAACTGATTTCTCAAAGCTCATCTTTAAGTATTTCTGAAAAATATTGTTAGTGATGTATGAATGTAGTTTGAGGTTTTAACCTTGCTCAAATGCCAGTTCATTATTTTTGGTATCTAGTAAATACTCATTAAAATCTGGAGTCACTATTTAAAAGTATTAAAACAATTCGCAGGGCCTCCCTGGTGGTGCAGTGGTTGGGAATCCGCCTGCCAATGCAGGGGACACGGGTTTGAGCCCTGGTCCGGGGGGATCCCACATGCCACGGAGCAACTGAGCCCATGCGCGACAACTACTGAACCTGCGCTCTAGAGCCCGTGCACCGCGGCTGCTGAGCCCGGGTGCCACAACTACTGAAGCCGGAGCACCTAGCGTCCGTGCTCTGCAGAGGGAGAGGCCACCGCAGTGAGAAGCCGCTCTCTGCAACGAAGCGTAGCCCCCGCTTACCACAGCCAGAGAAAGCCGGCACGCAGCAACAAAGACCCAATGCAGCCAAAAATAAATAAATTAAATAAATAAATTTATTTTTAAAAAAAAAATTTGCACTTAACTCCCATCCTCTACCCACACAAAATGGAGGATTTAATGGGACCAGGTTAATATGTGGCTGAACTGTACTAAAATTCTTTCTACATCAACACAAGAAGACTTTTAGAAGCTAGGAAGTCAATTCCCCCAGCTCCCTGGTATATTACTTTTTAACACTTGCTATTAATTTGAATGAAAATGATTGAAAGTAATATTCACTAAATGTTTTGGAAATTTTCCAATCTATGTTAATACTTAATTGAAATGTGCCTAAGGCACTTAACATATATTAGCCTTACGATGATGGCTGTTTGGTTTTCCATAGGACTAAGAAAAATTGTAAATAACAGCAATGCCTTTGGGTAGGGAGGCTGTAAATTACAAACCAAAGGTTAATGAAAATGACTTCTGCACAAATGTTACTGTCAGAGGTAAAAAGAATGAGTTATTTGTTAGTTATGAAAAATAAACAAGAAATAAAAAGTGTTCTCACATCCCACTCCTATTTTTCAATGTCTTGATCTTTTACTTCTTTTTATTCTGTGGGATATGCTTCTTTTGTACCAAATTATTTTCTAACTTGTAGTATTCCCCTTTTATCTAATTTCTCTAGTTTTGAGTTCAAAATATTTATCTTGTTGATAATATGGTAAAAAGTTTCACTTTAGGTACATTTATAATATGGCCATTTCTGAGGTTTTTCTTACAAAAAAATCATAAAAAATGAATTGGGATGAATTCTGAATTATGCTTAAATGAGAATTAAGAGAAACAGCGGGATATGTAAATATAGAAGATTCTTTTGGTTCCATTCAACATACATTCAGTTTACTATTGTGTTTCATGTGTAAGATATTGTGCTGTTACATGGCTAATTTTTTTTAAAAATGAAAAAATAAAAATGGTCTCTGCCCACAATAATCTTAGAGTTGAATTGGGTAAATATAACAAATGCATAGAAGCAATTAGAGAATCAACAAAAGTATTAAAAAATAGAAAAAACTAAGTAGTCTAAGTTAGAGACAAACTTTGTTCCTGACTTTCCCTTTATAGGTATGAAAAAAGTTGTTTTACTCTCCTTAAGTTTAACAAATCATCAAGAATAATATTAGGTATATTAAAGTGCAAGGATTCTACAAGACATTCTGAGTTCATTCTCAAAGGCAGTTTTCTATCCAAAGGCTAAAAGTCACCACCAAACTCTACTGTTATTGTTGTAGACATGTGCTGCTTACTAATTTTAATGGAAGCATTAAGAATTTTTCTCTGAAAGATACTAAGCATACATTTAATTACAAATGTTTGGGTTCACTTGAGAAATCAGAGCTCTTGTTAGCCAATCTTTTGTGCAAAGAAAAACTGTGGTTACAAAAGAATATAAAATTATGTACAAGGCACTTGAGAAAGTATGTACAAAGATACATGAAATTTAAAAGGCGCACATATGCTCTGGATTTCTCTTTTCTGAAATAACCACAAATGACAGGGATGGAGGTGTACAAATAAGTGAAAAGATATTTACAGACTTTAACTTTATCAGTCAGCAGAGGCCAAGGGTAGGAGTGGCAATGTTTGCACATAGCTATCATTACTCCCAATCTAACCACATGCATCTGTTCCAAAAATATGTCTTGACGCTCCAACAACATACACATTTCAGGTTGATCCCCCTTAACTCCTCTTTCCTCTCATGGTTCTGTTTCTGAGAATACTCTTCTAGTAGTCTACCACTACTGTGATTCCTCTTTGTCTGTTTCCTCTACTCTCTTGCCTTGCTGCTCCTCTCAGCCCTTCAATGTACGCCATCCTTAAGCCTCTGGAGTCCTTTTCTTATTCCTTGTCTTTCTATCTATAATCCATTATGTCCTATCATAAATCTTTGAGTATCATCTCTCCTCAGATGGCTCAGAATCCTGTATTTCCAGCTCTGAGTGTTCTCCCAAGCTTTAAATCTGAATTTTTAACCTGCCTCGTTCCCAGATCCCCTTGATATACCTACTTGGACTTACATCTTAGGCAATCCTGTCCCAAACCCTCTCTCCACAAGAGTTCCGTACTCCCTGCTGTCTCTTCTTATGACTAAATGTCACTTGATCTCCCTCCTCCATCCCATCACTCTTCCTTAGAGACTCAGGTTTGATGCCTCTTTTTTAAATGACTAATTCCACCTTCTAAGCAGAAGTAAAACCCCTACTTTCCTCAAACTCCCACAAAACAAGACTGCATTATAGCTATTTGTCTTCTACTAAAATTTCCTTTTGATTTTTAAATTTCTATTCATGGCACCCACCCTCTAGTCTTTCACGGTTAAGAACTTTGAATCAACTTGATTTCTTTATCTTCCTTATCCTCACATTTAGTTAATGCTGAAAAACTGTAGCTTTTTCTCTGCAAAAGTCTCTGGTTTGATGACTTATTTTAGAATTTCAGATCCCTCTTCTCAAGCAGAAGTTGCCTATTCTTTCCTCTAAACACCACCATGCAAAATGCTTTTTGCTATTTGTGTTCAAATATTTTACCCTTAACTATTATTAGACTGGTGATAACAATGGTATAATATAATTATTATACTGGGAATAACTTCTTCATCTGAATATCTATAACAGCATCACCAATCAGTAAATGATAAATTCTTTTATTTACAAATAAGTTATTCCTCCTTTATTATTATACTGTACCTATACCAGTCTACCTGATACACTAACTTCTTAACAAGAGGTATCACACCTCTTCACTAAGTTGTTCAGTTCTGCTCCACATCAAATTCTATAGCCTTGATTTTCATTATCTTTTTTCATAATCACCATCATCATCACCATCATATTCATCATTATTCTTATAGCGTTTTACATTTATTTGTTCATAGATTTTCATTTTCAAGTAATTTTCATATGTTTATTTGTTAAAAAGGACAGCATAACATTTTAAAATCATATTACTAATTTTCCAGAGGATAAGGAATAACCTGAAGCACTTGGAAATATATAATAATAAAAATGTTCCCTGAACTTAAGAAGTTTAAACTTCACAGCAAATACATAATAAATAATATATGTTTGTGAGCCTTCACCTAGGGTTTGGGGACCTATGTCTTAAATTTGAGTAATTCTTTACCTATACTCCTTGAAGTACAAAGGATTTTTTTCTTCTAAAATTTCCTTCTTTAACAAGTAACTGAAGCTGAAGGTATGCTAATGCAGGTGCAATAATAAGAAGAAAGTGTACAAGCCTCCTTATAGCCCTTTTTTTTTTTTTTTGGTTTCACATACCCCCACTGAGCCTGTGTTAGCAAAAGATTCCTCACGCAACAGTATTATATTTCAAGAACACCTGTGCTTTCTGAGATGCACAGGAATTAAAGAGAAGGAAATTCCAATTCTCAAGTGAAAAGTCTATGAGTAGGTGGAAATATTAACTACTAAGTAGGCCAGTGCTACTAAACAAGACATTAACATGATTTAAAAGATTATTTTATATATTTCTCTAGGTTTAAGGGATATATCCTACAGTTGCTATATTAAAGATTTATCACACTGGCCTACAAGGATTGGGGGTCTCTAATTTTCTTTTCTCCTGTGGGATATTGTGTATTCAAACCTTTTTTTTTATCCTTTATTTCATCACAATAAATGTCAACAACCAATTTTTCACCCTATACAACCATAAGGTCTAAGCAGAAAACAACACAATGCAACTCAAAAAAGTAACCTGGATTTACCACTCTAGTAACTAAAAAGGAGAAGAGGGAAGAAAAAGATAACACAAAAGAACAAGGAAAGAAGTTTTCTTGTGTATCTGCTATCAACAGGATATGTTAGATAGTTAAACATATCTCTTTTAATCATTACAATTTAGAAAGATAAGTGTTATTATTTTCTATTTATATCCAAGGAAGTGAAAAAATCAAACATCTTAAAAAGGTAGAGCTGAGATTCAAACCCAAGTTGTTTTTAATTCTCTAAGTCCACAAGGGCCAAATAAACCAAATTTTAATCAAAACAAAATGAGGGATAACTGATAAAAAATTTTTAAAACCCATTCATGTAATTAATGCAAAATATAAAGAGATCCTGGAATTTTTTACCTCTTGGCAAAGTTTGGGTTGGTTGAACATGCAAAATGGGAAGTTTAATCTGATGACCAAATATATCCCTTCCAAAACAGAAATATGAAGCTATTTCTCAGTAAAAGGATGTTCACTGAGTACACAAAATCTATACAGCAACAGATGTTTGGGGTTCAGTAGTTAGTCATGTAATTTTATTTAAAACAAGGTGCCTAAAATCTCATGAAATAGGATGAACTGAGAAATGAAAATGTCATTTTAGTATTGTATCTTATCAGAAATTACAGCCATTACAGCCCTGAGGAGGAAGCAAACTACTGGTACCCCAAAGTTTCATTATGTGCTTAACAATTAAAAGAAATTTTTATTATGATTGCTCTTGCTCCAGATTTATGCTCAACATATAAAGACTCCTTCACCAGGAGGTGAAGGTCATAATTGACCTATGTATTTCAACATTCAAGCCTCATCAAATACATTCTCTAAACCAATGAGTTAGCAAAAACCATACTCTGAGATCTTGAGGAAAAAAACAGGATGGGACTTCGAGATCTTTAAGGAACTCATGCTGCAATCTATTTTGGCTCAGCATCAATGAAAATGGTAATTTTTATCATAACATGAATATAATGTTAATTACTCCGTGATATTCACTCTATCTTCTATTTCTACTGTGTCAGTGAATTTTAAATCTAGTTTGAAAGACAAAAAGTGGCTTTTTGTTTATACATGAAACAATGACCATGATGTCTACTTACTAAATCACATCAAGCTGTAAGGTTAGGAGGTCCTAATAGAGTTGAAGCCAGAAACCCTTAAGTTAAAAATTTATACATTCAAATCAAATACCTAATACTTCTTTTTGACCCTGAAAAGTTAAACATATAAGGTCAGAAGGAATTAAAAAAAAATAGTAGTGGCAAACCATGCTGTCATTTTTAATATGTCTTACATAGAAGCTGAGTCCTTAGATTCTGAAATGTTATTCCTTATAGTTTATTTTAGAACCTACTTAATTAATATTCATAAGTATCCCTTACTGTCTTTTGTTTCTAAAATTAATACAGTTCTAAAACTGGAACTCTTATGTTTGGTTAAGAGCTTAAATCTATGTATTTTAACTTATGCAAAATCAACTGGAGAACTAAGGATAATTATCCAAATAAATCAACCAAAATCAAAGTTTTGCAGCACTTGTATGTAATGAATAATGAAAAAGATGATTTAGATCCAAATTTTACAGATGAAACTTTCAGTTCATTATTTTAGAGGTATGAAACTTGGCATGGTACTTAGACTTATAGAGTACTATGGTAGGCAGAATAATGGTCCCCCAGGATGTGCTCATTTTAAACTCTGGAACCTGTTAATATGTTATGTTACATGGCAACTGGAAATTAAGTTTGCACTTGGAATTAAGGTTACTAATATTAAAATGACCTTAAAATAAGGAGACCATCTTGAATAACAGATAAGGAGATTATCCTGGCCCAATGTAATCACAAGTGTCCTTATAAGTGAAAAAGGGAAGCAGGAGATTCAATATCAGAGTGATGCAGCACGATAAAGACTCCACTGGCCATTGGGCCTTTTCTGGCTTTAAAGGTGGAAGGACACCTTGAATCAAGAAATTGGCTGCCTCTAAAAGCTGGAAAAGTTAAGGAAATAGATTCTCCCCTAGAGCCTCCAGAAGGAACATATCCCTGCTACCACCTTGATTTAGCCCATTGAAACATTTCATACTTCTAACATAAAGTTAGAGGTTTTAACAGAACTCTAAGATTAAAAAAAAAAAATTGTGCTGTTTTAACCCACCAAGTCTTTGGAAATTTATTATAGCAGTAATGAAAAACTAATACAAATATTTCACAAACATATTACTAGTAGCTCCTGGATGGTTTATTGGTAGCAACACTCCTAATACCTAATACAGTGCCCTGCCTGGCACAGCCTAAAGTAATTACATTTGACTGACTACCAGATTCAATTTCCATAATAGGTAAATTAATCAGACAGACAATATATTGGGTTCACACTTTGTAATCCCTGATACAAGCCACACATATAACTGTTTTTTGAAGAAGTTAGGAAGACTAGAAGGAAAAAACTTTATTCTCAATTTTACTTTTTCTTTTTTTTTTGGTACAGACAGCAAAATTTCACAAGGAAAAGAAAAAGAAAAATACAATGGCACATAACAATACTGAAGCAATGCTACCAAAATACCTGCAAAGTACTGAAAGTCAAAGCTAATTTTATGTGAAAATAAACCAGAACATCGTTTCAAAAAATCTCTCTTAGAATTATAAAAGCAGAAATGGAATTCAGAATTTCCATTTTTAGCAGAGGTCAACTAAAAACTGATGATAATATAATGACTACTAAAATTAACCTTAATATCTCTATTGTTACCTATATCTACATAATAATAAAAATATTTTAATGACTGTTAATTGTAAGGCAAATTCCCCCTTCTTTTCAAAAAAGATATACGTCCTCCTATTTCATAGTCAATACTACTACGAAAACACATGATTGATAAAAAAAAATAAGAAAACTTATACTTATTAGTTTGTGATTATATATGGACAGCTCTATTTTGCTATCCCCCAAATCTTCTTAATGAAAGAAAATAATGCAGTAGAAGAAAGAGTGAAAAGTAATTCATTAAGGGGATGTAGGCTACTCCTCTCTAATAGTAATGGACAGGATTCAAATAGAGGGATGTTTTCTGGCATCCTTTATTTCAACTAACAAAGCACAATTGAAACTTGTATTAAAAGTGGGTGAAAGGAAAGAGGGGACAAACGTAATTGTTGTAATGTGATACAGATATGATTAGAAAGACCAGAATGCATCTTAGCTGTTCTGTTTGCTCAGACTCCAGAACAAAAATAAAATAGCAGAAAAATGGACATATAAATGTTCTAAATTATAGAAAAAGTATTGTTTGCTTGTTCGTTTTTTCGATTTACACAAACTTGGGTCAAACTGTGTCTATTTTGAAACTGCCTAGGGGGTCAAATTGTCTTTTTCTCTGGAGTTCCTCAATATCATATGGTCATGTATTGTATTTGCTAGAACTTTCCAAATAAATAATAAAATGTTGCCTTTATTCTAGGTCTCTTCTTTACACACAAAATGCCATTATTTCTGGGGAAAATGTCAAACTACTTTAAGAGACTTTGAATCCATTACAATGGGTTAAATTGATGAAATTGAGAGAGTATTGAACATACTCTGAAGCCTGACAAATATAATCTGGTTGAAATTAGGGGAGCAGCTTAAAAGGTATGAGGGAAATGTGAGATGGAGAAAGTAGATTTTAATATATAATAATAAATTCTGTTTAAGTAATAGAAGACTATGTGCTAATCTCAAGCATGATCTAGCTGCAAAAGTCATAAACAGGATTTTAGAGAGCTACATTCAGGACTGCATAGAAAAGATAGTACACCATGATTAATCCAAGTTAATCCAGTAATAGAAGGGTGGTTCAACACTGATACGTATTTCAGCTTCTTAGCAAATTAAAGGAGAATATTGTATGATCATCTCAATCTTTGTGGATAAATGAAAAAATCCGATATCAAGTTATTAGAAAACCTTCACAAAATATAAAATAGAGGGGGAAAAAAAAAGGACTTGGAAAAAGTGTATCTTCCTAAAAGCAGACCTTTTGAAATCAAGAACATGATAAGGATGTACATTATCATTGCTTCCATTTAGAGTTCTGGAAGTCCTTGTTAGCACAGAGAAGAAAGGAGAATAAAATTATTATCATTTTTAATAATATAATTATTCATAGATATTATTATTACTATATAAAATCATCAAAACATTCTACAAAAAAGTTAGAGAAAATAAGAGAGTTTAACAATGTACTTGAATATATGGTCAGTATGCAATAAAATTCTGTATGCCAGGAAGAAACAAAGAAGGCAATCATCATTATCACCATTTTCATCATAATCATTATTTATCATTTATAATAGCTATCAAATGTAAAGTACTTAAGAAATGTTTAACAAAAGATATGTAAAAGGTGTATAGAAAAAATATAAATTTTTGTTGAAATATATTACAGAAGATTCAAATAATTGGAGAGATATGCCATTCTCATGGACAATAAAACCTCCAAATTTATGTATAGACTCAGTGAACTATAAATCAAAATTCTAATAGAGATTTTTCAGAACTTGACATGTTAAATCTGAAATTTATATGAAAAAACCCAAATGACCCCAAAATAGCCACACACAAAAGATGCCATTTCTATAGAAATAAATATATGATGACAAAACAGAACAATTACTGCTTGCTAGAAGGATGCAGAAGTTGACTGGGAGGAGGCATGAAAGAACTTTCTGGCATGATGATGATGTTCTTCTATAAACTGATAGCCATTTGTGTGATACAACAGATGTATGCATATATTAAAATTCATGAAATGTTACACATAAGGTTTGTGCATTTCTCTATACTTATTTTACCTAAACAAATATTGAACTCTAGTTCATAATATGTAAGCTGAAGTGTTCTGTGTTGAGAAGTACTGATATCCTCAACTTACTCTGCATCAAAAATAAGATGAGTCGATGGATGGATGGATGGAGAGATAGAATGGAGAAATCTGTAACTGAGAAAATATTGTTTCTTTAAAGTTGAAGGTAAGTTTATGGATCACCAAGTAACCTTATATGACACTTATTCAAATTAATTGGTGCAACCACTTTGAAACACAATAGAATCTTGTAAAATTGAAAAAAGACCTTGCAATTCCACTTTTTCCTAGAGGTACACCTGCACTAATTTTCAATGTACAAGATACAGCATAGTTCCTAATAGCAAAACAATTGGAAACAACTCAAATAATCCTCAAAACAGGCTGAACAAAATTTTCTTGTATTTGCACAATGGGATTTTTTATAATCATAAAAAATAAAAACGCAAAACATGCAACATGTGGATACACTTTAGGAATATATTAATCAAAAATGCTGTTAACAAGAATGGAGAAATCTGTAACTGAGAAAATATTGTTTCTTTAAAGTTGAAGGTAAGTTTATGGATCACCAAGTAACCTTATATGACACTTATTCAAATTAATTGGTGCAACCACTTTGAAACACAATAGAATCTTGTAAAATTGAAAAAAGACCTTGCAATTCCACTTTTTCCTAGAGGTACACCTGCACTAATTTTCAATGTACAAGATACAGCATAGTTCCTAATAGCAAAACAATTGGAAACAACTCAAATAATCCTCAAAACAGGCTGAACAAAATTTTCTTGTATTTGCACAATGGGATTTTTTTATAATCATAAAAAATAAAAACGCAAAACATGCAACATGTGGATACACTTTACGAATGTATTAATCAAAAATGCTGTTAACAGAAACTACATAAGCAAAAAATCAAAATAAAAAATACATTTTAGGGATACTTTTATATATGATGAACGTGTATTTTTAAAAGAGAAAATGATAAATCCAAACTGTAAAATAGCAGTTATCCCTGACCATGAGTCAGGAGCATGAGATAGTAAAGGACCACCTAGTTGATGAAGCTGTGTTTCTTTTATTTCACTTCTTGAACTGGGTGATGAGTTGATAGGTATAAATTTTACTATTATGGCTCCTATCTTCTATATACAGTATATTAAATATATATATTTTTAGGCATCAAATATTAGGAAATAAATTGCAAGCTACATCTACCTACAATGAATTTGCATATTAATAATTAAAAAGGAAAAGCTCAACAAGAGAGATGAAAAAACTAAACATCTAGGAACCACCCCATTCATGAAGAAACTTCCACATAGGTTGCTTTCCACATATGCCATTGCTGCCATTGCACACACATTTAATACTTTGCACACGTGTTTAATATTCATGTTCTCAATTTATCTTACAACTGTGGCAATACTATTAATTTCCCTGTTTTACACATGAGAAAGTTTAGAGGTTAAGTGATTTACTCAAGGACATACAACTCAGTGGAGATGGCAGAACAGTAATTCAGGATTGCCTGACTCTAGAGCCCAAGATTTATCATGTTGTACCTAGACGTTGTCACTGATTTTCAGGAGTCAATTGCCTTACAGGTCTCCAAATTGAACACTTTATATATTTATTATAGAAACACATTTTAAGAAAGCCCTCAATAATAAAAGTCAGTAAAGTTACAAAGGGATTGTTCCACAACACATCTAAAGATTTTATCTAACGAATAAATAATAAAGAATGGATTTGTAACACTGATTAACCCAATCAAACAATATGAGCTATTGCCAAAAGATAATAAAATTAAGGTTTCTATGTTTTTAAAGTAGTATTTTTGATTATCCTTATATCCACTGATTTTTTTTTTTTTGCGGTACGCGGGCCTCTCACTGTCGTGGCCTCTCCCGTCGCGGAGCACAGGCTCCGGACGCACAGGCTCAGCGGCCATGGCTCACGGGCCCAGCCGCTCCGCGGCATGTGGGATCCTCCTGGACCGGGGCACGAACCCGCGTCCCCTGCATCGGACTCTCAACCACTGTGCCACCAGGGAAGCCCTCCCCTGATGTTTAAAGGTTCATCAATATCCTCAAAATAAGAACTTCCATACTACCTTAAGTTTCAACAGGTGGAAAATGACCGCCCTAGTACATAGGTTATAGTTCAGCCTGAAATTGTCACATAAAAATGGTACTACCCTGAGAATAAATTGCAATAATATCTGATAATCACAATTCAAGTACTAATCTTCATGTTTGTCTTTTGATATCAGATTTTCTGTAGCTCTGAGGAAATAAAATAGATGAGTTTATCTGGCCTTCTCAATATCTTTTATGGCAATGAAAAAATAAAATCTATGTTTGATTTCTATATAAATATTATTTCAGGGGAACAGATGTTAACTTCTTTTATTTTAAACCTCAGCCTGCCTTTGTATGGGTAATCTCTTGGCTATCCTCCAGATTTGCTCTAAGTACTGATGACTCAACAAATAAAGAAAATGTGAGTGAAGTGACATATATTCCAGCCTCTACAATTCACTCATAAACCCAACAGTGTTAAGAAGTGGTCCCCTATTCATATGCTTTAGGAATATCATCTTTCCCTTTCCATTGTATTATTCCTAGAATTAAAAAAAATAAAAATACAAGTTGCTCTTAATCCTGTATTGGCTTATTATCATTTAATTTTGTTGTTTTTGCTATTACTTTAATAGGAAAGTCTTGAAAAACCTATTATTAATTGTGCATCTAGGATTCACTTTGTCAGCTCCCAATCTTTCTTTTAAACTGCACCACTGAAACCACCCTAGTCAATGTCAACCATGGCCTTGGTGATGACACATCTCATGGCTGCTTCTGTGTTCTCTTCTTATTCAGCCTATTCATGGTATTTGGCACACTTGGTAATCCCCCATCCCTGTCATAGGCTCTTTGGCATCCATGAAGTATCATGCTCCTGGTTTTTGTTCTATTCCACAAGCTGCTCCAAGTTTTCTTTACTGACTTCAGCATCTTTAGGTGAGATCCAAATATTTGGGAGTTCAGGCCACTTGTTTTTTCTATCTATAATTACTCCCAGAAGATTTCTTCTATTCTTTATATATTGATGCCCAAATTTTCATATCCAGCCCTGATCCATTCCCTGAGATTTAAATTCTTGTATCCAAGAATTTATAACATATCTTTATGTCTATGTCTAAAAAGGCATTATCTAGATTTCTCTCTTGGCCCCCAGATCAGTCAGATTGATGATTTAGAATGTAAAATGATATTCTGTATTTCCAGCACTCAAAGTCAATGGCTTAGAATCACACTTAGAGCAAAATGCACATTTCTTTTCAGAGTTTACAAGGAAGTTCTGGCTCTCACTACCTCTCATTTCAACTACATTCTCCTCACTTCCCTCTTCTCACTTCAATTTTCTCTTTCACACTTGACTAAAACCAGTATGTAATTAATTAAAAGAAATTTTTTCATATGTGATTCATTTCAATAGGCTCTTCAGGTTTCCTTCTAAAATGCTAAAATGTTTTTCTCCATTTGTACTGCACAACTTTTTAATTGTCCTCAAGCTATGTTTTGATTAAAGCAACCCTTGGATTTATTTATTTATTTATTTATTTATTTTTTGCGGTACGCGGGCCTCTTACTCTTACTATTGTGGCCTCTCCCATTGTGGAGCACAGGCTCCGGACGCGCAGACCCAGCGGCCATGGCTCACGGGCCCAGCCGCTCCACGGCACGTGGGAATCTTCCCGGAGCGGGGCACGAACCCATGTCCCCTGCATCGGCAGGCAGACTCTCAACCACTGTGCCACCAGGGAAGCCCAACCCTTGGATTTTTTGATCCCTCATAGTATTGCTGAAAATTTTCACTACTGGTTTTTCAAATACTCTATGGAATTTGATGAAGAGGGCCCTTACTGCTGCTATTCGTGTTACCATTATTTCAGAACAAAGATGCATATGTATAACTGAGGCCACAGAAGTAGGGTCATCAGTGGGATAACTAGATATAGGAGCAATAGATTTTTAAGGTGCTCTGATTTTCCTCACTTCACAGATAGTTTGCTGCCTTTTTATTTTATTTCTTCACCATTCAGAAAGCTTTAGAGGCTACCTTATAAAAAGTTCAGTTTCTAATAATAGATGATTCCAAATTTTTGTTTTAATTTACCATAAGGCCAAGAAGACAATAGATACGTCTTCCTTTTCCTTTTGTAAGAAACTTTGATCTAAATGACTAATCAAGTAAACATTTTACTTTAGAATGATACCTATTCCTCCTCTATCTTGTTTTGTTTCTATTTGATTTTATTT
Source organism: Physeter macrocephalus (assembly GCF_002837175.3). Taxonomy (NCBI): domain Eukaryota; kingdom Metazoa; phylum Chordata; class Mammalia; order Artiodactyla; family Physeteridae; genus Physeter; species Physeter macrocephalus. Next base: position 66,919,186 of record NC_041222.1, read on the forward strand.
GTAACTGTTGTGTTTAAATATATTTTGTGGGTAAGCTTTGGCAAAATCTTTTTGCAAGTAAGTGGGATATATAAATTTTTGATACATAGAATAAACTGCAGAACGGTGTTGAGCTGCTTACCAGCAGCTCTCTTTAAATGGAGCTCCTGGTTTTAGTAGATGAGAAACTGAATACAAACCTAAGCTGTGTGATATAAAAATCATTGTAATCCAGTAATAGAAGATGATGTTCTCAAGGGGAAAAAGATAATCCCACTGTATTCTGTACTTATTAGACAGTACTAGTCAAAGGAAATATAAGTCAAGCTACATGTGTGCTTTTAAATTTTCTTGAAGCCACATTAAGTAAAAGAAACAGATAAAATAATTTTATTAACATTTTATTTACCCCAATATATTAACTGTTACAATTCTAACATGTAATTAATATAAAAATTATTAATGTAATATTTTAAGCTTTTCTGACTAAGCGTGTTAAATCCAGTGTGTATTTCACGCTTACTTTATGCATCTCAAGTCAGACTACTCAAATACTCAACAGCCACCTCTGGCTATGGGCTACCATATTGGCCAGTGTATTAGACTATATCTGTAAGTGAATACCAATTTAAGACACTAGTACACTTATGAGGCTATTATAGGAACCAAATTCTAAATCACCATTATGTGGAATACACAGGAAGTTTAAGTAATATAAACAAGAGGAAAGATACATTCTTCACTTCCCCTGAACTCAATTTCAGTGATTCTATAACATAGCATTTTAGATATTTCCTTTCAAATAAACATGGTTTTGTGCTTTACCTCCTGCTGCAGCAACTTCAAAATGCTGCAAGTAAAAAGCTGCTAAAAACTACAAATTGCCACCTAAGAACCCCTGTCTACATGATGATAATTAGTCCTATTTTTGAAGGACCACAAATTACTGCCAAACAATTAGATACATCTCTAGGAAAACTCATCTCGTTTCTTTCAAAATACATTTTTGGAAGAAGAGAAAAGTAATCTGCTTCCATTCAGCTTGGGAATCTTCTTTTTTATTTTTCAAAAGTAAAAAATAATTATTTATTCCTTATAATATTCCAGGTACTTATTAGGGATACAGGGTGAATAAGACACAATTCTTGCCTTTGAGAATTCACAATCAAATAAAACACATGATGTACGTTTATATAATGTCACCTTTCAAGATAAATATTCACTTACTTCAGTGAAAGCTTCTAAAAGCAAGCAAGACCTTATTTTTTAAACTATTTTATTGAGGTATGATGGACAAAGACAAAGCTGTACATATTTAATGTATACAACTTGATGAGTTCAGAGATAAGTAACTACCTGTGAAACTATCATCACAAGTTATTCCACAAACATATCCCTCATTTCTAAAAGTTTCCTACTGACATCTTAATGTTTTTGTGTGATAAGAACACTTAACATAAGATCTACCCTTTTAGCAAAATTTTACGTGTGCCATAAAGTACTGTTAACTACAGGCAGTACGCTGTACAGTAAGATCTCTAGGATTTATTCATCTTGTATAACTGAAACATTGTACCCTTTGACTAATACCTCCCTGTTTCACCCTCCTGGCAACCGGTGTTCCACTCACTGCTGCTATGAGTTTAACTCTTAGATTCCTCATATAAGTGATACCATGTAGTATTTGTCCTTCTGGTTTGGCTTATTTCACTTAGGGTACTGTTCTCCAGGTTCATCCATGTTGTCACAAATGACAGGATTTCCTACTTTTATAACATTATATATATATATATAATATTAATATATATATATATTAAACATTTTCTTTATCCATTCAGTCATCAATGGACATTTAGGTTGCTTTCATGTCTAAGCTATTGGGAATAATGTTGCAATGAACATGGGAGTTCAGATATGTCTTTGACATCATGATTTCAATTTCTTTGCATATATATACAAAGTGGGATTGCTAAATCATATGGTAGTTCTATATTTAATTTTTTGAGGAACCTCCATACTATTTCCACAGTGGCTAGACCAATTTGCATTCCCACCAATAGTATACAAGGGTTTCCTATTTTCCACATCCTCCTCAACACTTATCTTTTTTAAAAAAAAAAAACAAACTTCTTTTTAGGTAATAGCCATCCTAGCAGATATGAGGTGATATCTCATTGTGGTTTTGATTTGCATTTCTCTGATGAATAGAGATGTTGAGCATCTTTTCATATACCTATTGGTCACTTGTAGGTCTTCTTTAGAGAAATGTCTATTCAAGTTCTTTGACCCTTTTTTTTTTTTAGATGTTGGGGGTAGGAGTTTATTAATTTATTAATTTATTTTTGCTATGTTAGGTCTTCGTTTCTGTGCGAGGGCTTTCTCTAATTGTGGCAAGCGGGGGCCACTCTTCATCGCGGTGCGCGGGCCTCTCAGTATCACGGCCTCTCTTGTTGTGGAGCACAGGCTCCAGATGCGCAGGCTCAGTAGTTGTGGCTCACGGGCCTAGTTGCTCCACGGCATGTGGGATCTTCCCACACCAGGGCTCGAACCCGTGTCCCCTGCATTAGCAGGCAGATTCTCAACCACTGCGCCACCAGGGAAGCCCCTCTTTGCCCATTTTTTAATCAAATCATTTCCTTCCTTCCTTCCTTCCTCCCTCCCTTCCTGTCTCCCTCCCCTTCCTTCTTGCTTGCTATTGAGTTGTAGGATTTCCTTGTATATATTGGATATTAGCCCTTTATCAGATATATGGTTTGCAAATATTTTCACCCATTCCACAGGTTGCTTTTTCATTTTGTTGATGGTTTCCTTTGCCATGCAGAAGCTTTTTATCTGATGTAATCTTACTTGTCTATTTTTGCTTTTGTTACCTGTGCTTTTAGTGTCATATCCAAGAAATCATTGCCAAGGCCCATGTTAAGAAGCTTTCTTTTCTATATTTTCACCTAGGAGTTTTAAGGTTTCAGGTCTTATGTTTAAGTCTTTAAACCTTTTTGAGTTAATTTTTGTATATGGTTTAAGAGTTCAATTTAATTCTTTCGCACATGGCTATCCAGCTTTCCCAGCACCGTTTACTGAAGACACTATCCTTCCACATTGTGTGGAGTATTCATTTTTAAATTGTATCTAAAATTAAATGAGTTGGTGAGAATTTATACAGATCAGGGGAATTAAAATGGGAAGAGAGCTTTATGCATGAAAACTAGAAAGGCTCAGTAATAGTGACTCAAAACCACCTGCTCATACCACTATGCTATTACCTCTCTCAGTGTAAACTTTTTTCATCTTGTCCTCCCAATTAATATAAACCACAAACTGAAAAATAAATTTTGTTAAACAAAAAATGATAAATTATTTTGGATTGAAAAAAGATATTTATTATTTACCTCTCTTCGATTCTTTGCAAGCTTTCCAAGGTAGGGACTGAGGACAGTGCCTGTCACAGAGCAGGTACTCAAATACATTTCAAAAGTGAATGATTGGGCTTCCATGCTGGCGCAGTGGTTAAGAATCCACCTGCCAATGCAGGGGACACGGGTTCGAGCCCTGGTCCGGGAAGATCCCACATGCCATGGAGCAACTAAGCCCGTGCACCACAACTACTGAGCCTGAGCTCTAGAGTCCGCGAGCCACAACTACTGAAGCCCGCGTGCCACAACTACTGAAGCCCACGCGTCTGGAGTCCGTGCTCCGCAACAAGAGAAACCACCGCAGAAGCCTGCGCACCGCAACGAAGAGTAGCCCCCGCTCGCCGCAACTAGAGAAAGCCCGTGTGCAGCAACGAAGACCCAATGCAGCCAAAAATAAAATAAATAAAATAAAAATAAATTAAAAAAAAAAGTGAATGATTGTTAGCTTCATTAATACAAGAATGGATTATTTTTAAATTTCTCACCTTGTATATATGTTTGAGACCTGATCTTCAGAATGCAAAATACAAACTAGTAGGTGAATTATGCTGTTTCTTTCCCTGTTTAAGATAGCAGGGAGAACATATCAATGTTCAAAAATTGTGTCACTGGCTTTATGCTCTATCAATATCCATGTAGACCAACAAAGCAAATAATCCTTATCATGAAGGACTTTCAAATGGTACAAAAAATGATAATAGAAATAGTTCACATAAACATTGCATGATAGAAGCAGTAAGATATGCAGGGCTGGTGGGGTTAGAAGTAATTGAAATTAGGTTTCTTTGGTGAATGTTGTGTACATACATTGAAACAGTATATCCACAATTTTATAATGTGTAACATTCAGGGTATTATTTTAATCTCTTATGACAAACGTTTTAGATTAACTGCTTTGATCATTTTGAGACAGACCAGTTATTTTTATTTTTTTTATTTTTATTTTTTTTGCGGTACGCGGGCCTCTCACTGCTGTGGCCTCTCCCGCTGCGGAGCACAGGCTCCGGACGCGCAGGCCCAGCGGCCATGGCTCACGGGCCCAGCCGCTCCGCGGCGTGTGGGATCTTCCCGGACCGGGGCACGAACCCGTGTCCCCTGCATCGGCAGGCAGACTCTCAACCACTGCGCCACCAGGGAAGCCCAGAACCAGCTATTTTTAAGCAATATGATAAGGCTTATTCCTTGTATCATTTAAAAACAAATTTTAAAATAAATAAAAGTTATCTTAAATATTGTTGCTGTTAGCTTTAGCAAATCCTTTTCATTTGTATCAGGTTTTAGATTTTCAATGCACTTTCATGTACACTCATCTCTTTTGATTTTCTCAACAATTCTGAATTGATATTACTATGCTATAAGTAAAGATATTGAATCCAATTGATTCTTCTGACTGCAGATTAAAGAAAGAAAATCCTGAGAGACTGCCATAAAAATCCAGTCTTCCCTTCCTGTATAAATGTACCTCATTCTTTGCCTTTATCAGCATCCTCCTCTGATCAACATGCTGCAGATACAGAGACAGTTTGCCATCTCTGCACAAAGGACCCAAGAACTGTTTCTCATTAACTTCACAATCCTGATGTTAAGCCTGATAAACAAAGACAGGGCACTGTTTTCCTTACATTTCTTATTAATATTTTATATTTCTTTCCCAACACTAGTTCTGATTGTCAAGTCTCCACTGTGTCCCTCTCTTCCACCCTACACACACTGCCAAGACTCCAAAATTATGAAATTTTCAAATTTGCACATGCATGATCTAATTAATTATACTTATCCTAATAGGATTAATTCAAGATATACAACATATAGAAAGAAATCATCAGAATTCAGTTACCAGTAAGACTGCTTAGTGAAATCCAACCTTAGAAATAAAAAGTTCTCTTGTGCATCTTGAGGTTATCTTTCAGAGTTTTCTCTTGCGTGTTTTTTCTCCCAGTGGCCAATATGATTTCTACACTTGTAGTGTGTTTCTTGATATCCAGAATCACCTGGGCTCTCAGAACCATTCAGCCATCCTTTTATTTATCTCCCAATTGACCACACTTTAAATATCTTTCATCAGTGTTTGAAACTTTTCTCCACTTTTAGAACAGAAAATCAGGTAACTTAATTCAACAAATGATTTTACTGTTTCATTGAAAAGACATGACCTTACTCAATCTGTCTCCAACCTCATTCTTTCTCTATATTATCACCTGCTCTTTTCTCCTTACCTCCTCTTCAATAAGAATTTAATCTATTCCTTTACCAGACTATTCTAATCATCTGTGCATTTGAGTGAATCCATTCATGAGAACATGTTACCTCTTTATATCTTCTTCCATTGGGCTGTTCATCTCACTTTCCATTATTCGCATCTCTCCTGAAACATACTCAAATTCATTCCTTACACAGAATACAAATAATAATACCCTCAGCAACTTTTCCAACTCTGTTCTTCTCTTTAAGATACTTATTTAAAAATATTCATTGCCAAATTCCTTGTAACTGCTCAACAATTTATAATCTAACAGTTTGCTCCCCAAATCTAATGACTTCATATAACCATTAATTGTTGATCACAAGTTTACTTGTCAGTGGTTTTGCTGACCTGGGCCTGGCTGAGTTGACCTATACAGGGCTTGTGCGTATCTGTGTGTTTAGCTGACTGGCTGGTTGAAGATAGTTGGCTGGCTGTTGGCTGGGGTAACAGGAGTGATCAGTTTATACTCATTCCACCCAGCATGCTAGTTGGCTGGCCATGGCCTGGGGTAACAGGAGTGATCAGTTTACACTCATTCCACCCAGCATGCTAGCTTAACGTTGTTCATGTGGTGACAACAAGATTCTAAGAAAGTATAGAAGTATTCATGGTCTCTTGAGTCCTATACACAAAGACACTGTCAGTTCAGTTGCATTCCACTGGCCGAAGCAAGGAGCAACAAGAAGCTTCATCTGTTCATAGGCAGAATTGTAAAATTACTTTATAATGGCTATGGATATAGGGATGAATGGACAATTAGACCATTTTTTATTTGGACTCTATCACATCTTGCTTAACTTGTTTGTAGTATCATTCTTTCATCAAATCTATCTTCCCTGGGTTTCAGGAATTACAATCTCTTAGATTTCCCCTTACATTTCTAGCCTACTCTTTTGAATCTCCTTTGTTGGCCTTTGTTAGTTCTTTGAATATACACTTTTCTCTAAGTTTATTCTTTGGTCTTTATCTCTTATAGCTTTATCTCTTATAGATGTTTCCCCCATAATTGTTATCATCTTTATATACTGCCTTGTAACAAGCTCTGCTTTCAGAGGAAACAAATTAAGAAACATACTCTTCGCCAACAATTTTGATGGTGTTCAAACACTGTTACCTCTTAATTTTACCATTGCTCTAATTTCTTTACTGGCATTTCTACCTCCAGTTTCCCCTTTCCTCTAATTATCTGCTGCCTGTGTAATCTTTCTTAAAACTACACCTGATCATGATATGAGCTACTCTACAATTCTAAATCAATCACTTGCTCAAAGAACTTTGATTTTTCTCCATTGAACGATCAAATTCTCATTTGGAGTTTAAGGTCTTTCACTATTTGACCAGTCTGCTTTACTCAATCCTCTATACCCTTCACTGCAGTCATATTACAGTCTTTTTTATTCCTAGAGCATTCCCTATACATTTCTATTCACATCCCTTTGCTCATGTTCCCTTAGTCTTAAATAATCATCCCATGAGACCCATCTACTTGATCCCCTATGTGTCTTTTAAGAATTAGCTCTAATAACACTTCATGTGAATCCTGTTCTTCCTACTTTGGGTCGTTAATATTTTCTCCCTGATTTCCTATTTTACATTATATGTCTGCATCTTTGCATTGGATGTTAAACACTTCAAAGGAAGAAATGATTTCATAGATTGTATTACTAATAGTCAAAGATTTTATACATGAGTTATTAAAAAATAAATATCTGTTGAATGATATTGAATCACTGAGGATACAATTTTTTTTAAACCCTGTAACCAGTAATATATACCTAGTATCTAATTGTAAAACCTAATTTTCATGTGTATATTTTGAGTTAGTTAAATCAAGAAAGCATCAAACTAGATTAACTGAAGATCAGATTTTGAGATATCATTTTGCTCCATGGAATCTTCAAGATGCATTAAATTAAATACAGTAAAAGTATGCATATAAATATCAGTAGTCACTGTTCATTTATTGAATCTACCTGGGTCCCCACAGGAAAAAAAAATGGCACACTGAAGGTGAGTAATTTTTAAACAGTTCAATAAAGGGCTGTTTGCAAAAACTGGATATGGTTTAGGGAAACCAAAGGTTATGGAGCAGTACCCTGAAGGTAGTAATACCTACTACGGAAAACTTCACCACCCCTTGGGCAGAAGTGGTGAGAGGCTAGAGCCCTTACCAGAACCTGGAGAAAGAGAGCTCTGAGAGAAGGCAGACTTATAGGAGCTGTGACCCTTGATAGGCAGGATGCAGCTAAACTGTAGCAACCCCATACCTAACTCTACTTCCTGCTTCTGTCCTCTTGCTAATATTTCCATGGCCAAATCCAGCCAGAAACCAATCTTGCCCTGAAACCCAAAGACCAAGGGAGGCCAGCAATGTGGTAAAAAAGAGAGTAAGGTGGAGAAGAATAGAGAGTGGATCTGGAAGGCAAATGTTTGATATCTGGGAGTTATTTTTGGACATTTTGTTTTTATTTTATGCTGCTGGATCTTGGTATCAGAAGAATAATTTATGGAATTTATTTCATCATGAAATATATTGCTTAATAAAAACATGGAAATTTCTTTTTGGCTAAAGGACGTCTTCAGCCCCAATTATTTCGCATTTTTGTTAAGAAACTCAACATCTGCATCAATAATATGGGGAAAAAACACTGTTGAAGGAGAGGATTCAGAAACCTTTTGATTATAGCTTTCTGTTTGAGTACATAATCAACTTCACACAGTCAGGTATTTTCAGGTCTTAGACTTATTAGTAGTGCTAATGTGCCTCAATAAAAGCGCTTTTATTCTTCTCAGAAAAGGTTGTGAAGCACACAGATTCATTAATATAACTTTTGGGATTTGTAGGTTAATTCGGTAGCCTCCTTATACTTGATAGATACACACCTGCCCCGATTTCTTGCTTGAAATGTATAAAATGCCAAGCAAAAAGATACGCACTGAAAAATTCTGATGAATTAATCCTAAACCTTAAAAAGTAGTTGTGAAGATAAAAAAAAAGTCAAAAATCTAAAATAATTTTAATAGCTAATTCTTTTTGTCCCAAAAGCCGAGGAACATGAAAAATTATCTTTCAAAAACAGTTAATTTTCTTACTTTGGTAGTATTGTATTTTAAAGCATAAAATATTAGTTATAATATCTAATTTAAGTCTCATAACAAACCTAGCTATGATGCATATCTGGATACATTCTATTACTCAATTTTCCTATTTAAGAAAAATTCCATGTTAAAAAGATTAAGTAATATTCTTGAGGTCCAAAACTAATAAATGACAAACCCTGCAAATGAGCTTTGGACTCCCAGTGTAGTATTCTTTAGACTCTATCAGGATCTATAAATATTTTTGAGCACATAATAAAATGTGTACATCATTTACTATACTAAGAACACTTTAGAACACACACAGAAAGAATAAATTTTAAAAGCATGAGGTAAAAATAAATGTAAATAGAAGACTTGAGATTTTTAACCTGCTCTCAGCATACTTGCATACCCTACTTTGAAAATTATTGGTCAATAGTACATACACCAATTTATCCTCTGAATTAAAATAAATTTGCATTCCTTAGTGTTTACCTCATGCAAAATGAAACAAAGGTCCTTAGATAACCTGTTCCCAAAATTATGAATTAAGAAAAATTGTGAAAGGCATTTTTGAGGCAAAAAATTTTAAGATTTGATAACCATTTAGATATAAGGAGCACTGGAAAAGATATTCAGAATGATTTATAATTTTTTTCCTATAACCATTAGGCAAATGTTGATTACTTGAGTTATGGAATATAAGAGATAGGACATCTAAGTTTACTTTTATATTACTATTAATTTGAAAATCTTTCCATAGTTTATTGGCTATCCAGTTCTTCTCTAACATAAAGGATCTGTAAGTTCTTTTGCCTTTTTCGGCACTGGGATGATTGCCCTTTTGTTTGATTTAAGGGTTCTCATTAGTTATAGATATTAACGTTTTGTCCATTTTATGTTCTTTCTGTCTGGCCTCTTTTCCTCAACGTTTTGTTTGGGAGACACCCATATTTTCGTGTGTCATCATAGCATTCATTCTTACTGCTGTATAGTATTCCATTTTTACTCCTACTAAGAGAATTTCCTAACTCAAACTGGGTTAAACAATAAGGAAATGTATTTTCTCAGATAAGTGGAAGTCCAGATGTAGGACAGACTCTGGGTGTGATAACCAGAGCTGCAATGATTTTATTAAGATATACGTTTTCTTTCATCTCTCTGAACTGTTATTATGATCACAGGATAGCTGCCAGGGTCAATGGGTCGTGTGATAAGGTTTTACCAGCAGAATGTGACCAGGGGAATTTATATCACTTTCACACTTGGCCAAGCCTTTCTTTTTCTTTCCCATATGCTGAAATCTGGACCTGAAAGTAACCTATTTCTACCACACAGATGAAACAATGACCTTGGGCAAGGTAGAGAAACATGATAAAAAGAATCTGAGACCCTGAATGACCATGTGGAGCATAGCTTCCTGACATAGTGAAGCACCTGAATCAGGAAGTTTACGTACCAGATTTTTAAATCTTGTTTTTAATAGTCACTGAATTGTTGGGTTTCTTGGTTATTAGCAACAGAGTCTTCACCATAACTTAAGTCAGACCCATTAAGTTTAAAATACAATGGAGGTTTTAAGTTTAAAATGACAGAATCAAAAATAAAGTGAGGATACCTGGAAAAATGAAAGGCCATGGAAAATTTTTATCAGTCCCAGGTATGAGGTCTGCGGTAGACTGTTGTTCAAGTTCCTCTCTCTAAGAAAACAGTTTTTAGAGTAGAATGCCTATCACTCGGACAAGAATTAAGCGCCAACAAACTCACTGCTGTCCTTTCTCAAATTTTCTCTAAAGTCTTTCTCAAATTTTCTCTAAAGTCTAATAAATTAACATGAATAATGCAAAGACTATACTGACAAGTCGATTCTGAATATGAATTTTTTAATAAGCAAAATCCCCTATGGATTAAACACAACATAGTTTAATTCAAATCATTAAGAGATGCTAATCTTAGTTTAAGCTTTAAAATCTGAAATTTGAGCACGATAACCTCATAAAGTCAGACGTGGGTATTACCGGTTTTCCTTGGTTCATATTTCCATTGCACAAATATTTATATAGTGTCTATATCAGATAGGTAAAATATATATCAGGAAAGCAAGTTTAGAGTAGAAAAATTAGAACTTATAATTGATCAATTAATCACTGAAGAGAAATATTAATAAGTTTTTTCATTCACTCATGAAGATTTTATGACAAATTCTCAGTGAAAATCTGTTCCTTTAATCAAAATAGAAAATGGTATTTTGGCACTGGGATCAAAATCATGTTGCTAACAATTATTTAGTATATACTGATGATTTAATTTATTGAATAATTTGGTATTAGTTTCATCATGGCAATACTCATAAATTGGCAAATCTATGTCTAAGACTAAACAATACGAAGAATATTTTCAAGTATTCTTCAAATATTCATTATGTTCAAGAAGTATAGCAAGGACAGCTTGTTCTATGATCTACAAAAGACCCCATTTTATACTGCTTTGATTTACATCCTAATTTTTACAGATAAAAACATAAAGATGGTACACGTTTGTGAGTAGCAGCAATAAAAATTGCTGATTAAAAAAATGCCAACCTTGGGCTTCCCTGGTGGCGCAGTGGTTGAGAGTCCGCCTGCCGATGCAGGGGAACCGGGTTCGCGCCCCGGTCTGGGAGGATCCCACATGCCGCGGAGCGGCTGAAAAAAAAAAAAAAAAAAATGCCAACCCTCCTCACTGAATTTGCTTGCTAATATGACACACATTTTCATTGCTCATTTCTATTATAAGCCCTCTTTTCATTACACAACAAATCTGAAGTTATGAAAATGTCATTGTAACAAAGTATGATAATCTGCAGTTTTAGGTTATTTTAGATCAAACTAGAGCCTAGACAAAACTTTTCTAAAATCAACTTTACCCATTTCTTAAACAGGTACATATTTTGATATAAAAAAAATCTTTTATATTACTACATGATACTTCTCATCAGGTATCATTGGGGAAATTCAACAAAGGTGAGCCTTAACCCATTTATAGGGGCATTTGGGTTTCAGAATTTTTAAGACTTTTCAGGAATTATGCTCAAAAAAATTCCTCATTTGTGTGTGTGCCTTATTACAAAAGTTTTTTTCACCATACTTATACATGATTTTAAAACAAAGGGTCTTTAAAACTAGTTAAACTAAATATTTTGCTTAGTTCTTGAGTCGCCAGTTGCCACAATCAGGAAATATTTTAAACTTTTTGTATTATTCCCTTATTATAAAGGCTTTATCTCCCCTGTTTGTTTAAAAGGAGAGAAAAATGTCAACACATTTGAAATATACATATCTGCTAATACCCATAAAGTCAGAGAGGAACAAAATACAGAAGGAAAGTAAAGTGACAGTAAAATATGCACTTGAAATTTCACAATTTGGATTATAATTCTTACTGATAGATCTCTTATTTTGAAGCAGGTATTCTGCAGATAGCATTTCAATAAAATTTTTAAAACATTTTAAGGTAGATGGTATGTTCATTTTAATGGTGAGAAAACTAAGGCTTAGAGAGATTAACTAATTTACACCCAAAGTAGAAGTAGGGCCAATATGCTTTTTTCCATTCTTCAATTCCTACTGCCTCCTAAAAATGTTTTAATTCTTTTGCTATTAGAAAATGACGTAAAGGGGATAGAAATACTTTTCACATACCTACTTATTCTCACCAAGTTTCTTCTCATATTTCTTGGTCATAGGGGAAGATTTTAATGTTCAAAACTATCAATTACTTTTAAGCAAAATGTACAAAGTGTCTTCAATACCCAGGATTAGAAAAAAATCTCAAAACTATTTTCTTTGGCAACTTGTTTTATAATATATGCTATGAAACTTCTGGAATATTCCACAAACAAAACAAACATTGTAACTCATGATTTTTTTCTAGCTGTAACAGAAACTCTTCTCATTGTTTTCTGCCTTCTTAAACTGAAGTGTTCGCCACCACTTAAACACCGTTTTACACCTATGATTTTTACCAGGTACAATGGTATCCTCTTCATTACTAGGCAAAGGTGTTATTCATTAACAAAGTACAATCAACTGATTTTAGAATATATGTTAAGATAATCACATTTTTTTTTCCTGCATTCAAATTACAACTGAGACTTAAATCACTTTGTTTTGGGACTTCTGATATACATATAATTCATAATTTCTTAAAAATTCTTAAACATTAGCAATATTAGGCAAAGTAGCTGTGTGCCATGCTGTCAAGTCTAAAATGTATAAAAATTATGAAATGTTTAGACTGTCTAATCTTTAGATTATTTTAAAAGATCACTGTTTCATAAAGCGAAAAGAAAATGAGTTTACAAAGGCTAATCAAGTTCAGATATTAAAAATAGGTATAATATATACATACATGTATATTTCTTAAAGAAACGTGTAAACATTTCACACACTTTAAATAATAGTCGTGGGAGAGCTTTAGGTTATTTTTAGTGCACCAAATTTATTTGCTGATCAAAGAATTACTATAGGCAGATAGTTTAAAAATTCCCAGGGCTGGGGGAGGCGGGCAGAGTGGGGTAAACAAATCAGTATATATTAGATGTATAAGGACTAGAGCCAGGGCAGACATGAGTTTCTAAATTATATATATCACCTTTTTCATAAAAGGGTGGTACTTCATAGGCTATCCAAGTAACACCAACTTATAAAAACAAACCAAATACCTAGAATGTTGGCCACATAAGAGAGAGCGGCTGGAGGCTTTGGGAGACTGAAGAATGAACAAACTCAACCGATTCAAAATGTATTATTCGTCCCTCAAACAACCAAAACAGAGGGAAAATATACCACAGGTCCTCACAACACTCAGAAAAGTTCAGGCATTAGGACGTGTTGACTGGCACCCATTTCTTGCTGTTTTAAAACCCGCCCTTCCGCTGCCTGGCCTCTCTCCACGGAAACGAGCGAGGGCCAGAGAAGGTTGATCTGTACACGTGGGTACTCAGACGGCCCCACGCCCTTCTCAGCCTCTGCCGGCCGAACGCAACGCGCCCCCGGAAGTGGCCTGACCGGGCAGGAGGCAGGAGCGCGCGGCTCAGGCGCGCGCTAGCTGGGGGCAACCGAGAACGGAGGAGGAGGGGCCCGCGCGAAGCCCCGCCTCCCTCCGGCTGCGGCCTCGGGCTACAGCCAGGGTTCCGAGGGCTCGGGCTCGGGCTCCGGGATTCGCTGGCCTGAGTCGGGTCTGCGTGGACAGGGCTCCTCCTTGTCCCCACGCGGGCGCGGCCCCCGCTGTTCGAGGTGCAACTGCAGCAGGGCCCGGCGGTACATGGCCTCCAGCTTCTCAAGCCGGGCTCTCAGGGCCCTGGGGCTGCCCTGCTCGTCCTCGGGGCCGCCGCCCCTAGCCCTCCTGTTCGTGCTGGCCTCCTCGGGGCCCGGGGTCGCCCTCGCCGCCTCCGCGTACGCCCCGTCACCACCCTCACCGGGGAGCCGCAAGGCCTGACGGAAGAGGCTGCGGTTCTCGCGCTTCAGCCGCCGGTTCTCGAGCCGCAGTCGGGCGTTCTCCTCACGCAGCCGCGCGTTCTGTCGGTCCCGCTCGTCCCGCGCGCGGATGGCCTCTAGGTGGCTCGCCGCCAAGTCGGCGAACCGCTCCTCCAGCTGCTGTCGGGCGCCGCCCGCGCGGCCTCGCCAGCCCGCGCTGCTGCCACCCCCACGAACGCGGCCCGGGCGGCCCTGCCCGCGGCTGTCCTCTCCGCCGCAGCTCCCGCGCCTGGTGGCGCCACCACGCATGCGCCACATCGTCCCAACCGCGCCGCCAGCCCCTTGGGCCGAGGGGCCGCGCGCCCAGGCGCCAGCGAGTTCGGGGCCCGGCAGGGCAGTTGGGGCAACAGCGCAGGAGGAGAGGAGGTGGCGGGCGGCGGCTGCTGGCTTGGGGCCAGAGGAGGCCGGGAGTTTGCCCGGTTTGAGGCGTGTCTTGTCTCCTCGGGTGGAGCTGCCCCTCTGGGCCTGCGATCTCCAGGCCGGCTCACACACAATGCCCCTGGGGAACGCCCTGCGGCTCAGCCCTTCGGCAGCGCGGGGAAAAGCGTGTATCCTCGCCCGGGCTCTGCCAGGGCTCTTCGGCGCGGGCCAGGGCACTGCAGGAACCAGCCGGCCTCGCCCTGTCTCCAGCGCAACCACCAGTTACCTTGCCTTTTACAGGGCAATCTCAAAGCAAATAATAATACAATGAGAAGTTCTGGGACAGCTTTATGGGGTAGGTTGAAAAGCTATAACGGGTTTATTTAGAACCCAGCGGTTTAACCCACCTCTAAGCTTAAGGAAACATTCAACAGAGTGGAGCTGAGCACCTGTCATGAGGCCCTCAAATGGGAATGGGTAGTTCTCAAAAGAATTTAGGCAATTCCCAGTTTGTGGACAGCCAGGGTTCCACTTGGCAAATTGTTTGCAAGTGTATAGAAACAAGGTTATATGTACTTGAAGTGCTCAGGTCTGTTAACAAAACCTATGACACTCAAAATGTGTCTCAGACGTTCAAGAAACTTTACTCAGTAAATTCCAAAATTTCTGGGTGGATACAGCTCATTGAATGAATCACACTCTTTGTTTCTAAGGGACTCAACTTACACAATAATTGGATAATTTCAAAGTAAATTAAGGATAAGACACTGATGCCAGAATCTCATGGGAGAGAGAGGTGTTAGCCAGAATCTATATTTTCAACAAGGTCCCAGGTAATTCTTAGGTTAACTGAAGTATTCAAACCACGGGAACAAGTAGAGGAACTAGAAGAGCATTTGAGAAACCTGGTTCACAGTTGGGGTTTTCCTTGAACAGTACAAATAAAGGTAAGTAACTAGGGGAAAAGACAGAATTATTAAACTTTTATCCTAAAACACCACAAACACAGTCTCTCAATTGTCATTATCATTTCATGAAATCAAAAAGGATATATAACTTCAGAATTTCAAGAAATATAAATTTAGTTTTATGAAAGAAAAGACCATATCATTCTTAATTTCCAATAAAAGTAGATGGTGAAAACTTTGTTGCAGACATACACCAACTTTTCTATGTATTATTGAACAAAAAATAAGTTTTTTCCCATAGTGTGTATAGAGACTGCAAGAAAAAATGCTGGTGTGTAAGGAAAGGTGATTAGTTCCAGATTTTAGACAAGAGCTTTAGGGAGCCCTGAGATAAGAAGATAGATATGCCACACAAGTTGGAGAAACTCTGCATAAGAAAGATTCAGTCACCCCTTGGGTGTTATGAATTGAGTACTAGTGTCTTTTATTTTTTGCTGGCTTCACTCTTCTTACCATTACATTAGTAAATCTACTAGTATTCTCTTTTTACAATTTATCAGATTAAAGCTGCTTTGTTTTCTTTGTAGAATATCTCATAAATTTGTGTACCTAACCACTGTAATGAACTATACTGAGTTTCCTAAAGAACACTGACACTGGTTATATGAGAAGGCTTCCATGTCCTACTCTATCCCTGATCCAACCCCAAAGTGTTCTCTTTTGCCTTGATAAATTAATGAAGTAATATAAAATATGAAAAGCAGGTAAAACTCATTAATCAGAAGAAGATCCAGTAAAATTGTCAGTTTGTTTTATGTATTTTACAGTAACTAATCTGATTATATGTATATACTCCCAAAAGACAGAACCCACTAATTCTGCCACTCTGCAGGCACGTGGCATATATAACTATTTTTATTTTACTAAAAGAAAGGAAGGAGGGGAAGAAAGAAAAGGGCAAAAAGAAAAAAACAGGGTGGGGAGAGAAAATTGATCCAGCAAAAATTATCAGTCACAATCATGAAGGTTATCTGTGCAAAGCAATGAACATACACCTTAGGGTTAATGGAGATTCCACCCATCTTCCCAAATAGGAGGTAGAGACAATGGATGTAATCTCTAAGTTGAAAGATGACTTGGAATAGAGTTACTAAAATGATCACTGCCCAAATTATCCCTTGTATTTAAATATATTTAAATTCACTTAGAATATTGTCAAGAATTGTATACCTGAAGACAAACATTACAGCATTTCTAAATATTGTAGGACAAAAGTTAGTAAAAATGGTTCTACCGACTATTATTTGTTAGTAGGCTACATATGAAAATATTATTGCACAAATAATATATATGAAAGTAAAATGAAATCTTAGAGAAAAAAATTATGGAAATGATAAAATTTAAAAGCAATTATCCTTCAAAGAAGAGAATATAGAAAAACATAAGCTCTTAATTAGAAAATATACATAAACACTTGTGCTTTCTTTGAAAAATGGGAGCTTGTAAGCAGTAAAATTACTTGCTTACTAAAGAGAAAAAAGGCTCAAAGGACACAGATTGCTTTTTTCTGACATTGTAATTATTGTTCTTTAAGCTACCCCTACTCAAGAAAAAGAGATAAGAGTTCTCCTATAATAAATGTGACAGTTTTTTTTGTTTTTTTTTTTGCGGTACACGGGCCTCTCACTGTTGTGGCCTCTCCCGTTGCTGAGCACAGGCTCCGGACGCGCAGGCTCAGCGGCTATGGCTCACGGGCCCAGCCGCTCCGCGGCATGTGGGATCTTCCCAGACCGGGGCACAAACCCTCGTCCCCTGCATCGGCAGGCGGACTCTCAACCACTGTGCCACCAGGGAAGCCCATGTGACAGTTTTATAAATAAAAATAAAAACTCCAACGGACTATGTGCACTTTGTGTTTAGCAAACTCTAATGCCAAAAATTATTCCTTGACTAAGCTTATAAAATTTGTAGTAAAAGAGCAGAAAAAGTGGAAGTAAGTAATTTAGAATACTTGATTTTGCTATTTCCCTGAAACAGCAACTTTTTAGTTTTTTGGGGGACTAAAAAGGGGACTTTTTGTAAGTATTATCAATTATTTTCTCTCTCCACACCCTCACTGCCCATTCTCTAACTGTTCAACACTTGTATTTCATTTTACTTAAGAGAAAAAAGATGAATAGATGAGGTGACAGTCATTGTGCTTCTTAATATAATGCCTTACACCAACATTTTTGTAAATACTGGAGTTAAGAAAAGCTGTGTCAGCAAACTGGAGTGGCACTGTTTTTTTCGCCTTACACTTCCACTTTAGTACTTCTCAAAACCAACTTTGAATGACAGCTGAGTTCATTGCCCCCTTTCTCCCATCCTCCAAACAAGTTTTCTTTCTTTTTATTTTTTTCCCCATATACACTCTCTGGTATATATTTCTAAGTGCTGGCTTGAGAAAGAGGCCCTATTACATACATAGTTTCCTGTATCCCCAGTTGATTTCTAAGATTCTTTTACTGTCATACTTATTTGACTCTCATTTCTCCATTTTGAACCACGTTTCTTACCAAATGAATCATATGTTAAGGTAATTTATGGCACACTCACATTGGGACAAGTCATCCTATATCAAATGCCTCTGTGTGGCCTCTCTCCTTAAAACATCCTATAATATATCATCAAATGAACTTGGTTAACAACTTTGACCAAGGTCGGTTGTATAATTATGTTGAACTCCTTAGTCTGGCAGGATGCCCTGGGTGTTTCTGTGCTTACCTTCCATTATTCCTCTGCTGCTGTATTCATGCTGCTACCGAGAGTCTTTTGTCCTGGAGTTTGGGTGTAATGCATGGTCTGTGGACTGAACTGTACCCCTCCAAAATTCATATGTCAAAGCCTTGATTGCTAATGTGATGGTATTTGGAGATGGGGCTTTTGGGAAGTAATTAGGTTTAGAGGAGGTCATGAGGGTGAGACTCTCTTCTGATGGAATTAGTGCCCATAAAAGACAGGACATCAGAAAGCTTCCTTCCCGTCTCTCTTTCCACCTTGTGAGTACACAGCCGAAAGATGACCATCTGCAAGCCAGGAAGAGAGCCCTCACTGGGGAGCTGAGTCAACTGGCACCTCGTTCTTGGACTTTCCAGCCTCTGAACTATGGAACTATAAGAAATAAAGCCTTGTTGTTCATACAGTACGTTTCATTTTTTGTCTCACTTATCTGGATTGTAAAGAATCCATCCAGGGAAAGTTTATACCGTACCATTTCATACATTTGTCTTAGATCCCCTGAACTCAAGGTGTTTTTCCCTCTTTTAGACATTGATAACGTACTGCAATACCTGTTCCAGTAAATTGATGCTGAGGTCTTTCTTGTACAAGTAGATCTGTACAAGATATGAGTTAATATTTCTTGTGTTAATATTTCGTGTACAAGTTAATATTTCTTGTACAAGTAGATCTGTACAAGATATGAGTTCCTGGAGCAGCTTATATTGTGTGTGTGTGAGAGAGTGTGATACAAATATTTCTTGAATGACTAGGATATTGAAAGCATTAATTCCTCATTCTCTTATATAATCTTAAAGGATGATTTTACCAAGTAAAACTTTAACCATTTAATAGTCAATAAAGTTAACCTATATATCCAAGAGCTGAGCTAATTGAAACTCAACCAAAAAAGGTTTTTAGAATGCTGACAATTTTCAGACTGAACTAGGAAGGAGGTTGGCACTGCCTTGCTAATGACAAGCCTTGTTAAAGACTTAATATATAGTGGGTCTTTATATGTAGATTTTTGAATATGTAATAAATAAGAGGTACAGGTTTTGGAGTAAGACATACATACCTAGATTTCATAAACACCACAACCCTCCCACACTCCAGATGTATGACCTTGGGCAGCCTTCTGAAGCCACAGTTCCCTCATTTGTACAATGGAATAAAGTAGTATCTACCTCATGGGGTTCTTGGGAAGAGCTCTTAAAAATCTTAAAATAGAGTCAGCCAGCAAGGATTACACATTAACTCTTATACTATTATTATTTGTTGTTTTTATTTTATAAGACATTTATAGAATAAGTTCTTGTGAAGAGCCAGTGGTATTTAAACTCCCCATATGAGTTATTTGCTTAAGGTGCTGCCCCAAATATAATATGCAGCCCCTGTGCAGATATGATTTTTATTTTTTGATAGTTCTCATTAAATGTTTGGGTTTTAAAAATCCATATTTTGTAAGCTCCATGTGCTGAAAAACTTAGTTAATCACATTCTGAGCTTGAGGTTTGCTAACATTCTCTCTAAAGCCCTAGCTGAACACGGTTTTATTTTCTGGAAGCAGATTTATTAGGGCTATGAAGAGCATGTATTGATGCTTGGTAGCATGAATATCTCTTTATTGGAATAATTACTAGAGGGTTAGGAATTGAGAATATTGATTGCATTCATTTAATCGTGTGATATGGACAGAAATATTAAAAGCCATCAAACACTAGCATTGCCCTTTGACAACATCATTTAATTCTAGCTACAGGGAAAATTGTGACATAAACAAAAGCAGCATGACTTATCTGTCTTAATTAGGATACTTTCTACAGTGGGGGAAAGACCCTCTTTCCATTAAATATAAAAGCACTAGCCAGACTAATAAAAGAGGGCAAGAGCATTATAGGTTAAGCAGAAAGTAATGAGGCTAAGAGCAAAAGGTATCCACACAGAACACTCGGCCAAAACAAGTCCAAAATGGAGACTTTTTAACATGGGAAATGTCTTTGTTAGTTCTAAAGTAGTGTCTCCATGCTACATGTTTGTAGATTAGCATTATTCCTTAAAGGGTCTGGACCTGTGCTGTACACTAGCCACAGGTGGCTATTTAAATTTCAGTTTAAATGAATTAAAATTAAATAAAATTTAAAAATTAGTTCTTACGTTACGCTAGCTACATTTCAGGTTCTCAGTAGTCACATGTGGCTTAGTATCTATCATGATGGATTGAACAGATATAGAGCATTTCTGTTATCACAGAAAGGTCTATTGGGCAGCACTGGGACAATCAGTATACCCCACTTCTTACTCTAATTACTGGTCTCAATCTTCAGAAAGCCATGGTGAAATTGATATTGGAAAAGAAAATGCAAGAGATCACTCTGCATATTTCCAGCATTTTCTCTATGTTTGATTTCATGCCAATGAAACAGTTTTTTGTTTGTTTGTTTTGTGTATTTTATTTTAACAAAAAAGGCCATATATTTTAGGGTAAGGATGAAAATATAAGTGTTACTTAAGCAGACACCTTTGTATTACGAATTAGTCCAGTTTCTTACACCATAATAATTAGCAACCAATAAAGCAATTAAAAAATAAAGCAATTTAACTCGATTTTCACAGAAATTATTAAATTCCAAAGTTACAGTTTACCTAGAAGCAGAAGAGCAGTAAGAACGTTCATATCTTAATATCTTCCCGAAATTCAACATATTCAAGAATAAAGACCTCAGACCCAGGCAGGCCAATTTACCCTGCAAAATTTTCCCTAAAAACAGTAAGGCTGAAAAGTGGCTCTCCTAAAACAGAAGGTACTTTCAGAAGAGTTATATAAGCGAAACACACAGGCCAATTCAGTGATGTGGAAACCACCTGATGCAAGGGACACGCAGCAAACACAAGTAACCCACATTCACATCTCAGAACCTGTCAGGGTCTCAGAATAACAATCAAGGTTGATTGTAAGATCCTACCTCTCCAGTGACAGGATGGAAAGTTTTTAATGAAGTCATAAACAATTAAATGAATGACAGTCCTAACACACTTTCTGGAAAAGATTATTATTATTATTTTTTAACACTTCATTAACCATCTGGAGTATCTTTAAACAAGTATCTTCTCTTGACCTCTTTCCCTATTCTGTTAGGATAAAGTGAGTATTTTTAATTCTCTTTACTATTAGAAGTGCCTGTCATATGCAGTGGATGTGTGCATGGAATATGTCACAAATTGGAGGTGAAGCAGAGAAACTTGCTCAAAGCCTCTTCCCTTCAAACCACTTATTCCAAATGCCAAGTCTTTCCCACGTCCCCCAGCACACTCAGAACATCCTGCTCTCGCAGCCACCTGCCCTTCCTAACATCAGGCAGACAGTGACAGCAACGCCACCTCCTCACAGAGATGTCCCAGGCGGTGATGGGGGCCAAGCACTTGTCTCCCACCCATCGGGGTGAGATGGAAAGTGGAGGGCAGGTAGGTGGCAACAAAAACACAACTGCCGGCATTGCACAGATATTTTCTCGGCTTCAAGTACACAGCACCAGAAGGATAGGGAATTAGGTTCAGCCTGCTTCCCAGAGCAGGTGTAGATTCATTCATTCACTTAAACATTCCTGAGACACCTCCTGTGTGGTTGGCAGTGCTGGTTCAGAACTGGAGGCTGAGGCTCACGAAGGCCAGCAGCGCAGCATGAAGCGATTGCGGAAAAGCATTATTATTTGTTTTATCTTCTCTTCATGGTTTCACCTCAAATCAGGAACACGTCCTGGAGACCAGCGGGCTCACCACGGCCGGGGAAGGGGCATCCTGGGAGATCCAGTTCCTGCAGGAATCTGGCCGCAGGAGTGCGGGGGCCAGGGTCAGAGCAGGCTGGAGGCGAGGGACCGCGGATGCAGGCAGGCGAGGTGCGGAGCGCCCATGGTCCCCGCCCGGCCCCTGCCCCGGCCCTGGTTCCGCCACAGCACGCCCGGGATGGGTGTTTTGTTTTTTTTAAATCAACCTTGAACAGATAGGGCCCTCTTATTCTTAAGCATATGTACCTAAAATAGTGATTCTGGCTCAATCTGAGTTCTCCAGCTACGTACACATCACTGAAGGTAGTAATAGGAGTCTGGGAATGATTTCTAATTAGAACTAAGTTACCTACCAGCTATCTTCAGAAGGGTGCAAAAAACCAAGTAATTTATTTTTTCTTTTACCACTGCCCCTCAGACCCATTCTGTCACTCTTCCTTCCCTTCCCTTATATAATAGCTCGAGAAGAAACATTAATTTACAACTACTTCTGAATATTAATGAACAGTCCTCATTTTCAGATATTAAAAGTCCGCTGCAATATAATTCAAAACTTAAAACGCTCATCCAATTCCCTGTTTCTCATCTCCTCACAGCACTGTCACTACCCATTCCCCCCAGATTGGAATTAACCAGCCTTAATGGAAAAGGAGGGTGAAACTGATGTTTATTCTCTTCCATGCTTTACCTCCTCACCCACCCTCCTGAAGTCATCTTCAGCTAACCCTTAACCTTTAAGATTTATCCAGGCAACAGAGTCCCACAAACACCAAGCGTCTCACTACACTCCACCTGTGGAAGCATACACTAAGAATATCAGTTTCTGCAGTTAGAGTATTCTGCTTCAGGCTGAATGTCAGTTTCCATTCTGTGGACTACTCACATGATCTAGCTGTGGCTCTTCTGAGGAACTTTTACTTAGAATATGTAGGAAACGGGAACCTCAGGAAAACACTCTCTGTTAGATTCTTCCAAGATGTTCATATCCCCAGTCTTCTCTCTGATCATGCTGCCCTCTTATATACAGGACAGTGAATCAGTTTCCCAGTTCAAATCCCTTGATGAAGCTTCTCCATATGGTTTAGCCTCTCAGACAGGTATGCACCTATAATCAATGTCTACTTTTGGCACTTCAGGTGAGATGAGGACAAGTTGTACCATATTTCAAAGAGATAAAATATTTGTTCTAGTGAAGGCTGTACATTCATTCAATCAAGTAGTATTTAATAAATTCAACTATGAACCACTATTTTAAAAACTTAAAATACATAAAGTGGCTAGCACATTGTAGGAACTTGAACATGTATTGCCATTACAGTTGTAAACTCTAAACTTACATGCTCTCAGATTGTGCTGGATTCCTATATCCTTTCTTCTTCTCTATGTTTTCATTAAATATTTCAACCAATCCAATAGCCTTATTTTTTTTTTCTGTGCTAGTGTTTTCCAAATTTATCTCTCAACCCCAAAATTCTACTCTGAGTTCCAGCTTCTGAGTTCCAGCTTCATACATTGATTCTCACCTGACGTGTTTTCTTGACTATCTCACAGGTGTTTCCAACAATATTTTCAAAATGCAACTCTTACACTGCCCTGCTCTCCTAACCTGTTTTGCTCCCAGACTACTCCATCTCAGCAATTAGTACCACCATCCATCTTGTGGTTAAGCCAGCTGTCTTCTTTGATTCCTTCTTCTTCCCTATCATTCCCACCCCTGGTACTAGATCCATCTCCAGTTGTTCATTTCTTCCTCTAAAAAAATCTTGGTTTTTCTCAGCATCTCCTCTGACAACAGATTAGTCCAAAGCACTACCCTCTATCATCTGGCCTATGCTGCAACTGTTTTGCTGGTCTCAATATTTACCCTATCAAATCCCTTCTGCACAGAGGCACCAGTGTGCCTTTTTGCAAGCATGAATATGAGCATGCTGTTTCTCTGCATAAAACCCTCCAGAGGCTTCCCATTATGCTTCCAATAAAATCTAACACTCTTATCATAGCCTACAAATTCCTGATAATCCCTGGCTCCTGCGTACTTCTTAAGACTCATCTATTTTTTTTTTTTTTTGCGGTACGCTGGCCTCTCACTGTTGTGGCCTCTCCCGTTGCGGAGCACAG